>NW_024081349.1:580351-966842 GCF_003009895.1 Hyaena hyaena
AGAAATGCTGAGGCATAGGAGCACATGTACCCCAATGTTCATAGCAGCACTCTCAGCAATAGCCAAAACATGGAAAGAGCCTAAGTGTCCATCAACGGATGAATGGATCAAGAAGATGTGGTTTATCTATACCATGGAATACTACATGGCAAGGAGAAAGAATGAAATCTGGCCATGTGTAGCAACATGGATGGACCTTGAGGGGGTTATGCTGAGCGAAATAAGTCAGGCAGAGAAGGACAAATACCATATGTTTGCACGTATAGGAGAATTAGGAGGAACTTGACGGAGGAACAAGGGGGAGAAGAAGGGGGGAAATTGTGGGGGAGAGGAAGAGAGGCAAACCATGAGAGACTCTTGAATGCTGACAAAATCTGAGGACTGATGGATGTAGGGGGGATGGGGGATGGGCATGGAGGAGGGCACTTGTGGGGATGAGCACTGAGTGTTATGTGGAAACTAATTTGACAATAAACTATTTGTAAAAAAATAAATAAATAAAAGAAAGTTCATGGTACCTTTAGAAAATTCACTAATTCGGTTTCCACATTTTCCAGTTAAAGAGACTGAGAACCCAAGAAAGTTAAAGAACTTCCCACTGGTCACAGAGTGAATTAGCAAATATGGAATCAAAATATTTCAAGAAAAACTATCTTTTCTAGTTATGATAAATTGTTAGTAATAAAGCTATCTTTTTGGAGAAAACAACACTAAATCTGGTACCTATGAGGGGGAGTTAACAACACCCTGCGGTTGCATCTGATCTTTCTCTTACTTGACTGTTTCATTTCTAAGGTGAGAGGACTTTCAAGTGCCATCACTGTGATGCTACCTTTAAAAGGAAGGATACTTTAAATGTTCATGTCCAGGTGGTCCATGAAAGACACAAGAAATACAGATGTGAGCTATGTAATAAGGCATTTGTTACACCTTCAGTGCTTAGAAGTCACAAGAAAGTAAGTAGAAGCCTTCCGTGAATTTGAATGGATTACACATTTAAGTGATGTGGGCATGTATGCTCACTGTCATGTGATAGTCAATTAACTATTAATTAATCAACATATTTACTCAAATAAGAGTTTACTTAACTCAAAATGATGTTCTTACAGTGATTTGGAGAAAAGAGAATATCTTTTTTCTGTTATGCTAATTACCTTAAACAAATCAAGAGGTTACTTTTTTTGTTTTATAAGTATATTTTAAGTATATTTTTAAAACTAGCAAAATTCATAGTGTAACAAACTCGGTTAAAGTTTTTAATGTTGACTTTAGAAATGACTCTGAAGTATAATAGGTTCTGGTACTTAGTGTGTACTGCTCAGTGAATGTGAGGAAGTGACTTCTGCTTCAGTATGACTTTTATTTTTGTACCTATCCTTAATATAGCTCTTTCAAAACGACTGACTTGAGAAGCATTTTTTTCCTGTTTCTTTAATGTTCAGTAATAATGATACTGTCTTCTTTTTTTAAATTTCTGAATAAGATAATTTTTAACTTTGCTTGAATTAGTGTTTTGCATAAATTTAATAAATATGTATTGTGTTATAATCAATGTGGGAAAAACCAGTTTTTCAAGAGAGATGTATAGTTGTTTGTGATGACAGGTTGTCATAGAGTACATTATGCATAGCATTCTTCATTTTTGTCTCATACATTCATCCAGTATTGTCCACGTAGAGATATGTTTCCATGCTTTTGTATCTATATTTAAGATATTTTAGTATTGTGCCTTAAATGCCTTTTAAGGCCAGTTAACCAGGGGCACCTGGCTGGCTCAATTGGTTAAGTGTCCAACTTCGGCTCCCGTCATGATCTCGCAGTCTGAGAGCTGGAGTCCCACGTCAGCTGTCTGTGCTGACAGCGTAGAGCCTGGAGCCTGCTTTGGAATTTGTATTTCCCTCTCTCTCTGCCCCCCTCCCTACTCATGTTCTGCCTCTCTCTCTCTCTCTCTCTCTTTCAAAAATAAATATTTAAAAAATCGTTTTAAACCATTTAACCAATTTCTGTACCTAATAATTGTAATGTATATTTTTGAATTAAACCAAAGGAGCATTTTAAGTCTTTTCATTAATACTGACTTAATGTTGTTTGCTTTGAAATTTATACCACTGACAAGTAACTTAGGTCATGTAAATGAACAATGAAATATTTATGTAGCAACAAAGGAAATTCTGTGGATTTTATAAGATACTATAAATAAATTGGTAGTTGCCTCCTTGGAGTAATCCAATGTTGTAATAATGGATATATACAATATCTAAACAACCTTACACTAATCAAGAAAGAATTGTATTTTCCCCCTTCTGTCAGGGAACAAGAAGAATATAGGTCTGCTATATGTTAAAATGTTATACCATTTCCTTTAAAATGAGCCATAATGTGAACCAAGGGAGTAACAGCTCTTACTCTGAAGAATGTATAACTGTTTTATATAAGAAGTTGTACTGAAAATGGAAAATTAAGTGCCTGCCAAATGCAGAATCAAGGAGATGTCTATGGTAGCTGATGTCATTGGCTAGTGTGGCAGTTGGTTAGACCGTATTCCTCAAATTTGATTATAATATAAATAGTTTTCAGTGGAAAAATATTTAAAAGGACACTGATGTTGACTAAGGTATTGAGTTTATAACTCTTTAAAAAATTACAGATATAATAATTGATATTCAAATATAGATTATAATTCCAATATGAAAGTTTTCAAGCTAAATGTCTATAAGACTATGAAACTAATTATACCAAATTAGCAATTAATTTAATATGGGAGATGAGAATGTTTTGCAACATTGGTGGTTTTTTGAGATTATCAGGTGATGAGGTAACTGCTCTACCTCTTTTTCTGTCCCAGCTATTGTGTCCCTTCTGGGAACACATCATTTGAAAACAATATATTTTTAAATGTTAATTTATTTTTGAGAGAGAGATAGAGCACAAGTTGGGGAGGGATAGAGAGAGAAGGAGAAATAGAATCTGAAGCAGGCTCCAGGCTCTGAGATATCAGCGCAGAGCCCACTATGGGACTGAACCCACGAACTGGGAGATCATGACCTGAGCCAAAGTCAGACACTTAACTGACTGAGCTACTCAGACACCCCCATTTAAAAAAAATAATATTTGTTTATTTTTGAAAGAGAAAGAAAGACAGAACATGAGTAGGGAAGGGGCAGGGAGAGACAGAACACAGAATCTGAAGCCGGCTCCAGGCTCTGAGCTGTCAGCACAGAGCCCAATGTGGGGCTTGAACTCATGAACCATGAGATCATGATCTGAGCTGAAGTCGGACACTTAACCCACGGAGCTACCCAGGCGCCCCAAAGATGCCCCAATTTTTAGAAAACCTTTCCTATTCTTTTTATATTAGCTCATGGCAATTCAATAATAATACTTGCCAGTAATTTGCACAAAAGCAAATGGAAACACAAGCCCTGGAAACTGTTTTTGATGGTAACCCAGGTGATCTACTGTATGCTTTTATTGATTTTTAGGTCATCATTGAAATAAAAAAAAATAGTTTCATTGAGAATGTGCAGATATCTGAAGTAATATCTCCTTACTCCCTTCTTTTTCCCTTCTTCTAAGTTTGAAAAATAATGGGACTTGAAAAGTAGCTCTGACCCCTCAATTATTAGAACGACCTTTTTGATGTTGGTAGAATAGCTGGTGTCCTGATGAGATTGCGAGACAAGTTTTAAAAGCTCCATCTGCCTCCTTTTTGGAGAGGTCACTCTTTTCTTTGAACTCTCTAACATTCTGTCAAAATTCACTTTTGATGATACATATTCACCTTTCTTTGTATGATTGTTTTATGCCAAGATTAAAGGTATGTTGAGAGCAGGGATGTTCTTTCAAATTGCTCAATTAACACCTGCTGATTTCAAGATCAAATCAGATTAATATTTCTTTTTGCTTTGCAGTAAAATCAATCCAGTCAGGCAAGCATAATAATACAAGTAACAGATTACTTTATTAAGATTCATTTTGTCCTCAAAAGTTAAATACACACAAAGAATGTGAAAAATGCTTCTAAGAAAGTATTTCTTGGCAGCAGTTGAGGGCAGCTGTAACCCCATTTTGATTATCTGGTTTTGCCAGCATATACTGGTTTTATATAACTCAATCATTGTTACCTGGGGGCTCTGTAAAGGCTTAAAAAGTAAACTGTAGAATTATTTTCATATTAGCACTAATGCATGATTCTAAGGTTTGGGGTTTTTTGTTTTGTTTTGTTTTGTTTTCAAGCAGTGGGAATACCCATGATAAATTGTTTAAAATCTCATTGTGGTGTTAAATCATTTTAATGAAACATAATCTTGGAAAAAAAGGATTTACCATTGTCAGAGGCATTTCATCATTTTTACTAATTCTTTGTATTTTCCTCAACCCCTTTTATTCCTTTCGATTTAGACACATACTGGAGAAAAGGAGAAAATCTGCCCATATTGTGGCCAGAAATTTGCCAGCAGTGGTACACTGAGAGTTCATATCCGTAGCCACACAGGTATGTAGATTATAATTGGTAATAAAAACAACTTAAGGAAATACAATTCTTTTAAGAAAAGGAATATTGTAATATTACAAAATACCTCCCAGATTAGAATTAATCTTAGTTGTTTCTCTGCCTTAAAATTTTATAGAATCCAGTTCCTTACTCTAGGATTTTAAATTAGTTTACTTTCCCAACTAAGTTAAATATCCAAAGTGGAAATACTTGGTTAATGTTTAGTTGTGATGTAATTGTGATTTACTTTATATTCTATTCTAATGGATAGGATAGGGAATAGCGGTTTCACTTTTTATAGAAGGTTCAGGGCCTCCTCTTAAAATTCCTTTCTATAACTGACTTCAGATGTGGCCTTTTTAAATTTAAAAAATCCTTGGAATATTGTTTGAATGCTGTAGGATTTTATTGAATACAAGGTGAGGCAACTATAATATCCATTATGCCATGGATTGCTTCCTAAAGGGTTCTCTTCCTTTCTTATGCCTTTTTGTGCAATTTCTCCCATGAAAGAGGGTTGCATCCTAGTGAAGGCTGTATAAACAACTAAATATTCTTTTTTATATTCTTTTTTTTTTAAATATTTTTATTTATTTCTTGGAGAGAGAGAGAGAGAGACGGCATGAGCAGGTGAGGGTCAGAGAGAGAGGGATACAGAATCTGAAACAGGCTCCAGGCTCTGAGCTGGCAGTCAGCACAGAGCCCGATGCCGGGCTCGAACCCACGAACTGCGAGATCATGACCTAAGCGAAAGTCGGACACTTAACCGACTAAGCCACCCAGGCGCCCCTCTTTTCTATATTCTTAAATGAAGTATCGCTGAATGTAATATTAGTTTCAGGTATACAACATAGTGATTTGATAATTATATGCATCACAAAAAGTTAACCATGATAAGTATAGGATAAGTCTAGTTAGCATCTGTCACCATACAAAGTTATTACAATATTATTGAATATATTCCCTATGCTGTACTTTTCATACCCATGACTTAACTTTATAACTAAAAGTTTGTACCCTTTAATCTTCTTCACCTATTTCACCCACCCACCTCCCACTGCCTTCTCCTCTGGCAACCACTAGTTTGCTCTCTATATTTGTAAGCCTGTTTTTCTTTTTGTTGCTATTGTTAGTATTTATTTGTTTGTTTATTTGTTTTGTTTTTCAGATTCCACATATAATTGAAATCGTATGGTATTTGTCTTTCTCTGACTTACTTCACTTAGCATAATACCTTCTAGATCCATCCACGTTGTTGTGAATGGCAAGATGTCATTCTTTTTTATGGCTCAGTAATATTCCATCATGTATATTTATACTATATTTTCTTTATCCATTTATCTATCAATAGTATTTATATTGCCTTCATGTCTTGGCTCTTGTAAATAATGCTCCAAGAAATGTAGAGGTGCATACATCTTTTTTAGTTAGTGTTTTCATTTTCTTTGGGTAAATACCCAGAAGTAGAATTACTGGATCATATGGTACTTCTATTTTTAGTTTTTTGAGGAGCCTCCATATTGTTTTCCAGAGTGGCTTCCTCAATTTACATTTTCACCGGCGGTGTATGAGGGCCCCCCTTTCTCCCCATTCTCACCACTATTTGTTATTTCTAGTCATTTAGTTACTAGCCATTCTTATTGATGTGAGATGTTATCTCTTTGTGGTTTTGATTTGCATTTCCCTGATGATTAAAGATGTTCAGCACTTATTCATGTGTCTGTTGGCCATCTGTATATCTTCTTTGGAAAAGTGTCTATTCAGGTCCTCTGCACATTTTTTTCACTGAATTATTTGGTCTTCGGGTCTTGAGTTGTATGAGTTCTTTACATTTTGGTATCAATCCCTTCCTGGATATATCATTTGCAAATATCTTTAAGCAATTAAATACTCTTGAAAGAACCTTGTCTGGATTTTATCTGTCAAGTAGAGAAGTACTTGAAGAGACTTGAAAACATACTCAATATTGATGGCCAGACTATTGTACATGAAACTTAATGGTTTTCTATAGCTACGCTTTATGTGGTAAACTGTTTAGCTAGATTACATTGCTGAACTTCCTATTCAAGAACCATAGTATTTGACTTTATCACGGTACTCTCAGCACCTAATGCAGTGTCTAACTGTTTTTGTGGATGAGGACATGATAGTTTACATGGGCTAAAGAATCAATAGTGCAATTATTATACATAGGTGGAGGAAGGAACAGCAATGGAACATAATTTATAATTCTGGAAATTCTTTGGCTAAAGCTAAAAGACAGAATATCAAAGTAGTATTTGTTATCTTAGAGTATCCTCTTAAGTGCTATTAAATGAAACCTATAACCAAGAACATATTAAATGGTATACATGATGACTATGGAATAATGGATGTCCTAAAGAAAAGAGATCTTCTTGCTTAGAAGTATCCAGGGAAAGGAAGTTTTGGGGACAAACCAGAAGCAGAGACCAACAAAAAAAAAGAAGAGAGAAGCAAAAGAGAGCAGCAGAGAGTCGTGCTGAAGGCAGGTGGACTTAAAGTTGGGCCAGAGGTTTAGCACCATGTCCTGATTGTACAGAAAAAGCAAGCAATTGACATAATTTCCTATATTATAATTTCCCCCTTTTCTTAGGTTTTCTTTCCTACAGGATATGATAATGAGAATTTTATGTGCAATATCTTTTCCTTTCTTTTCTTTCAAATTTTTCAAGATCCTAAATCATTGAATATTCTGAAGCTTCAATAATTTATGAACATAATCTTGATTGACTATTGATAAGGAGCTAATTTACTATCATGTATTCTGGCATAAATAATCATGGGATTTTCTTAATGTATTACCTTTGGAAAAATGGATTTTCAATGGGGAAAATGTGTTTAGGTCCCTATGTTTTTTATTAACCTAGCCTTTTTTAAAAATAAATGTTTAACGGAGAACTTGGTTGGAAAAATTATTTTGGGCAGTGTTTTGAATTCTGAACTATGTGTCTTTCATTAATTTCTTTCTTGAAATTAAATCATAATGATCTCCAAGATAACTTTTCAAAATTTAATATGCCTTATCATATCAGAAGTTGTCCTTGGCTTTTTAAACAATTATTATCTTCCTTATTAGGCATAAACCCAAAGTATGCTTCATTTCTAAGTCTAAAAAGAGATTATAAGACAGTAAATTTTGTTTAAAAAAAGAATATTGTCCTGTTCCTTGTTGATAGTAGCAAAATAAATGGAAATAGAGCCTACATAGCCAATATTGTAGAGATTGGTTAAATAAGTTATGATATATCTATAAATTGAAATATCCATAAGCAATAAAAGTGGTATTACATATTATATTAATTAACATGAAAAAATAAGAAATATAAGTTACAAAACTAAAATGATAGATTTTTGTAAGGATAAAAGATTTCCATATAAAGGTCCTACAGTTAAGTACTAAATTATTAGCTGTGGTTATTTCTTTGTATTGCAAATATGGATAGCTTAAATTTTCTTCATGATTTTGTGTTTTCTAATTTTTATACACTAAGTTTCTCATATAATAAAATATTTAAAATATGTTAACATTATGAATCTATTATTAGATTCATGCCAAATTGTTTAGGTATGACATGTTTCTGGATCTTATTCTCAAAAGGACCAGCAAAAAGAAGTGTAAAAACTATATGTTTAAAAAAGGAAAAAAATGAGAGAGAAAACAAATAGGGCTACATGAAACCTAAATGAGAATATATAGTGGCTATTGTACTATTTTTCCATTTTCCTTATGTTTGAAAATTTTCATAATTAAACGTGGGAGTGTTTTATTCCAATGAGAACAACTGAGTGGATGCAGATGCCAGCTCAGTGCTGCTCAGAGCCATTTCCTGAACATCCAACTTCATAGCTTACATCTTGTTCACATCTCCCTCAAAGCCTAGTTCCTTCAACAGGAAGACTTCTAGTCTTTAAATATAAACAGACTTGTTTTGTTTTGTTTTGTTGCTTACAGTCATGCTGCTCAGAGAAAACTCAGATTCTTCAGAAAAGGCAGAGTTTCATTATTTCATGCTTAGTCATCATGAAAAAGGAATTCCATGAAATTTGCTAATAGCTTACAGGGGTTTTAGAAGTGTTTTGTTTGTTTGTTTGTTTGTTTGTTTGTTTGTTTTTTAATACAGTGGAAAGTATAAGTATCCTTTACCAAAGAAGGTTTAAAGAGATGTGGTGCTTACCGAGTCCTTATTCTTGCAGTGGTTTCCCCTTGCTTTGTGCAAAGTGACTGCCCCTTATTTCATGGGACTCATCAACTACCAGTTCTTGTCCCAGTTGATGTCCCAGGCTCCCTTATTGGGCTTTGTTTGCTTCCCAATTAAATGTAACTTTCTCTGTGATATGTTACCTGACGATCCCCTACCCCCCAAGACAGGTTGGCATGCTCTATCTTATCCTGTTCTCAACACTGCACACTTCCAAGTACTCATACTTCTTCAGCCATTTGTAGATCCTCTGTTCCCTTAGAGCTGTGCTCAGATCTGATAACTTACTTGTTTACTATTCAAAGAACTGCCTGGCTTAGAGAAACAAATTAGTCAATGCTTCATGAATAAATAAAGGAATCTACAGATAGATGGCAGTTCCTGTGGGATAGTGGAAAGCATGCTGGCCTCATGTTGAAAAATCCTGAATTTGAATCTAAATTTAACTGACTATAAAATCACTTTTTCATAAAATAACATTAAAATTGTGGAATTCACTTAAGGAAATGCTAGAGTCAAAGACTTAAATCGCTAAATTTCCTAATCTATTAGCCAGTCCCACCTCAATATAAAGTTGGGCCCTTTGCTCTCCTTTCCATTCTTTACCTCATAGCTTCACCTTGCAATTGGTTGGAAACAATTGTATAACAAGTAATAGTTAACAACATAGTTTAAGATTTAGCTCACCAATATATAAAAAATTACTGTGCTTAAATGAAGAAATAAAGAACAATATCTGGCCAACCAGCACTAAAAGCTTACCATGACTCCTTTTAACTTGGAATTGCCTAGTTTTTAAAATTCTTATTAGGAAAGGTAAAGGAAATTGGTCCTGACAAATGCCCTATCCATTTTATTTGACAAGGTCCATTCTACAGGAACTGGAATTATGACAAACAATTGTGTAGTATATTATAGTCTCTTGCTCTTTGTAGCCTCTCATCTAGTAGAGATCTGGGGTTCCCATTGTTTATTATATACTTTTTAAATGTTTATTTATTTTTGAGAGACAGACAGCAGAGTGTGAGTGGAGGAGAGGCAGAGAGAGGGAGAAGGAGAATCCCAACTGGGTTCTGATCTGTCAGCGCAAAGCCTGAGTCGGGACTTGAACCCACAAATTGTGAGATCGTGACTTGAGGCGAAGTCAGACCCTCAACACCTGAGCCACCCAGGTGTCCCCATTATTTACTAAATATGAATGTCTCTTGCCAATTATGATACTATCCTTACTTTTCATATTTGTTCCATGACTAGATTCTGAGCTAAAGGGCAGGGCCAGATCAGGCTCAGGATTTTAATCAAGTTTATTGAAGAAGAGAAGCCCTTTCAAATAATATCTGAGTTAAGCCTTCCATACCTAGTATCCTAGGTTTCTAAGAACATTCTCATTTTCTAGATGAGGCAGAGATTCAGAGAAGCAAATGACCAATCCAGGCAAGGTAGTACGATCCAAATCTTTTGACTTTAAATTCTATTTTATTTTTGTGTTATCTCTTTTTGGCTACAAAGCTACATGGCTACTACCCAATTATTAGAATTACCACAAGAATTACACAAATTCTATAAGTTCTCCAGTAAAAAGATGAGGAATGAAATTCTAGAAGTCACATGTTATTTTAGTAGTATGAAAGTTTTACCTTTTATAATAATTTTTAAATGTTTATTTTTGATAGAGCACGTGCTTGCGGGGGAGGGGCAGACAGACAGGGAGACAGAATATCATGCAGGCCAGACACTGCCTCTGCGCTGTCAGTGCAGAGCCCTGCGCTGGGCTCCAGTTCACCAACTGTGAGATCATGACCTGAGTTTGAAATTAAGGGTCAGATGCTTAATTGACTGAGCCACCCAGGCATGACTGAAAGCTTTATCTTTTAGAGTCAAGTGGAAGGAGTGTGTGTGTGTGTGTGTACATGTGTGTGCATTTAGCATTCATATGCATGTGTTCATTTCTCCTGAGTCACCTTTATGGTGGGCAATAACATAGAAAATGATGATTAAATTTATTTTCTCGTATTTTTTTGCCTTTATTATTTTAGAGGAGTTTTAGGTTCACAATGAAATAAAGGGCAAGTATAGTGGCTTCCCCATCTATCCCCTCTCCCACACATGTGTACCTTCCCGTGTTATCAACATCCACAACCAGAGTGGTGAACCTACATTGACACATTATAATCACCCAAAGTTTGTAACTCACCTTAGGATCACTCTAGGTGTCGTGCATTCTTTGGATTTGGACACCTGTATAAGGATATAAGTTCATCAATATGATACCATACAGAGTGCTTTCACTGCCTTAAAATCCTCTGTGCTTCGCCTCTTTGTCCCCTAACCCTCAATGCCTGGCAGTCACTGATCTTTTTTACTGTCTCCATAGTTTTATTTTCTGGAAAAACACTTGACATGTACATAGCTTGACATTTTTCAGAATGTCATGTAGTTGAACAGATTACTTTATTTATGTCTAGAAAATGATTATTAATTGATAGTTGAGCATTTTAGTGAAATGGATGTACACTTGAATATATACGGCAATGTGATAAGATTTTTTATAGAATTAATAGTCTTTATTGTTTTCCCATTATGTTGAAAGAGTCCATTTCATTTTTTTTTGTAATATTGAAACTGTCCATCAATGTTTTGGGAAGGCAGTTCTCTTTTTTATAACACCAAATAACATCAAGTTTTATGAAGAGAAAAGAGGACTCCTGTTTATGTTTCTTCCTTCCAGTTTCCCAATCGGTATCTTTTCCTATTTAGTATAGTGACAGTATTTTTTTTTTAATTTTTTTCTTTCTAATGTTTTTATTTATTTCTGATAGAGAGGGTCAGAGAGAGAGGGAGATACAGAATCTGACACAGGCTCCAGGCTCTGAGCTAGCTGTCAGCACAGAGCCCAATGTGGGGCTTGAACCCGCAAACCGTGAGATCATGACCTGAGCCGAAGTCGGATGCTTAATTGACTGAGCCACCCAGGCGCCCCAGTATAGTGATAGTATTGCTTTGTGTATTAAAGGCATTTTCCTTCATATTAATTTTCTTAAAACAGGTCTTATTTTATTGGCCCATGACTAATGGGGTCATTCTGTAAGACAATGATAATTTAGCTATTGGATTACTACCCATTAGCTATTGGATTACTACCCATTAGTTCTGTGAGCAGTCTTAGTGTTTATTTCTCTGTTTTAATTTTTTGTTAATAGTTCCTAAAAACATTAAAAAAAAAACTCCTCTAATGCACTTACTACCTTAAATAACCAACCAGTGGTGTCCTTGCTTCCTTGTTTTCCTGCCTGCCCTCCCTCCCCCCCCCCCATTACCACCATTCTGTTCTGTTAGATGAAGTCTAACAAAACTTTGTATTTTTATTTTTTTTTTAAATTTTTTTTAATGTTTTATTTATTTCTAGGAGAGAGAGAGAGAGAGAGAGAGACAGCGTGAGCAGGGAGGGTCAGAGAGAGAGGGAGTCACAGACTGAAACAGGCTCCAGGCTCTGAGCTGGCAGTCAGCACAGAGCCCGACGCGGGGCTCGAACCCACGAACCGCGAGATCATGACCTAAGCAAAAGTCGGACGCTTAACCGACTAAGCCACCCAGGCGCCCCAAAACTTTGTATTTTTATTTCCATTAATTTTGAAAATGTTATGTTTACAAATCTTGTATCCACCTTCTAAAGTCCATTCATCTTTCATAATTAGGTGATTAGAAAAAGATCATACATGGCAAGTGTGCATAAAGCATTTGCTTTTATAGAGATTCTAAGGGACATACACACCCCAATGTATACAGTAGTATTATCAATAGCCAAATGATGGAAAGAG
Organism: Hyaena hyaena; assembly: GCF_003009895.1. NCBI lineage: Eukaryota > Metazoa > Chordata > Mammalia > Carnivora > Hyaenidae > Hyaena > Hyaena hyaena. Next base: position 592,885 of record NW_024081349.1, read on the forward strand.
CCCAAATGTCCATCAACTGATTAATGGATAAAGAAGATATGGTGAATATATTGTGGTATACACACACACACACACACACACACACACACACACACAAATATTACTCAGCCATAAAAAAGAATGGAATCTTGCCATTTGCAACAACATGAATGGAACTAGAGTGTATTAGGCTAAGTGAAATAAGTCAGAGAAAGATAACTATCATATGATTTCATTCATATGTGAAATTTAAGAAACAAAACAAATGAATGTAGGGAAAGGAAAGGAAAAGTAAGATGGAAAGAGGGAGGCAAACTGTAAAAGACTCTGAAATACAGAAAACAAACAGGGTTGTGGGAGGAGGAATTGAGTGGGGGAATGGGCTAAATGGGTGAAGGGCACTAAGAAGGGCACTTGTTGGGATGAACATTGGTACTACATGTAAGAGAAGAATCACTAAATTCTGTTCCTGAAATCATTATTACACTATATGTTAACAAACTTGGATTTAAATAAAATTTAAAAATTAAAAAAAAAACAAAGCATAATAGTCTTCACTTTTCGAATAGAAGTGAATTTCATAAATTTTCTAGTTTAAGCCTTTTATTTGAACCCATGTCCTGCAAAATTCAGTGATTTGCTACATTTACGCTTCTATTGTTCCTCTAGAGCTAAAGTAAGGCTTAAACTTTTTTTCGGTGTATACATTGCTAGTTGTTTTTGTTCCTATTCTAATTTTTACCCTTATACTTGAGGAACAAGTGAAGGTGCATGTCAGGATCCTTGCTCAGTGCCTAGCACAGTGTGTGCATGTGGTAGTGTGAGCGGCCGCCGCCACGGTTGCTGTGTGCTTTGTCTTCGGTATTCCTGACTGAATTTAACCACAGTGAGGCCACCTCCCTTGATATACGGCCGGACCCTCTGTTCCCAGTGTCATCATCATCATCATCTTTTTATAACCTTTAGCAGCAGAATATAGATCATCTGTCGAACATAGATGAGGGTTTGCTGTCAAACAGGGCTGGCTTGGGGTGAGTGAGGGTGCATGTACTGTGTGTCACTATCACCGCCAGTGAAGGTGAATGTTTAGGTCTGTGCCTGGCAGGCAGCTCTGTAATTTATCATCCGGTTTCCTAAGCTACAGTGACAGGGATGGCACTCTGTGGTTCAGCCGAAATAGTGGAGCACATTCTCCTGTTGGTTTATAGCTTCTTAGGGTCAGTGAGAGCTGGGGTTAATTCCGTAAGGGAATCCATGGACTGTGACATGAATTCCATCAGTTGTTCATAAATTATGAAAGAAATTCTAGGAACTGCTTTTGGGGTTTTAAAGCTGTGGGGCAGAAGGTTAATTACTTGCCTACAGTTCCAACCAACTTTTCGTGTTAATAGATACCGGCTGTGTAGGCCCTTCTGTTCTAGGCTTGCTTGCACATTGTCATTTGAATGTAGTAATAAATCACTGTCTTCGGAAACAGTTAACTTTTTTAGTAAATACCTGTGATCAGCTTAGAAATAAAGGATCTGTATATCATAATTTGATTATACTTTGATTTTAGCTACTGTTTTTTCATTCTTTTTCTAAAGGAATTCATTTCTTCTTGTTAGAATATTCAAAGCTATAAAAACAGTAGCTATAAATGATTATACACAGCATTAAGACAATATGATAATTATGAGTAAATAAAAATAGGCAATTAGCAAAGTAATTATAAACACAGATGAACATTTAAGGCAGGTGTTCACATTTTTACAAGAATTAGATAACCTTCCCGTGTTGAGAGGAAGCTTATTTTGCTATATTTATTTTCTAAGTGGTTAATTACTGACATTAGGCCAAATTGAATGTCCTCTTACTTTCAGGTAATCTAAGAGTTAACAGAACAGCTGAGTATAGATTCTGCGTAGAAATAAATGATATTCTGAGTATCACAGTTCCGAGCCTTAGATTTTTCTTAAGAAATCATTCCTAGGTAAGGTCTTGAACTATATGACTTTTGTTTTCTCTGCATTATTTTGACACTTCAGATCATTTCTGGATTCTGACCACATCAGTGAAATGTAATATTTTTTCCCTATTTTTTACTCTTTCCATACTTCACTCCTCCCTGTTGATTTTGAGTTAGTGACAAATATAACAGCTTAAAACAGAGAGAGGGAGAAATGTTCATTTTCACTGGTAGTATTATAATCTTTTTAAAGATTTTTTAAAAACATTTCAAAGGCCCTAGTTTCTAATGCAAAAACTATAATGCTTATGTCAAGGTTTGTCATTGGGCAGGTATGAGGCACAGAAGGAAGAATGAGGGAGTGACACTTGCCTTGGAATGCAGCATTATGAATAGTCACCAACTGGATTACTAATTACAGTCACAATGACTCTAATAATAGGGATTATTTAAAATGCATCATTTTGGGGGCACCTGGGTGGCTCAGATGGTTAAGCATCCAACTCTTTTTCTTTCTTTCTTTCTTTCTTTCTTTCTTTCTTTCTTTCTTTCTTTCTTTCTTTCCTTCTTTTTCTCTCTGTCTCTCTGTCTGTCTCTCTGTCTGTCTGTCTGTCTCTCTCTCTCTCTCTCTCTGTCTTTCTTTTTTTGAGAGACAGAGCATGAGTAGAAGAGGAACAGAGAGAAAGGGAGACACAGAATCTGAAGCAGGTACCAGTTTCCGAGGTGTCAGCAGAGCCTGAGGCAGTACTTGAACCCATGAAACATGAGATCATGACCTGAGCCAAAGTCAGACACTTAGCTGACTGAGCCACCCAGGCACCCCAAATGTCTGCCTCTTGATTTAAGCTCGAGTCATGATCTCTCGGTTCATATGTTCGAGCCTTTGGGATTCTCTGTCCCTCTCTCTCTGCCCCTTCCCTGCTCATGCTGTCTCTCTCTTTTTCTCTCAATAAATAAATAAACTTTAAAAATGTACCATTGTTTAGTAACTCTCTTTTTATCATCTCTTCATTTTTTTTTAAGGTTTTTATTTATTTCTAGGAGAGAGAGAGAGAGACAGCTTGAGCACGGGAGGGTCAGAGAGAGAGGGAGTCACAGACTGAAACAGGCTCCAGGCTCTGAGCTGGCAGTCAGCACAGAGCCCGACGCGGGGCCTGAACTCATGAACTGTGAGATCATGACCTAAGCGAAAGTTGGACGCTTAACCAACTAAGCCACCCAGGCGCCCCTCATCTCTTCATTTTTTGTATACTTGGATCTTTTGATTATATTATTTGAGAATGGAAGTGGCCCAGACAAAGTTTTCATCAACTGTATCTCAACAGCCTTATCTATTAGTACATTTCTACGTAATAATAGTGACCTCCATCAAATTTGGGCACCAACATTTTTCTTTAGTTTAGGAAAACTATAAGAGATTTGTTTCCTCTGATAGTTGCTTTCTTCTACCATTGCTACCACTTTCTCCCCTGAGAACAGCTTCTCTGTGTGTTGTTTCCCTGCAACTCTGAGGTATGTTCAGGGCTGGGGAAGGTTTTATTCCTTTTCTGGTTTGGGGGTAAGGAGAATCATTTTTGGGTTTCTTGCTGCTCAGAGTTATATACTCTGGATTCTTGCTCACTGGCACTATTAGCTAGAAGCCCTTCTGTGTGCAGGCTCCTAAGGTTTGACTACTTCATCACTCCAGGACCACTGTTCACAAACTATGCTCATAAATACTGGGCTAAATAAAATTTCTGGCAGAAATTCCTAAATATAGGAAATTGCTGGGTGAAATTGTTAGTTTTCCCACTGAAGGCTGACTCCCTACCAGTAAAACCAAATCAGTAATTACCTTCCCTTTGTCTACTTACCTACCTCAAGTGTCCCTTCATACAGTAGTGGGGAGAACTCGTGTAGGAATTGTTCCTTCTTGGACAGAGTTTTATAACTTTGCCCATGTCTGGATTGTTCAGATGTTTCTCTTGTTTGTGCAACATTCCCCTTTGCTTCTGTCAACACTCACGTGAAGGACTTTGTGCAGGTGTCGTGCTCCCTTCAGACAATCACATGTGATGGGTCATTTATACGTCTGGTTGGCTGAAGCCAGAGCATCTTCAGGGAGTCTGTTACTTTTTCTTTCTAGCTAATTATGTATTTTTGATTACTCATTAACTCTTTTTCATTCTGCATCTCATATGGTGTTTTGTTTGCATCTGTAAAAGTCAGTGTGTATATTGCCCTCAACCCATAAATATTTGTGGCTTTTATTTGAGATTAGAAAATTAGTGAGCACATGGCTATTTTTCTGTTCCCCTATGAACCTCACCTCATTTGATTTGGCATCTCTTTAGAAATGAGGCATGGATACTGTAACTATAAGATTCTCCAGGGAAAGAATGCACCTTTTACTTTTTTGTAGCTTCAGTCATTGAAATTGCATTAAAAAATAGATTTGTTTTGATTGAGATGACCAAAGTATTTTGAAAAGTAAAGGTCTCCTCCTTCAGTTAATTTTGATTTTTATATTTTAGTGCCCACTTCCTTCTAATAGTAAACTGTTCAACCTTTTAAACATTGAAATACAGGGCACCTGGGTGGCTCAGTAGGTTAAACGTCCAACTTTGGCTCAGGTCATGATTTTGTGGTTCGTGAATTTGAACCCAACATCTGACTCTGTCTTGACAGCTCAGAGCCTGGAGCTTGCTTTAGATTCTGTCTCCCTCTCTCTCTGCCCCTCCCCCTTGCACTCTGTCTCTCTCTCTCTCAAAAATAAACAAACATTAAATTAAAAAAAAAAACAAAACAAAACACGATGCTGTCTCTGGCTGGGAATAAATATTCCAAAAAGAAAATAAGTAAAAGTTGAGATACGCAAGGAAAAGATGTCAAGTTCAGAATGTTGATGTCTTTCTTTGAAAGAGAGTGTCCTTGGGCTTAACTTCTTCAGATCAAGTGAGATTTTGTAGGATTTGATTAATAGGAGCATTCCAGGAGTAACAGTGTGGGGTTCAGTGAGGTCAGTAGGGTTTCATGGCTCTTTCTGCTGCAGGAAAAAAAAAAAAAGTGTTTCAATTCATAGAAAAGTGCCAAGAATGAACCTCAGTTACATCCATCTGTCATGGTAACATTTCACTTTTCTCTGTGGTGTACTTTTAGTTTATTAGATGCTCCATAAATTGAGGGGATTGGAATGGTGGAATTGCAAAAGTGATTGGATGGTGCTTGCGCAATTGTATTTTTTGTTTAATTTTTATTTATGAGTCACTTTGATGTCTTATAACAATTTCCTTAGTCCACAAAAGCAAAACAAGCCATTCCCATGATATTTGTGGAAAACAAATGTAAAGTTCTAAAGTATTTCTGTATAGAACTTATAAAGTTCAACCACATGAATCATCTTAGAGTATTTTTCATGAACCTATACTTTTAAGATTTGCTTTTTCAGTTGAAATTTTCCCTCTCCAAAGTGGATTTTTGTTGAAAAAACTCAGGTAAAAGCTCCAAAATCATTAAATGTTATTTAATCCAATTATTTAAACATTATTTAATTTGAATTCATTGAAAGTGGGAGTTTAACTTTATTTTATCTTTTTATGTTTTCTGTGTGTATACATCTTTTCATCTTTTTAGAAACTTATGAGAGGTTTCTGAAATCTCATAGGTTTACTTATACTGACAAAGTAAAAGTTAAAATTATTAAAATCTTTTCTGAAAATAATCTTTTATTTTAATCAAAATCTCTTAAAATGTTTACATTATATAGTAGGCTTTTCTGCTTGCTTAAAATCTTCTAAAGCATAGGGCTCATTGGCTTTACAGTTCTCTTTTTAAATTTTGTTAAAATATAAAGGGTAAAATTTATCATTTTAACACTTTTTAATCTTCAAGGTTGTTCATGGTTATTTTTGCCAAATTTGTTGCAATGTGTTTAGTAGCCAGAAATAAAATTTGATCACAGATCTGTTTTATAGAGTGGTCAAGTTTATTTCTTAAATCCAGGGGCTAATTTGAGAATATCAAGGTTTGTAAGACCCTGGACATTGAGGCTGCTTGTGGAACAATAGATGGATAGTCAGTGATGTTGTGGCTTTAAGGTCCTTTTGTCATGAAGATACATGCTAATCTGTACTCTCTTCACATGTTTTGAGATTCTGTTTTAAAATCAATATATTAATCCTTTGGTGAAGTCTAGAGTTCTTCTGATATTTTTAATTAAAATTAAATTCCATGTATAATGGTAACATCAATTACCATTTATTACCATAAATAATGGTAACATCAATAAATTATAATCTAATGGCATATATTAAACCAGAATCTGATTTTTTCCTGTTTTTAGCTATTTTTGCCACTGTATGGTTGTTGTCATAGCGCATTTTCTTCTTCAAAGACTCAAGGTAACTTGTTTGAGGACCAGGTTAGACTCTGGTAAGGTGCTCAATGTGGCATCCAGATGTTCCCTTTTGTTACCACTAGCTGTATCCAGAAGACCATCTCCAATTTTCTGCAGCTCTTTTCTGAATATCCTCTACCTTCCTCCCTGCATATTTCAAATACTTAAGCTACTTCCATCTCAGGTGGGCCAGCTATGTGAATTTGGAGGCACTTATTTCAAGTTTAGTAAGCTTAAGTACTTCTTTTTAAAACATTTTTTACTGTTTATTTATTTTTGAGAGAGACAGTAAAGAGAGAGAGAACATGAGCAGGGGAGGGGCAGAGAGAGAGGGAGACACAGAATCTGAAATAGGCTCCAGGCTTTGAGCTGTCAGCACAGAGTCCAACACGGGGCTTAAATTCATGGACCGCAAGATCATGATCTGAGCCGAAGTCGGGGGCTCAACTGAATGAGCCACCCAGGCACCCCTGGAATAGTTCTAATTCAAATATGAAGACTTAAAAAAAAAAAAAGATATCATTCAATCATGCGAAATTGACATCATTCCTTCTCTGGCCTTTAGTAACAACCTTAGTTCAGTCCTTCGGCCCACTCCCACAGAGGTCTTCCTTAAACCTATCTGTTTTTTTAAACCCATTTTCTTCATATAATTTATCAATATCTAAAAATATTTTATATTTTCTTTCCTTTTTCTTGTCTTTCTCACTATACTAGTAAAATTAAAAAGGCAGTGACTTTGTGAATCTATTTACAACTGCATTTCCAAAGCCCAGGACAGTAACTAGAAGATGGTATGTGCTCAAAAAATATTCAATGCATGACTAAATTAGCTTCATGGAGTAGCCACTTTGTGTCATTTTTGAAAATCAACCTGAAGTCAACTGTTTACAATTGTGATCATGCTTCTCTTTGTTCCTTGATGTTTTTGAAAAAAAAAAAAAAAAAAAAACAAGTGGATTTTAATACTGGGGTATCAGAACATAATTTAAAGAAAGAAGCAAATGCAAAGAATTCATCTATTTTCCTTAGTTAAGTGAAAAATATTTTGCTGTAATCTACATGTCAATATTATTTGTGCTCCTGTGGTCATTAAATTTGACTGTTGGTAGCTAAATCTGGTAGGTATTTGCCAGGATTGTATTTCCCTTCTAAATGTTGAAGGTGGTTCTCAGTACCCAGCTGAATATTATGTTAGTATTTGCATTCACAAGGGACCTACTTTGAGACATAACACACATTCCTAACTTGCCCTCTACTTTTTCCTGATGAGGTTTGATAACTAAAAGAATGCTTGAATTTACCAGCCAGAAAGATCTGGTTAATGTTAACTGCTATTGCAAGGAGCAGAGTTATGTCAATAACTTTAGATATTCTAACCTAATTTACACAAAATACTAGCCATGTTATTATATGTAACGGCATATGTAATGGCTCAGTTGGTTGAGTGTCCAACTTCGGCTCAGGTTATGATCTCGCAGTTCATGAGTTAGAGCCCCTCATCAGGCTCATTGCTGTCAGGCTGCCAGCACAGAGCCCACTTCAGATCCTTGGTCCCCCTCTGTCCTTTCCCCACTTGCACTCTCCCAAAAGTAAATAAATATTTAAAAAAAGATTCCCTCTCTCTTGGTCTGTCTCTCTCTCTCTCAAAAAAAAAAAAAAAAAAAAGATTTATATTCTCAGGGTTAACTCAAATTGAAGATTAGCTCCTGTTTGCTCTAGAATAATTTTATGTGTAGATAAAAAATATTTCCTAGAGACATATTCATCACAATAATTTGAAATAATGAAGGAAAGTATCATATGCATAATGTGGAAAAAAACTCTTAGAATAAGAGCTTCCTTTAAAAATGAAAATTAGGCAAATGACTTTAATAGTTATTAGCATGTTCACTTGTACAGGTCACCTTCAGCTGCAGATTGTGTGGGACTGCAGATGGCTTTGTCCTCAGAGTCTGAAGGGCTTGATTGCCTTAAAGATGCTCCAAACAAATGCGTAGAGAGGGTAGCAGTTTAATGTAGAGTCTAGGCTGATTTGCAAACCACACAGGCTAGATTTATCAGAGCCATTTACCCAGTGACATTCTTTAAAGTTAGAGTTCTATTCTGGGATAGTAGAATAATGAGTGGAGTTGGACTTACCCAAATTTCCCAAACATACTAGCTTATTATCACTGGATCTCAGGGTTGGAGTAGGAATGGGGCAGAAATTCAGCCCTCTAGAGGTACCAGTTTCTCTTCTTCTGGACAGTTTACATATGCTCACGTGCAACACAGAGAGACATCAGTGAAGATAGTAATCGCCAGCATTATGGGGCACGGCACCTGGGTGACTCGGTTAAGCATCCAACTGCAGCTCAAGTCATGATCTCATGGCTCATGAGTTCAAGTTCTATGTTGGGCTCTGTGCTGACAACTGAGCCTGGAGCCTGCTTTGTATTCTGTGTCTCCATTTCTCTCTGCCTTTTACCCCCTTCTCTCTCTCAAAAATAAATAAACTTTAAAAACAATTTTAAAGGGGTCCCTGGGTGGCTCAGTTGGTTAAACGTCAGTCTTGGTTTCAGCTCAGGTCATGATCTCACAGTTTCCTGAATTTGAGCTCCACATCAGGCTCTGTGCTGTCAATGCAGAGCCTTTTGGGGGTTCTTTCTCTCCCTGTCTCTGCCCCTCCCTTGTTTATGTTGTTTATCTCTCTCAAAAATAAATAAATAAACTTAAAAAAATTTAATTGCTAACATTATGAGTCCAGTGACTGTATTCATTTGTTAGGACTGTTATAACAAAGTACCACAAACTGAGTAGTTTAAACAACGATTGTTGTCACACAGTTCCGAAGGCTAGAAGTCTGAGACCAAGGTGTCAGCAGGGCCACTTCCCTCTGAAGATATTAGGAAAGGATCTGTTTGGGCTCTTTCTCTTGGCTTCTGGTAGTTCTTTGCCTTGTGGCCACATCGCTGGGCTCTTCACATGGAGTGCTCCTTGTGCATCTGTCTTTGCATGACCATCTTCTTGGATATTAGATTAGGGATCCATGGTACTCAAATAACATTTGCAAGGACATATTTTGAGGTAATGGAGGTTAGGACTTCAACATGTGAATTGAAGGGGAGGCACAGTTCAATCTGTAATAGTTAACCATGTATTTGTATTGTCCTCACTGGGATCTGGTGAAAGTGAGGGAGTACTGTTAACCATTAATCTGGTATATCCCGCATAGACTGAGATTGCCTGAGGCAAACCTGAATACATGGTCACTGTCCCTCGGAGATAGATACAATTTATCCCATTTTTCAGAGGTTCAGTGAGGTTGAATAACCTCCCCAGAGTTCTATAGAAAGAGGACAAGTATTATTCAAATTCAGGACAATCAGATTCTAAAAAAAGGAGACAATCTATGCTTCTAACAGAAGTTAACATTTTCATGTCTATAGAGGAAATTTCTATATTATGACACTAGGTAATGTAGAGAATGGATTTGTTTTGGTGTATTCTCTAAAATTTCTTAAGTTTATCTCTTTCCTTGCTTAACCAATTTCATCTATTAAGAAAAAATAATAACCTGACATATTATATTGGGTTTAATTAACATTTAATTTACCTGATGACTACAAATCTTTGATTTTTGTTTGCTGGCTATTCTATTGGCATTTGGAGCAGGAGAAGATACCTAAAGCTGAACAAAGAGAATAACCATGAATATTAAATTATTTTAGGCAGGCTAGAAAACTTTTGAAATAACTTTTTGGAAGTGTAAACCACTTGCCTGTTTCTATCATGCTTTATTTGAAATCTAGATTTGATTTGTTGGTTGATTTGGTAATAAATAAGAAACCTCTTAGCATTCTTCATTATCTATGACTAAAGTAAAACAAACTGAAAAATCTAAAAGATTGCTTTGCTTTTCATACTTTATGAAGAAGGAAATAAAAAATTGTCTGGAATTCTATGATGCAGGAGTTACCACTATCAGCATTAGCATTTTGCTGTATTCTGTATTCTTCAGTTCTATTTTTGCAAAGGGTGGGGTGTGCATGGTCAATAAATGATAGTTGTTGCTACTACTCCTTCCACTACTGCTGATGCTATTACTACTGCTGCTGTTATTAATTTATTTTCATTTTTGTCACCATCATCAAGGAGAAGCATTGGAGAAATATCAGAGAAGTATAATCAATATGACTTAGGGACTGGATATAGGGGGCAGTGAGTAAAAGGAACTACAGTGGAGGGCTAAGTTCCCTATTTGGTAACTGGATAAGTGTGTCATAACTAATCAGGACAGAATATACAGAGCACATAGGATCAGAAGTTGAAAATGTGAATTCAGAATGCTGAATTGAGTCATTTGTGGGGTAAGATCTGGTTGATGTCTGACTCTTGTAAGACTGTGGCTCCACAGAGAAATCTGAATTAAGATACATATGTTTTATCAGCTTAGTGTTAAAATAAGTTTGTAGTTTCATAGTTTTTCAAGTAAAGTGGACTCTATGCCTTTATTCTCCTGACAATGACAATGACAAAATTCTTCTGACACTCTCCTAGAGTCATGATTACAATAAGGTCAAAAACTCCAGGTGCACTTTATACCTAGTGCAAAAATTGATTTTTGTGTCACAGAAGAAGTTGGCAAGTCTAGATAGTTCATTAAAGAGTCCTGTGTCTGTTCGTACACGCATTGTTACTTTACTTTTTTTTTCTATTTTGGGAGATTGTCATCATTTTACAGTGCCCAGTTCAAGGAGAAAGTCCTGGGTGCTCCTTCTCAGGGAAAGGGTGATGAGGATCTCTCTGAGATGAAGGGCTGATGGCACAGTGCGTTGCTACCTTACTTTTTTCTGACCTGGAAACTTCCTCTGTTTGCAGGTGAGCGGCCCTATCAATGCCCTTACTGTGAAAAAGGATTTAGTAAAAATGATGGACTGAAGATGCATATTCGTACTCATACCAGGGTAAGATTATATTCCAACTCATTAATATTTATTATACAACTATACTTTTTTTTTTTTTTTAAAGAATATTTAGGGGCACCTGGGTGGCTCATTTAATTAAGCTTCCAACTCGGCTCAGGTCATAATCTCATAGTTCATGTATTCAAGCCCCGCGTCGGGCTCTGTGCTGACAGCTCAGAGCCTGAAGCCTGCTTTAGATTCTGTGTGTCCCTGTCTCTCTGAGCCTCTCCTTTGTGCTCTGTGTCTCTCTTTCTCACAAAACTAAATTATAAAAAACATTAAAAAATTTTTTAAAAAGATACTTAACTTTACATGAGAAAATAAAGGTGATGTATCTGAAATTATATGTTTATATTTATGATGGACATTTGAGAATACATATTTTTTTTTATAAAGACAAAACAGTGAAAGAAACAAAAGTCCAAACTCCAGAAAGGGCCGCATTCTTTGGGTTGTGAATGTGTTCAGGAGGAATAAGAGTTATAACTGGCAAAGTACCAAATAAATAGAATGCAACATTTTGATACTAAAAAGTATAAAAGATGCTGTCTTGCAGAGCATTTACCAGTAAAAGGAGCTTTCTTGAATAATGGCTTGTCTGTAAGCCTGTGACCACTAATTAATACATATGAGCAAGCACATTTGCAAGAAAGATGTTGAAAATAATGTAAGTTACTGAAAGGGGCTGAAAACTGGAAAGAACAACCCATTGCTTAGCAGGGCGTGCCTGGTGCTGCCTTCCATTCTTTTCCAAGGGTACCCTTTGTTCTTTTGCTTGTCAACACCTCTCTCTGGCCTGTTGTCATTCTGTTACATATGACTTCCCCAAACACAAGCATCTAACCCACCTGCTTTATTAAAGACCATGAACAGCTCACCCTCCATCCAGCTACATTTCTTAGCTCACTATTCTTGGAAATTTGACATTTTAAATTGTTCTTGTTTTGCTTTACTTGTCTTTTCACTGCATTAATTCTCATGTTGTTCTTTTTCAGTCTGGTCTTTTAAAAGTGCTTATGGTCTGTACATAAATCACATATTTTTTTCCAGCCTTTAAGAACATGATTAATCCTGTAAGAGCAATTCTAATTTAGGCCTTTCATGAATTTCACTTTTTTACCTTAGCTATAAAATAAAAACTTTAGAGGAAACACATAATAATAATAATATCTTTTCCAGTATAATAATATTCTAGCTTTCCATTTCAGTTCTGTAGGCCATAAAAGATACCCTCTGAAGTCTTATTAAGAAAATCACTCTTCTTGTCTTTCTGGTGGAGGACGGGGGCAGTTTTTCTACTCATTAAAGCAAATACATGGCGAGTTTCTCGTTCTGGTTTATAACATCATATTTATATTATATGAATATTAGTAATTAGAGTACATACTAAATATAAAATTACTTCATAAACAATAAAGGATTAGACAAATATGACGGCTCATAATATGACTTAAATGTGCATATTTAAAATATTTATTTCACCATCAGTACTATTATTAAAGATATTTAAGTTGGTTCAGTTTAGGAAGTTATCTTATATGCGTACAGTTTTCATAGTAGTATTAGTAATGTGTTTCAAAGATGCAGGTATACCAGCAAAGGAATCCTGGTCCTTCTCATCAAAACTAGTGACGTTAACCAAAATCTGGGCATCATGGGTGCATGTTATATTATTCCACATGATGACCCATGATAGACATGATTATACCACAGAAGAGTCTATTTAAATCACTGCAGGAAAAAAATACATTTGGGTTCTCTCAAGAAAGTGTGATATTTGCAACTCAACTAATTAGTTTTTACTTTGTTTTAATATAAAGTTTATTAATGACACTAATAGAAATAGGTATAAATAAATACAAAGACCATCAATCACATGCCGGGTACAGTTTGGGCCTTCACATTTGTTCATTTAAGAAACCTCAAAACAATTTGTTTATTAAGATCTCATAACAATTTGTTAATGAATTTAAAATTCTTTTAGGCCTGTATAAGGTAGGAATTATTATGATTCCTTTTTAAAAAATGAGAAACTGAGGCACAAGCAATTAAGTATCAGAGATGAAATGGGAATGCAAACAGATTGACTACAGGGACCATCCCCTTACCTACTACATACGTTTGCCTTTTATTTACTTAAATATTTTCACTCTACTGACTGATGTACATTAATGTATATTTTTAAACTAAACAAACTGCAGTAATGACCCCAAATTTAAAAGCCTCATGTTCATTTGAATATTTGAGCCTTGACCCAAGGATCCTGAAACTGCCTCAAGGTGTCCAGGTGCAAGTGGTACCTTTAACAGCTCTCAAGCACTAACTGCTGAAAACAAAAACAAACCCCGGCCTTTGATGAAGGGAATACTCAACAGTACCTCAACTAGAAGCACCCAGCATTTTAGATGGAATCCCATTCAAATAGTAGAGGACTCCAAAGGAACAAGCTAAATAGATACAAGCCTTTCAGGTTTTGCCTCAAACTCTTCTTTGAATTCTTTTTCATGCATTATTTGTGTCTTAAAACAGACAGCTTTAGTTTTGAAATTATATTTCCTAAGTATTGAATAGATACAGATATTCTCTGCACATTAGCACAAGTTTCCAAAAGCTAGAATTATATGCTGATGTGGTCTAATTAATATCAAGGACCAAAAGACACTTTTAAAAACACTTGTAGAGGAACAATCTGTGTAAGTTTATATTTTCCCAGTATTATTGAGATTTTATAGGAACAAATGCAAAGATGATATCACTACATTTGGACCATAACACATTTCTGTTTCAGTTTTGTATTCCCATTGCATTTGGTGTTCAAATAGCTCTAATTCTGGGCATTTTTGACCTATTTCAAAAGATAATTTTAATTCTGTTACAACAACAACAAAAACTATGTTATTCAGTAAGTTACATCATTGAGGAACTTTGATTAGTCTGCACAAAATTCCAGGCCATGCCTGCACCCTCAGATTTGCATTCTGTGGTTACTGCATGGATGTGTTTATGAAGGAACACAAAATCATTTCACTCCAAGTACTGTTTATGTGGTCCAGTGGGGGCTGCAAGTGTGGGAGCCTTATGGAGAGGCCAGGGCTTAAGTCCAAGGCTTAATTTCCTTTATTGATTTATTTTTATCCATTTCCTTCAAAATAGTATATAGTCTCCTAATTTTTGATTTTCAGCACTTACACTATGTTGTGCTATATGTATCCATCCTGCTTGTGTCTACAGTATAATAGTTATATTAATTGAATAGTTATATTAATTCTCTGCTATTTTTAAAAAATTATTTATTTGTTCCCTTTCTTTTTCTTAAAGGATGTCAAGTTCATGTTAGATTATTTGATGTTGTCCCATAACTCTTGGTAGTTCTCTTCCATTTTTGTTTTACTAAGTTTGCTTTTTGCTTTTTTAAAATTTTTTTTTAAAATGTTTTATTTTTGAGAATCAGAGCACAAGCAGCAGAGGGGCAGAGAGAGGGACACACAGAATCAGAAGCAGGTTCCGGGCTTGGAGCTGTTAGCACAGAGCCTGACTCGGCTTGAACCCACAGACTATGAGATAATGACCTGAACTGAGGTTGGACTGAGCCACGCATATACCCCTGCTTTTTTATTTTTGATCACAGTGTTTTTTTTTCTTGTCTTTGTGCTTCTAATATCCATTCAGATATTTTAAGTTTCACGGAATCTTTCTTCTGTTGTTCCCAGTCTGCTTATTGAAGGAGTTCATCTTTTATTTAAAAAAAATTTTTTTAAATTTATTTCTTTTGAGAGACAGAGACAGAGCACAAGTGGGTGAGGGGCAGAAGGAGAGGGAGACACAAAACCCAAAGCAGACTCCAGGCTCTGAGCTGTCAGCACAGAGCCCAATGCAGAGCTCAAACCCATGAACCAAGAGATCATGACCTGAGCCAAAGTCAGAAGCTTAACCGAGGTGCCCCAAAGGAGTTCATTTCTGGTATCATGTTTATCACTTGTGACATTTCCATTTGGCTTTTAAAAAATCATTTCCATGTCTCTGTTAAAGTTGCCCATTTGTTTGTATATGTTGTCCACCTTTTCACTGGATTCTTAATGTATTAACTATAGCTATTTTAAGTTATCTGATCAGTTCACCATCTTTCAATCTTGTTATGTTGCCTATTTTGTCTGTTGATAGTGGGTTTAAGGGAGTTGCTTTTTGTATCTCACTTGAAATTTTGATTCAGTACCTATTACTGTGTGTAAAAGAATAGTAGAGACCAATGTAAATATTATTTATAACTGAGAATAGGCACACCTCTTTTTTGGAAAGACCATTAATGTGAGGAATTGAGCTAATCTAGTAAAGAGTGTAACTAAGTTTGGGCTTTACTGTTGCTGTAGTTACCATAGGCTTTAAGCTCCTCCCATGGTGGGCTGCTGTTTCCATGTTCTTAGTGGATAGTCTGGATGGTCAGGGGTTTTCTGCAGTAATTCTCCTCCACTGACAGACACTGTATGCCTTTGCCATGGAAGAGGACACCCCCTCTCCTATTCTCTCCCCCTCTCCCTCTCTGCCTTTCCACCTCTATTGGTTGTAATCTGCTGGTGCTTGTTACTCAGCATGAGACGTGAGTGGGGCAGAGGACCTTGCATCTCCTGCTCTAGCTTTAGCATGAGGCAGGTGCTATGTACCTGAGCTTCTGAGATAGAGCTTTTGCAGCATTCCTTTTACCCTAGAGTTGCAGTGTCCTAGGCACCTGCTGCTTGTAGCTATTTAAAATGTAATTGTAGGGGGACCTGGGTGGCTCAGTCAGTTGAGCATCTGACTCTTGATTTTAGCTCAGGCCATGATCCCAGGGTTGTGGGAACAAGCCCCAGATTGGGCTCTACACTAAGTGTGGAGCCTGCCTAAGATTCTCTCTCCACCTCTCTCCCTCTCATGCTTGTTCACTCTTACTCTCTCTCTGTTTCTAAAATTAAAAAAATAAGATAAAATGTAATTGCAATTAATTGTAACTACAATTAGTTGTAATTTAATTAAAATTAAAGGTGATTAATAGGATATGTGGTTTGTGGCTACTATATTGAACAGCAGAGCTGTAAAATAATTCTGTCCTTGTACAAAGTTATTTTTTTACAGCACAAGTCTAGAAGGACTGGTGGCTGAACTTCGCCTGTGTCAGTGGAGAGTTTTGGGCATAAGTCAGGTTGCTGCTCGTCTTCTGACTGCAGCAGACCTCTTCTGCATGTCATCGCAGACCTTGGGCAAAAGCAAGTCCCAGAGCCCCTCCCTTTTAAGTGAGTGCAGGGTGCAGGCTGTGGGCAAGGTTCTGTTCTTCGCCAGAGGCAGAGCCTTTTCATGGGACCGGAGTAGACCAGGGTTTGCTGCTTCACACCCAGCAGCAGATGGCTTTGCCTCCTGACAGAGATAAGATATGAAACACGGTGGAGACAGAGGCATTTGTTTTCTGTGTCAGAAGGGTGGTTGTTTTTGTGCTTATTCCCTGGCAGTGGCCAATCACCACCTTGTAATCATGCAGGGACCAGAACAGAGATGAGTTCCGTTTGGTATTCCTGTTCCACCTTGAAACCTTGCCAGGCCCTGCAACCTGAATCACTGATGGTGGCTCTCGCATCTGGCCTGCCCCTAATCGTTTTCACAAGCACCAGGTGGAGCCAGTGGAAAAGAAGCTGTGAGTGGCATGGACTTCCAATGTACTTGGGTCCCCACGATTCTAATCTGAGCTATCTCTATAGCGCACAATGGACCTTTAAGAACCCTTTAACGTTTTACTTATTTTCTTCCTACTCACTTAGATAACAGCTGTCGCTTCCTCTGTGCTGACACAAAGGGGAAACAGTTCTTATGTTCCATCTCTGTGGCATTTAGGTCACCTGCTGGTCTGGTGATCTAACCTCAAAAAATGTCCTATGACCTTAGGTTCAAAACAATGATGTAGATTATCCAGCTTTATTTTATTTTATTTTTTAAATATTTCTTGTTAGGGTGGGAGTAATGTTCTTTGCATTTTTTTCACATTTTAAAAGCAATAATTTATCTTAGCTGTCTAGGTTTGTTGGGATAACTTGTACTTAATGTCTCTAGATTAATTTTCTGCTTGGAAGCTGATAAAAGCAGAAAACCTTACACTCCCTTACCAGTTAACACCTCCATTTAGTTAGGGAAGCATCCCTATTTACAAGCCCATGTGGCGTAGACCACAGTGTTAGGTTTGTACAAAGCAGTTCTGTTTCCCAGGCTGTGGAGACGTCAGCAGGGGCTTGGCAGGCCTCCCACAGGACAGTGCATTGGGAGTCGTTTCTCATAGCTGTCTAAACGTCTCTCCTTATCTCCCATTTTGCCTTGCAATTCATGGGCTCTTTTCTCTGCTTGGATGTTGGAGGAGACAACTTTTTGTGGGGAGCAAGACTTCTTTTGTGTGGGGGTGGGAGGGATTCTTTAGTTGGGACACTGTGACTTCAAACCATGGTTTTTTGAAACAAGCTCAAAAGGAAGTATGAATTTTCCCATGGGTTTTAGGCTTAGAGATGCTCTAGGCACAGCAGCAGACCCTCCTCTCCTTATCGCTGTAGTCCTTTCTCCAAAAGGTGTTCTTGACCACCCTAAACTGTATCTGAGGTCGATACCTTTATGTGTAATGTCTCAAGTACAAGTTAGTACATTACACTTAGGAACAAAGATCATCTGGAAGTTATGGACTTTGGGGTTTTATTGTCTTAGACACATTGAACCAAAGCACTCACTGATAGGACACATTCTCATAAATATCCATTTTATAAACATTAGGTTCAAAAGGAATTGTTTTTGTAATTATTTACTACAGAAGGTTTCACGTCTTACTTAATCATTTGTGATTTTCGACATGGAAAGCACCTGGACCAATTAGAAAGTTATTCCAGAAAGTCTGCCTTTTGAACACCACTTAGAAACCCAATTAGTTTACATAACTTTCAAGATCACAGCTGTCTCTCCAGCCTTGTTTGTGGGAATAGCCAGATTAGTTCTTACAAATATGAAAATGCAAGTAATTGCCAGTGGTTAAAAGTAACAGCAAGTCTTTTATGTTGTTTATATTTTGTTAATTTTGTTTCGTGAATCTTCTTATCCCTGAGCCTCCGGTAGTTCAGGTTTTTTGGTGGGTTTAGCAAGCTCGTGCACTTTGCACTTTCTTTTGCCACCATGCAGAGAGACCCTGGGTCTCTAAGGCCAGATTGGAGTGGGATGTCTCAGAGTCCCTGGGCATCAGGCGCCGCTGAATTTATCTGGAGGCTTTGGGGATGGTATACCAATGTAGCAATTTGAAAACTATACAAAAATATCACCAGAGCACCCAGCTTGTGCATCATTTGGATCCAATGTAAGCATGATGTTGAAGGAAAAAGAAGAGTTAATTCATTATGGGTGAAGATGCTAGAGGAGGAGTGAGAAGTGGATACTAAGGGGAGGAAGACACAAGAAGAATTTTCCCC
Organism: Hyaena hyaena; assembly: GCF_003009895.1. Taxonomy (NCBI): domain Eukaryota; kingdom Metazoa; phylum Chordata; class Mammalia; order Carnivora; family Hyaenidae; genus Hyaena; species Hyaena hyaena. The sequence goes on from NW_024081349.1 coordinate 611,593, forward strand.
AGCTACAAGAACATTGTGTAGGATTTTTGTAGCCTTGGTTGAGAATAGAAAGGGGTCTTTTAAGGGTAAGAATTGGCTTGCAGTCCTTATGAACACATTATGAGGCATTCATAAAAAACCTAGAGACAGATGCAGAAGCAAATCTACTGAATCAGGAAGGGGGTGGGTGAACTCATTCCAGGAAATGCCAGAGAGAGAGAGGGCGGTATTTGAGTTGAGCTTTGAGAATATGGAAGAGGGCATGCTAGGCAGATGTAACCACAGGGGCAGAGTGAGAGAGGTAGTAGCTAAGGATCCCATAAGGTGGCCTGTCTGCCCTGACTAGGTCTGAGGATGCACGTCAAAGTCTGGCTGCAGTGGTAACAGGCCAGGACTAAGTTGGTATGAATCCTGGAAGCATGTGGTTTTGTGTGATGTGTTTTATTTTGAGTTGGGGTGACATGATTAGCTCTCTATTGGAAAAGCTCGAAGATCAATGAAATTGTACTGGAGTCAGAGAGACCCAGTTAGGAGGCATGCTGGAGCCAGATGCGCTTAGACAGGGAGCTCACACTAGGTGGCCATTGGACTCGAAAGTAGGAACATATGTGAAAGACACCTTTGAAATGGTATTGAAAAGGTTTAGACACATACTGCGTGTAGCTGATGAAGAAGAGGAAGGAGTCCCAGATGAAGCTGGGATGCTTGGAAGGGGCACTTCAGGATATGGTGATGCTCCACATGGAGACAGGAAGAGTAGCTAATAGATTTAGAGATTTAGTGTATATTTTATTTATTTATTTACTTTGAGAAAGAGACAGAGACAGCATGAGGTGGGGAGGGCCAGTGAGAAGGAGAGAGAGAATCCCAAACAGTCTCTGTGCTATCAGCGAGGAGCCCAATGCCAGGCTCAAACTCACGAAACCGTGAGATCATGACCTGAGCCGAAACCAAGAGTCAGATACCTAACTGACTGAGCCACCCAGGTGCTCCCAGGGAAGTTTTATACATAGAAAAGAGAGATTAAAAATAAATTTAATAACATTTTAAAGTTTATTATGGCTTTAGAGAAAATATTGAAATTTGTTTTTATTCTTTGTTTTTCGAAATCTCACCGTTTGTGATTATGGGGACAAAAGGGTATGCTTCATCACCACTATTTGGGAACATCTTTAATTTGGTTTTGGAATTAGTTAAGTCTTTTATTGTTTCTACACACATTTTACATGCCATGAAAATCATTTAAGATAAATGGCTTTGAGATACTATTATATTTTATTTGGCTCAGAAAATACACCTGCATGAAATTGAACATTCTTATTCTGTCACAGTAAGTTGCCTTTCCTTTGTAAAAGGGAAAATCGGACCATTTGAAAAATAACTTCCCTTTCAGGGAGTGACTGCTTCATTTTTGCCCTTTCTTTATTTCTTTTTCTTTTCTGTGAAAATTCTTTTTGATGGTCATCAACCCACTTGGCAGAGTGCCTCCTTTTCTAATCCTCTGTGCAACTATGCTCATGAGTTAGTCAGCATTCTTAAAATCTTTAGTTAAGAAAGTTTTCAGTTCTCTGGTTAGGAGTACTTTACTGGCATAGCACATGACGTACCTAATTTAAAATAAGACTTCTAGGCATTCTAGAACATGATGATTTGTTACCCGAATTTCTTTAGGCTTTGAAAGTAAGAGACCAAAACTTAAAATAAATTGGATTTCATACTTTTGACAACTGTATTGGGTAGGTAAATTATCCTATAGGAAAATGGACAAAAGTCTTTGGTGGAGTTAAATTCTCTTTCACTGTATTTAGGGTTACAAGGTAGAGTTATATTGACATGAGGGATTGAACTGGTCCTGGGCATGAAGTGTGATTTTTCTGCAGTCTTTTTTAATGGCACTTACATTATCATTCAGTATTTATATGCCTAACTTGATATTTTGGAACAAAATGAACAAACCTAGAACCATTCATCTAAAATGTAATGTGTGTTAGTTAGAATATTGGTGTGGTAATATTGTCTTCAAGATGGCTGCCATCAGTCTTTTTTTTTCCCTTTCCTGTATGCACATGCTGCTCTTTACATCCATAAGTAGAGACTACCTTCCCTTCCTTTGAATCTGGCCTGGCCACAGTGACTTGCTTGACTAATCAATAATAGAATGCAGCAGAGGTGATATTCTAGAAGCTCAGAGGCTGGGTCATAAGAAACCTTGTAGCTTTTGTTTGTGTCTCTTGGACCCATGCTGGGCAGACCACACATCATGTGGAGAGGCCACAGATAGGCACTCCACAAAACAACCAACACAAACTGCCAGTCATGTGAGTAAGCCATTTTGAACAGCTAGCCTATTTGAACCTTCACGTGGCTTTAGCTGGAGCCACCTGACTGCAATTACAGGAGAGACTGAGAGAGAGAATTGATGTCTCTGTTGACAGTCAACTTACAAAACCATGTCAGTCTCCATTCAGTCCACACACCCAGCCCACACAACCATGTCAGTACACATTGAATCCACAGACCCAGTCCACAAAACGATGACAAATAACTACTTCTTTTAGGTCACTAGGTTTGGGGATGGCTTATTATGCAGTAGTAGGTAACTGGAATAAGTGCTAAATATTGCCCACTGCTGAACTATTAACCTTAGTTATTGTTCCTTAACCTTAGCTATTGGATCATGATATCATCATTAGCACTGGAAGCTATATTTTGTAATTGGGAAAATATAATTTAAAAATGTTTTAATGTTTATTCATTTTTTACAGACAGAGAGTGAATAGGGGAGGGTCAGATAGAGAGGAAGACACAGAATCCGAAACAGGGTTCAGGCTCTGGGCTGGTCGCACAGAGCCTAACAGAGGGCTTGAACCCACTAACTGTGAGATCATGACCTGAGCTGAAGTCAGATGCTCAACCTACTAAGCCACCCAGGTTCCCTAGGAAAATATAATTTTAAAAATATAGTTTAGGGGTACCTGGGTGGCTCAGTAGGTTAAACTATGGACTCTTGGTTTCATCTCAGGTCATGATCTCAGAGTTTTGTGAATTCAAGCTCTTTGTCAGGCTCTGCACTGGGCGTGGAGCCTACTTGGGATTCTCTCCCTTCCTCTCTCTCTCTCTCTGCCCCTCCCCCAATTGCACTGTTTCTGTCTCTCTCAAAATAAATAAACTTTAAAAAACACATATGTAGCTTAGAATGTTTTTTTTAATGTTTTTTTTATTTCTGAGAGAGAGAGAGAGAGAGAGAGCAGGGGAGAGTCAGAGAGAGAGGGAGACACAGAATCTGAAACAGGCTCCATGCTCTGAGCTAGCTGTCAGCACAGAGCCCAATGCAGCGCTCGAACCCACAAGCCACGAGATCATGACCTGAGCCGAAGTCGGACGCCCAACCAACTGAGCCACCCAGGTGCCCCAATGTAGTTTAACAAATAGTACAGACAATTGTTTGTAAAGGCATTTACTGTTCTGATAGGGATTTGAGAGACAAAGAAATATGTGAACTCTAAGGCTCTCATGATACTTATATACTACCTAATTCATGAATTCAAAGTCTAATGGCACATCTACTTATGTAATACTGAAAATTATATAAATGAGTTAAATGAAGAGCTTTATTTTAAATAGCAGGCTTTAGGGTTACCTGGGTGGCTCAGTTAGTTAAGCATCCACCTTCAGCTCAGGTCATGATCTCATGGTCATGGGCTCGAGTACTGCATTGGGCTCTGTGCTGACAGCTATCTCAGAAACTAGAACCTGTTTCAGATTCTGTCTCCCTCTCTCTCTGACCCTCCCCTGCTCATGCTCTCACTCTCTCTCTCTAAGAAATAAATAAAACATTAAAAAAATTTTTAAATAAATAAATAAATAGTAGGCTTTATAATTGGTGTGATATTGGGATGGCTGAAGTGAATAGGCTCATCACCATCATAACATTTTCTCTTCAGTAATTTTTACAAAGGTAAATGAAAGCCAGAGTCTGAAACTGGGTTTTTTGGCAGTATTTAGGTCAGGAATGCTACCTGTCTGGGGGCCTCTGGTGTGTAATTCTTGCCTTTGGGAATGGTGGTCTGGCAAACGCAATTTTGGGTGGTCTCTGCTCAAATGTAATGACCATGAATAGACAAGTTAGTTGGGATATTCCCTGGTTAGGGCTTTCTTCCTGATTATGACACTTTCTGATGGAAGCTGTTTGAAATACACAAACCTCTGTTTTCGAATTTAAAAAACTTACTGTTATAATTTGTTTATATCTTTCTCTTATTTAGAACTTGACTTCCATGTGGACAGAAATCTTGCAGCTCCATTTCCTCAATGTCTGTGTGCCTGGCTCCTAGTGTTTATCAGACCACTGATTTGAATGAATGGAGTGAAATTATGTCAGAAGTGAACTATATTAAATTTGCCAACAAATATATAGCTAGATAAGATATATGAATTCATTGATTCTTCATTTCTTCAAACAATCATTTGTTTAAGGAGTATAGCATGCTATAAACCGAGAATACAGCAATAAACAGATCAGACATTATCCCCATCCTCTGTGAGTTTGGAGTCTGGTTATGATAATAAGTATAATTCTTGCTTAATCAGCTATTCCTTCTCATACTCAAAAGGTATGAGTAGACAAGAGCATGTGCATTTAGCAGATATCCGTGATGTGCCCACTATGTGATAGAAACCATAGTGTCCTCAGACCCTGCCTTCTGTCCATCAGGAAAGGTGAACAATAAGGACGTTATTTAAGTCATAAAAAATAACAAGGGTACAAAGTGACAGAGTGGGAAAGTACTGGATCCCAAGCCTAGTCCTGAAGTCCTGGTGCCATTGTCATGACCCTCTCCTGTGTTACAGTGGTACTTCTTTATTATGTTGGTGTCTCCTGTTAGATCTGCATCTCTGTGTTTCCCTAGGATAAGATGAATGGGAGGCAGTTCTTTCTGTCTAGGCAACAATAGGTGATTATCCACCTGTTGCTCTGTGCTTAATGTACCAAGTTGGCATACACCTCATTGCCATCTTGGGGCTTTCTTGTTATCTGACTTTAAAGACTGTTCTCAGAGATCTGTTTGCCAAAGAGGGAAGCTGGAAGTCTGTGGTCCTCTGATTCAGCAAAACTGCTCTGTTGAGCTGTCCTGACAGATGAAGTTTGGGTGGGCCGTGCACCTTGAGCTGTAGAATAGACCATGTACAATTCTTCAAGCTTCAGCTTATCTCCCGCTGCTTGTTGCTATTTAAGACAGCATGGGCATGGGGGATGGCACTTGTTGGGATGAGCACTGGGTGTTATATGGAAACCAACTTGACAATAAACTGAAAGAAAGAAAAAGACAGCATTTGGGATGGAGATGAATGAGAACAATTATGTTCTCATTTAATTTTATTAGGGAAAACATTAAAACCCATCTCATTTGTAGAAAAAGATGTAGATAATTTGCAAAGGTTAGTACTTTTTAATAATGAGAAATCGGTTTACACAGATATATCACTGTGCCAAGGAAATGAAGCTGTGACCATGGATGTAAAAGTTGTCTCTCTTAGTTTCCAGGATATAGGAGAACTTATTTCTTCTGCAAATGTTTATTATACATACGTGTGCCAGAGTTGTGCTAGGTACTAGGGATACATGGTTGAATCTCTAATATAAGATGCCTGGGAGTTTCAGGTAATTTTATGTGGTGGATAATAATAATAGTAAGAAGGCTTACAGAGTAAGTGGAAGACATGTGATAGGGGAGTTGAGAAGCCCTCAGTGTTGGGTCAGTGGCCTCAGAATTTTGGCTTTCCCAGAGACTGCTAAATACTTTGTTTCTAGGTGTTTATTGGCCAGAACCAGCCCCACTTTGATTATCAAATTACTTTGCTCTTAAATCTTAGGGATCTCTATGTTCTCTGATTCATAGTGAATCAGAGATTCACTCAGTGATACCTTGGACTCACCTCAGCTTGCCAATAAGTTTCGATGATTCTGTCCAGGGAGCTTTGGGTAGTAGGGATAAGGTAGTGTTTCAGGAAAATACTCCCAGGCTAACCATCTCAGGGAGAAACAATAAATCCTTTTCTAGTGTCAGTTTGGTCTCCCTTCTTTTTCCCACTGCTTTACAGCAAGGAAGAAGGTATCTATGCCTGAAATCAAAAGGCTGTATTTCCCTTCCTCCTTCCAGACCTGACAGGAGAGCTCTTTTCAGCATTTTAAGTGAGCGACTCTTTCCTGCCCCAATAGGGTACGAAGAGACAGATATAATGCAAGTGGCTTTTTTGTTATCTGTCACGAAACTGTCAGTCAGACTTTTCCCACTGCTGGGATGATATTTTAACAGAGGTATTGCAGAAGGTTTGGGCTTATGAATAAAGTAAAATTCAGACAGATTTTCATTTGAAGGGATTATTTATGGAGTATTTGGTTAACTGATTGATATTACTGTTATCCTGAATGATGGGAATAATATCAGATCCTTGTGTCATAGTTATAAATACTTGGGATGACGTATGTCCTTTCTTGATTATCTCACATAAAGTCCTCAACATTAAAAACAAAAGAATTTATCATAGATGTTTCTGTGACAGTTTCTATTTAACTTTGCTTAACAACAACTTTAAATATTTGTTGTATATGTAAAGAACTCTTGATTAAAGAAACTTTCTTTGACCAATGTGGTGTGTTTCTAATTGCAACTTTTTAAGATTTAGGAGAGCATATGTTTAGTTTCAGTAGGCCAGCTAACTTTTGCTGAGCCAGCATCTGTGTTATGTGCTGTGTATTCAAGGAAGAGTTAAGGAAAAGCTCTAGTCCTTAAAGATTCTGGATGGAGCATCTGGAGGAGATAATCCGAGAGAACCTGGCAGGGACCATGATAGAATTATCCCAAGGGTGCTGTAAACCCACATAGAAAGGGCACTGGCCTCACTATAGGAGAAGAGTGCAGGCAGAGAAGGTGTCAGGAAAAACATGGGAGTTTAGTCTGCGGGAATAGGAAGCTCATTCATAAAGTCTCCATGGAATGAAGAGAAAGTAGCTGAGTAGCAAAACATCCTCCAAGAGGAAACTGAGGAAGAGCAGCCAAACTGCTGAAGGAGAACCAGGAGAAAAGAGGTGGCATCAAAGTCAAAGGAGAAGAAGTTGTATATTACTTGGAAAAACCATATGTGTAGTCTTCCTCTTGGGATTGTGTGATCTCCACAAGCATATATCAGGTTCTGAACAGTCCAGCAGTAAAGATGTCTCTTGTAGTTTGCCTAACCTAGCATTTATCACCGTAATTTGATCAGAGTTAGTGAGTGAATGAGTGAATGGTGGATGTTTGTGTGTAAATGTTCTACTACATCTCCCTGGGACTAGCATTCTACAAAACAGTTTAAGAAACACTGGTCTGGTCTTGGGGCACCTGGGTGGCTCAATCAGTTAGGCATCCTACTTTGGCTAAGGTCATGATCTCGTGGCTCGTGAGTTCAAGCCCCGCTTCAGGCTCTGTGCTGACAGCTCAGAGCCTAGAGCTGCTTCAGATTCTGTTTCCTTCTCTCTCCACCTCCCTCCTGCTCGCTGGTGCGTGCTCTCTCTCTCAAAAATAAATAAACATTAAAAAGTTTTAAAGAGAAAGAAACACTGAACTAATCCTTCCCATGAATGGCTGCCACAGTAATATTTTTAAGGGTCAGATTAGATCATATGTCTCAGTCACTAAAGAAAACAAAATAAACAGAAGCAACCCCAGGGTGGCTCTCACTGGCACCCAGACAATATAGCTGGAGGTGCACTGTGTCCTGCTGGTCATACCACTTGTCACTCTCCTGTCCAGCCCTTTTCTCCCCGAGCACACAGATACATTCTGGGCTTTGGCCAGTCTGGACCATGTGTCTTTCTCCCAAAGTTCACCATGTTTTTCTGCATCTGCTTCAGTATTTCTTGATATGGTAAAAATAAAATAATCCTTGTGTTCTGGCCTCTTTCATCTTCTCACCGCTCCCACTTCTCTCTGAGGAGATCTTAGCTCTTTTTATAGCTCCTAGTCAGGTGTCACTTTCTGTTTTTTTTTGTTTTTTTTCATGTTTATTTATTTTTGAGAGAGAGAAAAAGAGGGGGGAGGCAGAGATAGAGGGAGACAGAATCTGAAGCAGGCTCCAGGCTCTGAGCTGTCACTATAGAGCCCAATGCAGGGCTCGAACTCATGAATTGCAAGATCATGACCTGAGCTGAAGCTGGATGAGAAATCGGACGCTTAACTGACTGAGCCATCCAAGCATCCAGGCATCACTTTCTATCCAGCCTTCCTGCCACTTCTACCATATTTTACTGATACATTAATTATACTCTATTCATTCTTTTCGGTTGTATATCACAGTTTCCCTTTTCTTTGTGTTTTCCTTAGAGCTTATGTCATCTTTTCACTCAATTATTAAGCAATATCATATTATATTGTCATACATAAGCCTACTGGTATTTATATATGTTTTCTATAAAAATGGACTTTCTAAATAGATCTTCATTGATGTTAAAAGGACACAATTTCTTTTTTTTTTTAATAGTTTATTGTCAGGTTGGTTTCCGTATAACACCCAGTGCTCATCCCCACAAATGCCCTCCTCCAAGCCCATCACCCCTCTTTCCCTCCCCCCCACCCCCATCAGCCCTCAGGACACACAATTTCTAAAACTTCTCAGGAGTTCTCAGCCATCAGGAGTTTTCTGCATACCCAGGGGGTATACACTTACATTATTAAAATGGGTTTTCTTTCAGAGAGAGGATCAATGTGTGACAGGAACACTGGAACGTGGAATATATAGCAGCTAACTTTACCTGAGGGAGACCAGGTAGAGTTCACTGAAGAAATTTGAATTGGGTCAGAAAGCATGAGTATGAGCTTTCTAGGGAAAGGAGCAGAATTGGGGGCAGGGCATGCCAAATCAACTGAGCACTGTGTGCCAAGTTATGAAGTTGTGCTTTGTGAGTTGGGGAGAAGCTTTATGAGTTGGGTAGAGCCCGCAGTGTGTGTTGGAGAGAACTGGAGCATAAGGTAGGGGACGAGGCAAGTTCCACAAGACCACATGGAGATTTCTGTGCTGAGACAGGAAGATACAATCAAGGTAATAATGAGTCAACACAGACTTTCATTTCCCAGGAAGAAGATAAGCAAAAATCCTAGGTGCTTTCTGGTTAGAAATGCAAAACTGTGATATAAAGACAAGTGTTCATTCCAACCAATTCTATCCCCTAAACTAACATTTTTTTTCATCTTTTATATAATTTTTTTTATTTTACAAAACCTGTCTTTGAAGTTAAGACTAATGAAATTATACCTCGATTGCTAAGGCTGTAGCTATTACTATTATTACTGTGAGAACAAAATATAGGACACGACTGTCTCTTCGTTCCCCATGGCATCCTCAGTGGAAACTTGATATACTGTCTTGGGGTTGCTCCCTCCAGTTGAACTTGTTCCTGTAAGAGGTGGGGCAGAGTGGTATCAGAACCTGAATGTACTGTATCCACAAAGAGTCTATATTCAGCAGTTTGCAGATTTAGCTGAAATAAAACTCTATAAATATTTAGCATTTAAGCTAAACGATGATTGCAGCTTCACTAACACTGTATTATCTTTAGACCTTAATAATATACTTCAGGGTTTAAAAAAAAGCACATGCTGTGTGAAATGTATAAAGAGAATTTTTCTTTGTTTTTAAGATAGGCAATATACAATTAATTTTTAAAAGAAATGGGACCATTATTCTTAGAAAAGAAATACTGTTTTCTCTCTGAAACAGAATTTTATATTCATCTTGCACTCTATTCAGGGACTTTAATTACTAAAGTATCATAGGAATCTTGAAATAAAGGACTATCTATTTATATAAAGATTCCATTAATGGTTTCAAGAACAATGCTATATTGAGGTTCACACATAATTCCCTTTCTTCATAAAATCACCCCAATTATATTTTAATAATTTCTGTGCCTTTTTCAATTTTGAATTACATTATTGATATGCATATTTTGATAATACATAGAAGAAAGCAGGGGAATATAATATATAAAATACACTTATTGAATTCTTATTATGAGCCAAGTATTATGATAACCAAAATCTTATGACATAGGAGTAAAATGTCATGTTACAAATGAAGGAGGTAAGGTTTAGAGAGGTTAAGTAGCTTGTCCAGTCATACAACTGGTGGACAGCACAGAGATTGGAAATTAGATGTCTTTATCACTACAGTCTTTATTCTTTATTACGACTGTATAGTCGTCAAGATGTTTTAAAGGATTACCTTCCATAGTATATGAACCTATCTTTTACAAATACTCTAAGAAAACTTGCTGATTTTTAATTCAGTTCAAAACCAATTTGTTGCTGCTATAGGACCTTTGAAGTCCATTGCACTCCCCTGTGCCAGGCTCTCCAGGATTCATGCTAGAGAGTGTCTTACTGGAGAATGCTCCAAGATGGCTGTCACAGGCACGGCTCATCAAAAATTATTCAACAGTACCAGTGTGACCTCTACAGGCATTTTCCCTTCACTTCCACATTTTAAGCTCTTTTCATTAAAATATTGTTAATATTTTAAAAGCCATCAAGGAGGGCTATTTCATGTCCCCTGTAATCCATTTTACTAAGTGCAATTCCAATGTGGTGAGATTTAGTCCTCACATTTTACCTAAGTTCCTCATTTGCAGTTTCTCTTCATCATTGGAAATTAAAGTAGCATTTTTCAATGTAAGATCCTTTCAAATCTTTGAAGATCTGTTTTAGGTAGTATTTTAGGCTATTTTAGGTATAATATTATTCCAGAAAGATACATCTAGGCCAGGAATGACTCACAGTAGGCCACATGGTAAATTGATATCAAGCCCAGTAGTCAGGTTGAGTGAATAATGGTTTTGAGTGAACTATTGGGCCTCTCAGCCATACTGCCTTTTCTTAAGGAGGTTATGAATATTTTTAAATGCTTTGCTTTCAGTAACTCTAGATATTAGAGTGAAATTTATTCTTAAAACATGAAGGAAGCAAAGGGCTTTTTGGATTGAGGGCATTTATTTTGGTTTCAGTTTAAATTGTAGTTATGGATATACCTTTTTTCTCCATAAAAAAGGCCTTATTCTTTGATTTCTTTATTTTTCACGATAATATATGAGACAGTTAGTGGTTCTAAGAACATGAATATCATTACAATTTGACTACCCCAAAATCTGCTTTCCCTGAGAAACATTAAGGCTCTGGCTCTCTTTTCTCTCAATCCTTAAGACTAAATTCTTATGTTCTGTATCAGTCGTGATTCAGTGGAGAAAAGATCGCCTCCTTCTGGGGTCCTAGAGTCATAGCTGCTACACAGGCTGTAATCCCACTGCTCCTGAGGAATATTTAAATATGCTGCTTATAAAATCCCATTTCCTTCAGTTCTCATCTCAACTTCAGTTCTCAAACTAAGCTGAAAAAAATACCATATATATTTATATTTTATTTGTGTATTTATTAAATAACAAAGTTTATATTTTTATATATTTATAGGATTATAAACACTAAGTATTTATATACTTATTTTATATATATTTGTTATATATAAACTATATGTTACATAATCATGTATTCTGATTCTGAGTCCATGCAATGATAACTTCAGGAACACTTAGTTACACTAGTACTATTCAAATATTCATAAAAATAAAAAGACCTGGGGTGCCTGAGGTAGTTCAGTCACTTCAGCATCTGACTTTTGGTTCTGGCTCAGGTCATGATCTCACAGGTTTGTGAAATGGAGCTCCACATTGGGCTCTGTGCCGACAATGCTTGGGAGCGTGCTTGGGATTCTCTCTCTCTCCTTCTCTCTTTGCCCCTCCCCCACGTGCACGCTCTCTCAAAATAAATAAATAAACTTAAAAAAAAAAAGACCAATTGGTATGTTCTTTAAGTGAATTCTGCTTTTGTTTTGTAAGCACATGACATCATAGAACTCGCTATACTCATTTCTTTTGTAGAAACTCTTATCTTTCACTTTCTCAGTAAACAATACCCAGCCCACATGAGTGTGACATAAGACCCATGGTATTAACCTTTTAATATTCATACTTAAATAGTCTCTGGAAATAACTGAAGTTCATAAGGAAGGATAATATCTACATTACAGATTTCCTAAAATGAGTAGACAAACTAACTAAATAGAGAATATATACAACAAATACGATTTCACTGGAAGATACCCAAATCTGTGACCCCAAAAAAGATAATTTATAATTTATATTTTATGATCAAGATTGTATAGAAATAACAGGAACCAAAATTGAGAGCAATTTCTCCATGAATTTTAGTCATGAAATGTTATTTATTTGTATTTTATTTTTTAATTATTTTAAAAAATTTATTTGTTTTTAAAGACCTATCAAACAGATGTCTTGTTTTTCTAAAGTTTTTCTTTGTTTCATAAAACTGCTTTATAATGATTATGATAGTGCTGATTGCTTGTAATCTTTGTGGCTAGATTGTGACAGATCCCTGTAGGACAGATTAGTGATTTGAGATTTGGTGTTCTGGAAATCATGAGGCAGACGAAAAGGGCAACAGATTCTGGAGGCTGGTAATCATACCTGAAGGCCCTCACTCTAGGGTTAGTGGTTGGGCTAGGGTAAAGCTGTGAGTGACAGAAGCCACTCATCCAAGGACTAATTCTTACCATGGCAGAAAACGGATGGTCTGAGGTTCTTCAGTGGTGGTTTCAGAGTGTAAAGTGCTTTCCGCTTTAGTAAAAAGTGACAGACACTTAAAAACCTCCTTAAGCTTTAGGACTCTGCTTGAGATTCCGTGACTGCCTAGCTGCCTAGCCCTAAAGCCCTAAAGCCTGAACTTGTTCCAGGTCTCAAACATCCAGAGCATTCATGCCAGATACCGGCTGGATCCCAGTGCCAAAACTCAGCACATCAGTGGGGGCAATTCTGGTGGCTTTCCTAGGACTACTCTCAATATGCATTACACTGAATTAATTTGAATTAATCCTATTAAATTCAGGCCTTTGTCATTATCACATCCATCGTGTCTTTATGTATACATATCATATATATAATATATACATATCATATATATAAATGTATGCTCTCTTATGTATGTGGCTTGCCATTTCAGCTACTCCTATTCAGTGAATGAACGTATTTGTGTAAATATATACAAATTATAAATTTGTATATTATTAATTTATACAAAGTATAAATTAAAATCAACATGTTTCCAGAATGTGATATACACAACTGCTTTCGATCTATCATATATATTTGGCTTTGTAGAGACAACAGAAGTGAACGAACAAAAATTAACATGTGTTTTTAGACGTGTAAGCAGTATACCAAGCCATTGCCAAAAAAATGACATTCCATCTACAATACAGTCTTTAACATGCGGGACAGTTTATCACCAAGTAATATATGACTCAGTGGCTAAATTAATTTTTTAAAATATTAAATTCTGTTTATATTTCCCCATTGGCAGGACATGAGTAAGTTCTCCAACATCTGTCCTGTTAAGAGTTGTTGCCGGTGCTGTGGCTTCAGCATGCTTAATGTCTGTTCCTTTTCATGCAATGCCGAGGTTAAAGCCCCAGAGACCTGCCTTGTCACCCATCCACACCCTCATTTTTGTGTCTGGAGATGACCAATGTATGTTCTTTCACCCACCTGGAGAGGGGTCTTTGGAGATTAGTTCTGTACTTTATTTGATAGGAAACAAGTGTACTCACTGAACTCTCTCTGAGCATTTGGGCCTCATTGTGGCTTCCTTCCTCTGTGTGCCTTGTAAGAATTCTGTTAGGTGAATCTTCTACCAAATGTATTACTTACATTGATTTGATTTGGAGGATATCTGGCTACTAGGAGGAAAACTGTTGCCCCGGCAAGTATAAAAGAAGAAACAAATCCCTAAGCGATTGCACTAGCAATTCTTTTCCTAACATGTTAGCGTACTCTGAAGGGACTGGTATATCGAAATGGAGGAACAAATGTAAAGAATAAAAACATTAAACAAAATCATCTTAGTATGCACAGGAATCGTTCAACATTGAGATCTGCAATTCTATTAGGCTTTCTGTGTCTTGGAATCTAGTAACAATAAGGAAATTCCCTCAATTCACAGTCTTTTCTTACACCTAATATATTCTGAGAGAATGAGTTGAATGATTTCTGAGTCACTCTGATAGCTCATAAGGAGCTTTCCGAAAATGGCCTTCCTTTAAACAAAACAAAAATACAATAACCACCTTTTTGAGACAAAAAGCATTTTGCTTGGCCTAAGCAAAAACTTGGCACTTCACCCTGAAATATTGCTCTTCTTACCCCTCAGCCATTCTTCATCCTTTATCCTTCATCTTCCAGCATCTTAACTTATGCCAGCAGGGGCCTGAAGCTGCTCTTCTCAGCAGTGACAGTCACTGCTTGTCCTGAGTAGCTGAGTCCATCCTGCCAGGGAGGCAGTAGTAGACTCTGACTGTTTGTACCTAGGGGAAGAGAGCAGGGGAGCGGGCGAGGAGAAGAGAAGTATAGGTAGGACTTGAGTTTAGTATATTGTACTATCAGGTGGCAACTGAGTGACATTATAGGGATGATGCCTGTAGTTCCCTAGATGGTATGTAAATGGGACATTACAACAGGCTGGCATTCTCCAATTCATGTGGGCTGTTTAACATAGAAACCGAGCAGGCATCATCTTGCTCTTTGCCCACAGTGAGGAGATTCGTAGGATGTGGGAATTCAAGGCCTGAAACTGGGCTAGTGCCAGGTAAATAGGGACAGTTGGTCAGACTAGTCATCATAGTTCTTAAAATGAATTAATAAGAAGTCTCTTCTCAAGGAACATACTGAGCCCCAAACAGTCAGAAGCTGGTGAATGAAGTCACCATTATATAAAAAGAAAAAGAAAAGGCAAAATCTGATTTATTACTGGTTACTGTTGATGACAGTAGGTCATTTTATTTTGGGGGGAGGAATGGTTTTTGCAGAAGGTAGGAAGTATATATCAGCCTGCTGTGTAGTATCACCAGAGATTACAAAAAGTTTTCACAAAAACTCACCCATTTGCAAAAGAAGATTGATTTCAAATTTACTTGCAGAACAAAACAGTTCAGATGAAAAAGGTAAACAGTGAAGATGCTAATTTCATGAATAAAAATAATGTTCTGCTGTTGCTTTTGGGGTAAAAATGTTTATGATATTCAGATTTGGAAAACAAAAAATTTCTCCCTTATTCCAATAATGCTGTTGTCTTTCTTTCTTTCTTTCTTTCTTTCTTTCTTTCTTTCTTTCTTTCTTTCTCCTTCTCTCTCTCTCTCTTTCTTTCTTAATTTTTAATCTGATTTTTTTTGTCAAAACATTGTATGACTTGAGCACATTCAAATCTAGCAAGACCTCTGCCAGGACAACTATGGAATCTTCACCTGTGCAAATAGACAGGCTGGTTTTTTCAGTATTTTTGAGGTTTGAAGGGGGCAGGTTTATGCTACTAGCTTGCTGCCATCTGTGGAGTGTGTTGAATCAGAGATGTAATTTATATTGATGATATGATTTCCTCTGACTTCTGCCTGCGCCTTGATGGTTGTGTTTCACCTGTTGACATGAACTTGGCTGAAATGAATGCTCTGTTGGCCATGGGCGAATTAGTTGCATGTGTGATAGCACCTTTCTGCTTATTATTTTCAAAGTTATGTAATGGGATAAGTATGTTATTTCTTCAGAATTAGATATCCTTTTTCTAAGGCTTTGCATTTACATAATTCCTTTCTCCTACAGACCTCTGAATAAGCTTTATAGTTTTATTCAAAGATGGATTACACTTGCCACCATCACATATGTCAGAAAGTATGCTTGTTGTTTTTGGAAGTAGGCAAGTTGAGTTAAATCAATTCTCTGTGGATTGATTGGATCTGCTTCTTAAATGTATTGCGTTCTCATTTCACATTATTCTTTGTAGCCTGTGCCACTATATTATGACACCTAAATTGACAGGGATATTTGGTATTTGCTGCATATTGTATTTCAGATTGTGTAGTGATGAAAACTGAAGGTTGATGAACAAGTAAATCTCTACTCCATCTACTCCATCTACCATGTCTTTTTTTCAAATCTGGGGACTCTTTTTGAGGTTAAGGACCATGTCTCAAACCTTGTGTCCTCCCCAGTTCTTAACACAGTGTCTGGCTCAACACAATGGAGACTTTTGCTGATGAGTTTACCCTTAATTGCACCATCATCTAATCATGGGAATTATCTTGACTGCTGTCAGATCACTTGTAAATAGAGCTTGAAACATTTAAATTAACTGATAGGTAAGCTTAAAGGACTAGTTCACATACAGAAAAGGGCCTTTTTAGAGGAAGCAGTTAATATTTTTCTTCCTAAGTTTGCCTTTGGTGGTGCATTACTGAGTTTTGAGACTATTTTTTTCAGAAATATTCCATAGGTAAATAAAGCAACCTAGAACATGCACAAAACTTGAGTCTGTTTTAAACTTACAAGACCTACTTTGATTTTCATTAGCAAATTTTTAGGATGCAACAAACAAAAATGTTGAAGACAGTATGTGACAAAAGAATAAGGCCATTAATAGTGTTCTGTGTTCTCACAGCTCCAGCAACTTGTTTCCATGATTGGCCTCATGTCTGACTGTTATGTGAAACTTAGTATTTTTGACACGATGTATATCTAAATATACATACGTTTATCTTTTCCATATATACTACAGGTTTTTTTTGTATTTATTTCCCTTCTACTTCTTTCTCTTATATTTCCTCATATTTTTGTTAGAATTTGCATTTCTATTTCAAAGTTGGATTTATAATCTTGTAAATTGGTAAGAATCACTTTTTCTTTATTATAAAAATATCCTGTTCATATGATTAGTCTTCTTTTTTTGAGAAGAAAAATCTAAGCAATTTGTCATTATGCAGGCAAAGGAGTAGTTTCCCTTTAGATAATTTAAATAATAACGCACTTTCACTTAACCAGCACTCCTTTTCTTTCAAGGATTACAAAGAACTTTCTTTACAATGCACAACTCTCACATTGTTCTCAGAATTCTTATCAGCAAATATATTTTCAGCTCCTTTCTTTTATTTAAAAAAATTTTTAATGTTTAGTTTTGAGAGAGACAGAGTGTGAGTGGGGGAGGGGCAGAGAGAGAGGGAGACACAGAATCCAAAGCAAGCTGCAGCCTCCGAGCTGTCAGCACAGAGCCCAACGTGGGGCTTGAACTCACAAACCAGGACATCATGACCTGAGTCGAAGTCAGGCACTTAACAGACTGAGCACCCAGGTGCCCCTATTTTCAATGCCTTTCTAAGTTTCTTCATGTGTATAAGGAAAATGCTGCTGTCCAAAAGAACACTCACTCCGTTTTTAGTGCTGAGGCTCTTAGACTGGGCTGTACCTTATCATTTTCGGTAGCCAGCCACTGACTTTGAGTTTTTGACTCATTCTTGCAGCATTATGCTTTAACCTGAGCTAGAAGTATTCTCTGTCACTAACATAGGGCCAGTGGAATATGGTGTGATGATTGGAAAGGTAAAGACGGTAGAATACTTCCATTCCTTAGGAATCAGAAGCCTCACTGAAAAGACCTTAAATGATAAAGATATTCATTAAGGCACATAACAAGAATTCAGAGATAGGGCCGTCTCGTGGTTGGTCAATGCAGTGGCTCCACAGGGTCTTCAGTGGCTCAGGTTCCTCTCATGTCTCTTGCTTTCCTCAGCCAGCTCCTCACATGCTACCACATGGCTGCAGCAGCCCCGGAATCACCTCTGTACATGTTGCGTACATATCAGCCTCAGCAAGCAGGAGAAGCCTCCTTCCTCAAAATTCCCCACAGACTTACTTTGTCCACTCCATCACTACAGCCATGTGACATGCTCCAATCTAAACCCATCAATGAAAAGGAAATGGACTTGCCATTGTTGGCTTAGCCCAGTGGTTCCCAAATGTGTGTCCATATTGGAATCACCTACAGTCCTTTAAAAATGCCAAAGCTCAGGTCTCACCCAGAGCAATGAAATCACACTCTCTGGGGGTTGAGTGACAAGCATCAGCATTTTTTGAAGCTTCCAGGTGACTCCATGTGCATGTAGCTTAGCCTGATCAACATTCTCTCTCTCTTGGCTGCACCAGGTAGCCTCCTCTTCCACTGTGCTTGACCAGGCAGAAGGGATTTGGGTGGTTAGGAAGCCACAACACAAGGCCACTACAGGCACTAGCTCTGAAGTTAGCATGCTGTATTTTGAGTTGTGTCATCTCTACCTGATGGTGTAATACCTTGGTCATATTTTAAAACTAACACAGCTTCATCTGCAAGAGAGAATAACCATGCCAAATTAACAGTGAAATGGGGGGAAAAAATCCTTAAAAGCTCCTAACTCTTTACCAGTCTACATGAAGTAGACATTCTATTAACACACCCAATGGTGCCTTGATGAGAGAGAATCATAAGAAGAGGAAGAGAAATAGAAGTTATGTGGCACCTGAGTGGCTTAGTTGGTGTAGTATGTGACTCTTGATTTTGGCAAAGGTCATGATCCCAAGGTCATGGGATTGAGCCCCACCTCAGGCTCTCCACTGAGCATGGAACCTGCTTGAGAGTCTCTCTCTCTACCTCTGCTCCTGTCCCTCCTCACGCTCTCTCTCTTTCTCACTCTCAAATTTTAAAAAAATGTTATTGTTGTTGTTGTTGTATTTATTAGTAGTAGTACAATTATTACTTGAGAAGATGATGGACCAAGTTAGAACCTAGTGGGTTGCACACTAGAGGCACCTTGAGATCTTTAAAAATGCCAGTACCTGGCCTCACCCAGACCAGCTAAATCAGGCTTTCTGAGAATGGAGCCCAGGCATCGATATTTTTTAAAAAGTTTCCCTGGGTGATTCAGGTGTTCAGACAGGAATGCAATCCATAGGTTAGAGACTGGGAGAATATGCGGGAAAAGTGTAGTTAGGTCAATTTGCCTCACTATTCCAGATGACCAGTCCCAGTCACCCATGCAGCCCCAGGGAGGCAAGGTTTTTGAGTGGTTTGGTTGATTCTTTGCTTGCTTTATGCCAAAAGAGCTCTTCTGTCCCCTTTCTGAAAGTGACCAAACTTCAGCCATTTCATTTATACATATCTTCTGTAGTCCTCAAGAATGGATTAAAAAGGGACAGACTGCCTTCTTGTTTCTATTTAAAGTTTGTATACAACACGTTAATATAAGAATTATATTCTGTTTATTGTGCTTATTTTTAGTTTTCTATATGTGAGTTGTGCAATTCATTTTCCTAGTTTATAGTAAGTATGTTTTCCATTAGCCACAATGCAAAACCAATTATGGATGTGTTATGTAGAAACCTGCTTTAAATATTCTCCTAGCTTTCTGTAAGCTTCCCTAAGAGTTATAATTTTTAGGTGCATTGTTTACTAGGCCATGGGTATGTTATGTCATATGTTGAAAGATCACACCAGCTATAAAAATAAGATGGTGAATAAAAAGCCACAAAAGCTATAAACATCTGTAAAAGAAGTTTTCTAGGCAAGGCTGCTCGTTAGGGGGAAACTCGGTGCATTTTGATTGTGTGCAGCTGGTGGCACATGCACGTTCAGAAACGGGGCCATTAAGAGGAGCTGTTAGATATATGGCATTCCGTGCTGTGGGCCGTAGATCTGTCCCCTCAGCTGTGTATAATAGCAGCCCACAGGGCCACACTCACAAAGCCTCCTCTAAATTCTACCTGCAACTCTGTTGCCAACTAGATGCTTTGTAGAACGAGGTAGTCGTCTTTTGGTCACAGAGCCAGTCTTACCAAGAGAACTGGCTGGCTCCTAGGACAGTGGAAAAATCTGGAAATATTGGCATGAGCTTCATAGTTGCTGCCACCCTGAAGGGCACACGTCAAGCCTGACCTCTGGTCAGTGTCAGGGCCCCTGCAAGATGCTGCCTGGAGCTCTCATTTATTCTCAGAGGATCCATCATGTGAAATGCCGTGTGAGGTATGATTTTCACCCAGTTAAACAAATGGTCCTACGATACAAGAGCACAAGAGACATATATGAGTGAACACCCTGAACATTGGGCTGTGGGGGAAGAGGCTGAGTGTGGGGAAGTCTCCTCACCAGGCTGTGTCTGTGTGGCTGGTGGTGGGACCATCACTGGAGCACCAGGTCGTCTCTGAGCAGGCATTTCTGAGACTGCATTTCAGATTTCTGAGATGATTTAATGTTTACAGGATCCACCTTAGTGATACCAGAAATGGTTTCCCTAAAAAAGAAAGACAAGATCCTTGAAGCAGAGAATGATGTTTTACATTTTAGAATAAAAGGAAAATGATTTTTTTTAAATCCTTTAACTTTTTATAAGGAAAAACTTAAGCCCACAGAAGCACAGAGAATAGGATAATGAATCTCCATGTAACTGCACGCAGGTTTGACAAATATGGATTTGTTTCCATTTATAAGCCCTCCACTATTCCCAACCATAAAAATTTGGAATTTTTATATATAATATTAAAATGATATTTAGTTCAATATTTGCATGGAATTATGTTGAAAGGTATCCTTTAAGTAAGGTGTAGTATATAATTTGTTCACTCAGATGATGATTCAACTGAATCATGGGCATTTTACAATAAAAGACTTTTTTTAAATGTTTATTTTTCAGAGAGAGAGTGTGTGTGTATGTGTGAGCAGGGGGGAGGCAGAGAGAGAAGGAGAAACAGGATCTGAAGCAGGCTCCAGGCTCTGAGCTGTCAGCACAGAGCCCGACACAGGGCTTGAACCCACGAACCTTAAGATCATGACCTGAGATGAAGTTGGACGCTAAACCGACTGAGCCACCCTGGTGCCCCAAAGACATTTTTATTTTATACCAGTGCTATTCAAAGTGTGGCTTGAAGACCAGTACCAGCCCACAGGCTCTTTGTTTCTGTTCTGTGATGAGACAGGTACAGAAATTGTGAGGGAGTACTTAGGACTTTTGCAGCATTTTGGCATTGCTGCACGTCTAAGTAATTTCATTTTCATCCTGTTTTACAAAAGTATCCGTCAGCAACACACTGGGAAAAACACAATATTTCACAACAGATAGTTCAGGAAGTACTCTTCTGTATGGTACCTCTGTGATTTTACCCCCAGGTGATGTTTGGCAATGTCTGGAGATATTTTGAGTTATTACAATTTGGAAATAAACTTCGTGGGGAGAAGTTTGTGCTACTGACATCTAGTGGGTACACAGGACAGCTCCCTAAAACAAAACATTATCTGGCCCTAAATATCAATGATACAGAGGTTGAGAAAGCCTGCTTCAGACACAGTGGACAGTTGAGGCCTCCTGTGTCTTGTCTAAGGACAGTCTGGCAAATGTGTCTTAGGGTACAGGCTGGCAAAATTTCAAGGCTGTTTGTATGTGATCTTTCCTTACACAAGACGCTCCACATTCTGCTTTGGAAATTAGTGAGACTTTTTGCAGATGGAAAAGTTTGAGGAGTAAATGACTTTGTCCCAAATACTTTAAAAACAAGATGATTTGGTGGTACCTGGGTGGCTCGGATAGTTAAGCATCCGACTTCAGCTCAGGTCATGATCTCTTACAGCTGGTGAGTTCAAGCCCCGTGTCAGGCTCTATGCCAACAGCTTAGAGCCTGGTGCCTGCTTCAGATTCTGTTTCCCTCTCTCTCACTCTCCCATTCACACTCTGCCTCTTTCTCTCTCAAAAATAAACATTAAAAAAAATGATGCTTTTACATTTAGTCACAAGTTGCCCATTTCATCTCTGCCAGAGTTTGTAATGTGCCCTACAGCAGAAAGTTAGCCACTACTACATTAACTGAGAAAATGGGGAACTAGAAATGTATAAAACTTCTGTTTCTTTAGAAATTTCATATTTAAGAAATTGACACCCACCGAATCTCTGCTTCATGAGGTTTTCAAGATTTTCTTTTAAACTTAGAAATAGGAAATTATCATCTGACAAGTCATTGTTTTTCTGAGCGCTAATAGGATAGATATTAATAGTGAGAAATATTTAATCTAGAAAAAGTAATCCAATGAATTTATTTGGAACAAAAGATAACTTTTATATCCTAACATACTTTTGTGTGTGGGTGTGAGAGAGACAGAGACAGAGACTTATTTCCACATCTGATTCCCCTTCAGTGAGTTTCTTCTCTCAGATTGTATTTGGTGTCCAAGTTATTTCATTAACAACATGGACACTCTGGCCTTGTTACAGCTTTGAGCAAGACAAATAGAGGAAAGGTTTGTCCATCAAGTGTCTTCACATACTTTATAACAACCAAGGAGCCGGTGCTTTTTTGTTCATAGATTGAACCTGTCATAAGCCAACTCTGTTTATATATGTTCACAATACTATAGGCTCTGACACTCCTCACCATCTTCACTGGCCTGTTTTCTTATAACTGCTTACTCATTTTTATTTCCCAGCTCAGATGGAGTCAGGCTACCACTGTCATGAAAGGACGTTTATGAACCATCATTCTATGACCTCCTTATACCATATAAGTTGGCCTCTGCCCAGAAAGGATAAAGCTTGTTTGTTGGATTCTCTGTTTCTCTTTGATTGGGCCTGACATAAACTTAACCATGGGTAATATTCAGAATATGTACCTGTGGCATGCAGGTAATCTACTCATCATCCATCTTTGCCTTTGCTAGTCTGTGTAGTGTATAAATATAGATGGGCATTAGCAGCACAAAAATAGGACTTTTTATTAGCTACATAACAAGGTGCAAGGTGTAGAACTCTACAAATCCTACTTTCTGAATGAATTCTGCCAAAAGCTGTTTGATTAAAGCAGACTGATTAGACTACTGATTAATTCTGCTTTTGACAGAGTACACAGTTTAACTGACAAATAGATTGCCTGCATTTAGTAATGATTCCCCAGTTATGATGACAAAGGACAAGCTATTTGTCAGTTAAACTGTGTAATCATTCAGAAACAGAACTAATCAAGGGCCTAATCATTTTGTCTTCAGTTAAACCCAGCTAATGACTTAAAGTGTGTAATTTATACTACATATTCCACTCTGAAACAGCGTTACAATTTCTGTAATACTTTACTGAATCAGATTTTGTGCCCATATTAAAGATTTTGTAATTGAGGAAAATATAGAGGAAGAGCAATTACAGAGTTATGATATGATTAATGTTAAATGGTGATAGTATATGAGTACTTTGTGGGGTAGGAGTGTTTTTTGAAAGTCAAATGGCATCCAGACTTACTTGGCCCCTTCAGTCACACCAGCCTATGGATTGCTTTCCAGTGTATATTTGGGGATGTAGCAGAGAGTTCAGTCCCAGCTCTGTTGCCTAACCTGACAATAACTCAAAGATTTCCTAGGATTTCTGTGTCACGTGGTCTCTTACCGTGCCAATCACTATGTAATTACCTAACCATTGTCATCCTCAGTGAACCTATAGTAAAGGCAGGCAGTGACAATTAGAAATTGAAGTTTTCTTGCTTCCAAGCATGGATTCTTCTGGACTGGGAAGTTAGGGCTAATACTTAGGAATGCGCTAGAGGCAATATGATTCTCTCTACAGTTTTCAGAGAAAAAAAGAGAGATAACAGGTGTAGGTATCTTTGTACCACTCAGCTTACTCTCTGTACTCAACTGTGGTTACCATGCAAGGGCTTGTATTTTTTATGTGGCTTATTAGGCATAATTGGGAAGAAATTAGTAAGGAAGAGGGAGAAGGATCTTTTTTTTCTGGAAAAGAAAATGCACTTTTTCTGTTTCAGTTCATTCGGTTTTCTTAAATTTGAGATGTGTGATCTATGACCTTCTGGTTCTGCCTCTGGTATAAAAGCTGTTTACTGGGGCAGGAATTCTCTAACACTTGCTTCCGCACCATTCACTGTAGAGTGGAATCTTTTCAAGGGTGGGCATTAAAGGTCTTTCTAAGGAACACTGTAAGATGTTTTGATCAATCTGTCAGGAATTACATCCCTTCCTGAAATATCTTCAGGAAAACTGAAGATTGTTTAAGATCCAGGGATAGAAGAAATGGACAGACCTATGAGGGTAAACAGGGCTTCTTATTATTATACTTTGCTGTGGCCTAAGGACTTGGAGAACGTTTCTTTCCAAAATGACATAGAAGTGTAATTGTAGAGCCTTTGTGAGCTAATAATCTTAGGACAAAACCCCAGGGAATCCTTAGCTTCAAATGGTTCTTGGTAGAAAAGAGGGAGTCCAGGCAGATGCCGAACTACTTCATCAAATGGGTCCCTCCTCCAACTGTAATTCTCAAATTGTTTGAATTGGAAGAACCGTTCTAATGTTATAAATTCCAACCCCAACTCTCCTGCCAACACACACATAGAAACACATGATAGTTATTGTACTTTCAGTGTCTTTTATAGAAGAAAATAAATAGGCAAACATAATATAATTTCTGTGACATGTGTACCTAAAGTGTATTGAAATAATCACCAATAGTGTTGATAAACAATTGAAAAATACCAATATATGAGTGGGTGAATATATATGTGTATATAAAACATTATTTATTCAATACAAGACAGTGTGTAATATACATTTGGGTTTCTGAAAAACTCTTGTGATAACTGCAAGAGTGCCTCACCAGAATCTCCATACCCTGGCTCAGAACCTTTCTCCGTATCCATGGGGCACTGTCAGGTGCTCACCTAGATAGTACTTCCCGAGAGGAAATTTAGGAATGAGTGAGAAGGATGTTCTTCATCAATGATGCTGAGGCTTTGTTTTTCACTGCTTTTCGTTCCAGAAACTTGCTATTACTTTTTTAGGATGTCATCCATATAATTGGTCCTGTCTTAGGTTGTTCTCTGCCAGACACTTACCTGTCATTGCAGCCACCACAGTTATGTGCCTCTCACTTCTTCATAAGATCTTGTTTCCTAGATTAATTATAGAGCTTGCCCTTTTTTTCATCTATATCATACTGATATTTCCTTCTATGCTTTTAAAATATTAAGTTAAGTAAAACATTTGGATATAATAAAAGTCCCAGCAACTCTAAGAAATTTCTAATTTAAATACTTACAACTACATGCTACAACATGGATGCACCTTGAAAACATTATGCCAACTGAAAGAAGCTCGTTATAAAATGCGCATTTATATGATATAATCAGAAAAGGCAAATCTTCAAAGACAGAAATCAGATAGGTAGCTGCCCAAAAACTGGAGGTGAAATTGAGGATTGACTGCAAAATGAGGGAACTTCACGGGGTTTTGAAAGTGTTCCAAACCATGGTTGTAACAGTGATTGCACAGCACTGTAAATTTACTAAAAAGCATAGGCTGTACACTTACAATGGGTGAATTGTATAGTATGTAAATCATATTTCAATAAAACTATAAAGTTGTCAAATGAAAAAAAATACAACTACATTTTCAAGTTGTGTTTTTTTTTAAACTGGGCAATATTTGAAGAAATATTAGGTACCAAAGGTTATACAATATGTGAAAAGAAATGGTGTTGATTCAGACTAAATGAAAAAAGTAGCAAATGTCATGTTTTTGGACTGTGAAGAAAATGCATTTTTTTTTCTGTTAACTTTGAACAGTCATTTAAAATACAGAGGGCCCCCCATAAATAAATAAAACTTTTAAAAAGCGGGGGGACTGTATGGTTCAGTTGATTGTCTCTTGGTTTTGGCCCAGGTCATGATCTTCATGGGTTTGAGCCCCACATTGGGATTCTGCTTGGGATTGCCTCTCTCTCCTTCTCTCTGTCCCTCCTCTGCTCACACACAAGCACGCTCTCCAGCTCTCTCTCAAAATAAATAAATAAAACTTAAAAAAAATAAAATACAGAGGCTCTATACAAAACTCTATCCATGCTGGATATAGTAAAGCAAATAACAAATATCTGAAAAGAAAAAAAAAGTAACAGTTATCCCCAGGACCCAACAAACAAAAACTGAAGCCGAGTGCCAGAGTGATATGGTCATGTTAAGAATGTAGCACCTTGCATGGTGTTTGCCAGTTTCTGTAACTTCAAGCTTTGGTTTTGAAGGGTGATGGAAAGGGAGGCAAGCTCTGGGCTTAGGTTCTAGGGGCAAGATGGAACCACATCCCACCACAGTGCTGGGATCCCAGAAAAACCATACTCAAAATGAAATAAGGGACTGGAAATAATCTACCTTTGGCAAACAGAGGTGCTTGGGACATTTAACTGTCTCATTAATTGCTGGCTAGAGAAAAGAGTTCTCCTTAGAGTTTATAACCATAGTCTTTTCCTCAAGTGTGTTTATAGAGTTCAGACTTAAAATACTTCCCTGACCAGAAAACCCTAAGGCAAGAAATAAACTTAAAATGGTCTTTGATTGATAGCATCCCAGAATGCCTGGCAGAAGCAAACACAATGCTGTCTGAAGGGACTTACCCTCAACTTAGGGGTCACAGCATTTTAACAGATAAAGACCACCAAACATGAGCCCATGATTCCAAATTCCAGAAACACCCAAGGAAACAAGAGCCATGAACAGGAGACAGGAGAAACCACAAATAGCAGAATCAGATTTCCAAAAAGCTTAAGATAATGATTTATCAGATGAAGTAAATTATATAAATGCCTAGAATATTTTTAAATATACATAAGAACATGAGTAAAAAAGATTTTATCAACAATTAAGCATAATTGAAAAGAACCAAATAAAAACTTACAAAAATTTAAAATATAATGGAAATTAAAAATAAAATGATTCTATTAACAATTTATTCATACCTGAAGATAATTGATCAGATGATTCTAAAGAAATTGCATCCAGTACAACACAAAAAGGTGGAAATGGTAAAGAGAGGTTAAGAGACATGAAAAATAGGATTTGTTATGTATCTAATTGTATTTGTAGATTAAAAAAAGTTTTTTAATGTATTTTTTTTTCTGAGGGAGAGAGAGAGAAAGAGAGCATGAACAGGGGAGAGTCAGAGAGAGAGGGAGATACAGAATCTGAAACAGGCTCCAGGCTCTGAGCTGGCAGTCAGCACAGAGCCCGACGTAGGGCTCGCACCCAGGAACTGTGAGATCATGACCTGAGCTGAAGTCGGACGCTTAACTGACTGAGCCACCCAGGTGCCCCCGATTTGTAGATTTTTAATAACAAATGAGAAATAAAGTCATTTTCAATCAAATAAAAATGAAATTTACCATCATCAGATCCTCTGAAGGTCAGATAGGCAAGACGGCATGGAAAGTAAAGAAATTGTTAAGCTTGTGTGAAACTAAACCCTATTGATTGTGTAAAGTAATAATCAATCCATATTGGGCATTAAAAATCAAGATAAAAATAAAATTCAATTACACATAACGTATAAGACAAGAGCATTCTACAGGACTTGTTATTCAGTAGGAGGGAAAACATGGATAATCTTTAAGCTTGTTCCATGCACATAGTAGAACTGTTAAGGATAACCACTAAGAGGGTAGAAATAGTGTTCATAACTTCTATGATAATACATAGGTAAAATTATCAATCCAAAACATACAAGAAAATATAGGGGGACAAGAGCTTTGAAAACAAGCAAGATAAAAGCAATGCACAAAATAAAATGTTAGAAATATATTCAAATACACTTAAAACAATGAAATATATTCAAATATTTGATTAATAACAACAAACATTAATAGATAAATATATTAATTATATATTATAATAGTAATTATAATAATTAATAAATGATACTGCATGTTAATGAGGATTAAGAAGCAAAACTTATCTTAAAAATGATATAAGTATGGATTAAAAAGAATCCAGTTGGATGCTATTTATGGAGACATTCATCATACCTAAAGATACAGACTGTTTGAAAATAAAAAAATGGATATACCAGGCAAACACTAATATTATTTTATTTTTTTGCCTCTTTCTTTTAAACTGAGGTATAATTGACATATAATATTATAAAAGTTTGAAGGGTGCAATGTATTGATTTGATACATTTATACTGCATGTTGGAATGTAAAATGATTTATCCATTTTGTAGAGTTTGGACATTCCTAGAACAGTTGAAGGTGCAATCCCACTTCTGGATACACGTATCATAGGGAATTACACTTCTCTGCATTCAGATATACATGTGCAAAAAATTCAGAGCAAAGTAAGAGTAAAAAGTTGGTAAAAAAAAAAAAATGCACTGTCCATCTCTGAATAATGCCTCTAAGCAAATTTTAGTGTAGCCATTGAATGTAATACTATATAGTATTAGAAATGAATGAGTAGAAACTACATGTGTTCACAAAATAAAATTGGGGACTAGAAGCCTATAAAGATAATGTTGAGCAAAAGTAAGTAACTTTCAAATGAACTCACAGTGTGATGCTATTTAAATAAGTTTAAAAAGCAAAATAACACTGTCTTGTTTAGAGATCCTTCCATACATGTGCAATAAAAACATAGAGAAAAGCAAGGGACTGATAAGCTCTCTATCTAGCGTGGTGGTCACCTCTGAGGAAGTGGATGGGTGCTGCAGGTAGAGAGTGGGGGGTACATTGAGAGGCGCACCTGTACTGGTAATGTTTGATTCTGTAAGACCTAGATGGTGGACACATGCATATCTGTTTTGTTATTTACATACCATTTTTTAGGTCTGACAACTTTTATAATATTCTTTCAAATACTAAGGAAAAAATATGTATGGACCTTGTCTACATAACATGAAGTTAAATACACAACACACACACACACACACACACCCTCAGTCCAAAAAAAAAAAGTTTATAACATTTTTGAAGATGTATTTGAAAAAAAAAATCTCATTGCAAGTTTACTTTAAATCTCATTTTTTCCTTAAATCTTTTTACTTATGCACTGTTTAGTAATGACAAGCTGTTTTAATGGAACACTGTTAATTTATTTTGCAATTATTTCTAAGCAAAAACGGATGGGAATATAAGTTCTTGGTATCAAAGATGGCTGAGGAATGTTACAATTTTTCTTCTTCTGTGAAGATATTTTTTAAGAGCCTATAACAACTTAAAAATACCTCATTTTAAAATGTAATTTAGATGTTACAAAAGAACATCCTACTTAGGAAGAAAGATTGGGCAATAAAAATGAACATACTTAAATCACAGTTGAGCTGTAGCTTTTTAAACTTACCCCTAAAATCTGATGAAAATTTTGTTCTGAAGTTTTCATTCCCAGGAATTCCTCCAAGACAGTAAACAAGTTGCACAATCTAGATCAAGGGTTCCAAATATCTCAGTAAATTTTTGTGACCCCCTAAGACCAAAAGAAAACCTCAGAGTTCAGTTCTTTCAGTAGTTAGATCATGGCAATCATTCAGAGCCTCGCTTCGCAAAGAAATGTGGTGCAGGCTCATGTTGGAACACTGAAGTGCCATGAGCTAGTATAGTTCAGTTTGCCCAGTGGATGTCGAGTAGTGCTGTTTCCGCTGAAAATAACTCCTGACACCCCGTGGATTTGCTGCAGCATCTGACAAAAACAGATAAAATGCACCCCCCATACCCCTTGATAAGGAGGGCTCTATGCTCCCTTAAATTCATGGCGATCTCTTTTCGCTGACTGCAGGAGAAGCCTTACAAGTGCTCAGAGTGCAGCAAAGCCTTCAGCCAGAAGCGAGGCCTGGATGAGCACAAGAGGACACACACCGGAGAAAAGCCTTTTCAGTGTGATGTGAGTTTGGTTACTCTTTGCTTCCCTCATTGTACTCTGGTGACAGATGTGTGTTGTGTGTGTGTGTGTGTGTGTGTGTGTGTGTGTGTGTGTGAGTAGACATCAGTGCACCTGTGTGTGTAGGGACCGGTGTGTGTTGTTTCGCAGTGCTGGTCTTTATGTTAATGTCTTCTGCTGCCTGTATCCTGATATAATCCATATAACCACTTTGTCATAATTTTGTTCATCCTCATTTACTGGCAGCAAATTAACTGATTTTCCTTAATGCACATTTGTGCCCTGTTTTAATGCAATTGAGTTGTTATTCAGATATAAATCCATGATGATTCGAGGCAGGTTTCATACGTCTCCCCAAATCTTTGACAGGTTAGCGGCAGTTAAACCAGAGATTTACCTAGCCATAGATGTTATTTATTTCACTACAGCCAAACCATGAATTTCTAAAACATGAATAAACTCCTGTGTTTAAAAAATGTTGCTAATTGTTTAGATTTTCTGCATATGACATTCAAATTGAAATGAAATTATCAACCAGTTGTTTACACTCTTTATGAAAAGAAAAATACTACCATTCTCAGTAAAATTAACCTGAATGTTAATTAATTTCGGGGAAAAATGGTTTTTCAATGAACAGTGTCACCATTCTGTATAAGATTGACCATTGATAGAAGATTGACACAGGCTTTAGGGAAAACACTTGGATGCTTATTTCTTATACAAAAATAGCAAAAAGGGTATTAATGTAGCTCGATGTAAGAAGAAACATTAAAGTTGTAGTGTGTAAAAATGCACAGTACAGAATGCTCTTTAAATGTGGAGGGAAACTCGAGTACTTAGTCCCATTGGTATATCCCAACGGATAAAGTACGGGGTAAGCAGTCCACATGAAAGGAAGCTCACAAACACAAGATGTTTTCCTTGTCCTTCCATGAAACTTTGGTGGTAAGGTTAAGGCAACAATGTACTCCCAGTGGGCTTACTCGTAAAAATACCTTTATGAACAGTGAACTTCTTTAAGGCAAGAAGTACTTGTAGAGAAAGAAATGTGCACATGTAGAACTCACTTCTGAACTGGAGGTGCAGTCCCCGCTTGATAATTTCAAATGGTTTAATTTGTCAATAATTTTACTGGAAGTATTTCCACATAGGCACAACCTATTTAGATTATTTAATTGTACAATTGCACAGATAACTGATGGGAGGTAGAAATTAAATATTAACTGTGTACAGACATCTTCCTACCACCACATTCAATTAGCATTCATTTATGCTAAATATTTTTGTTGACTACTTTCTAAGCTGAACTGGACTATGATGTTATTTTAAAAAAAAAAAAACTAATGTTACAAGCATGATTTTTTTCTTTATCCTTATATTCCATTTACTTCTATCATATTTTCAAAACTCTCTGATCCTTATCTATGGCCCAAACTAGTCCATTGAGCAGAGATCCAAGTTTAATGCCTCCCAGACCTCCTTGAAATGCAGCCCATTCCGCTGGCTGTCTTTATTCCAAAATCTTTTCCTCCTTCTGAATAGAAGTCCTCCTTTCTCACTCATTCCCAGTCTTCCTCTTTCCTGAATAACTCTCAAACCTATTACTTCCTCTCAGTTTCTATTCCTCCTAGGAGTGCATAGCCTGGCGCCTCAGTATGTTTCATTACATTCAATTTCCAATGTATGTGTTCTTTACCCTGCCAAGGCAATGTGTATTTTTTTTAATTGAGATGAAATTCACAGAACATAAAAATCAACCATTTGAACTCTTTGGTTTTCTTTTGGTCGTAGGGGGTCACAAAAATTTACTGAGATATTTGGAACCCTTGATCTAGATGGTGCAACTTGTTTACTATCTTGGAGGATAAAGTAAACAATTGATTGGCACTGGGTGCATTAACAAGGTTGTGCAACCATCACCTCTACCTCCTTCTAAAACATTAATGCTCCCAAATAAAACTCCATACCCATTAAGCAGTTATTCCCTTCTCTCTCCAGACCTGACAGCTACCAGGCTCCTTTCATCTCTGTAGATTTAGCTATTCTGGATATTTCATGTAAATGAATCATACCATATGTGACCTTTGTGACTGGCCTTTATAACTTAGCATAATGTTTTCAGGGTTCATCTATATTGTAGCATGAATCTGTACATAATTCCTCTTTATGGCTGAATGAGATTCCATTGTGTATACCACAGTTTGTTTATCTCTTCATCACTGATGAACATTGGGTTGTTTCTGTCCTTTGGCTATTGTGAATTGCTCTGTGAGGAACATGTGCATTAAAGTATTTAAGTACCTATTTTCAGTTCTTTGCCGGGCGAGGGCGCTTGGGTAGCTCAGTTGAACATCTTACTCTTGATTTCAACTCAGGTCATGATCTCACCATCCTGAGATCAAGCCCTACATTGGATTCTGTGCTGGGAGTGGAGCTTGCTTAAGAGTCTCTCTTTCCCTCACCCTCTGCCCCTCCACCGCTCACTCATGTGCATGCACACTCTCTTGCTCTCTCTCTATATATATACCCAGGAGTAGAATTATTGTCTCATATGCTGATTCTATGATTGACTTTTTGGGGAATTGCTATACTGTTTTTCATAGTAGTTGCACCATTTTTATATTCCCTCCAGCAATGCACAAGAATACTAGTTTTTCCACATCTTTCTCAATGCTTGTTATTTTCTGTTTTGTAAAATTATAGTCACCATGGGCATATGAAGTGATATCTTATTGAGGTTTAGATTTAAATTTCTCAAGGGATTAATAATGTTGATCATCTTTCTTTATGGTTGTTTGTTGGAATATGTATTTTCTCTGGAGAAATGTCCATTCAAGTCCTCTTTCCATTTTAAAATTTTGTCTTTTTGTTGTTGAGTATAAGAGTTCTTTGTATATTCTAGATACTAGGCTCTTATCAGATATATGATATGCAAGTATCTTTTTTAAGTTATCTTTTCACTTTTTTAATAATATCCTTTGATGAATGAAACTTTTCAATGTTGAAACCTAATTTATGTTTTTTTTTCTTTTTCTCAGCCTGCTTTTGTTGTCAGATGTAAGAATCGCCAACTTCAGGGCCTTGAAGATTTACTCTCGTGTTTTTTTCTAAGAGTGTGAGAGTTTTAGCTCTTATCTTTAGGTCTTTGGTCTATTTTAAGTTAATTTTTTTTTTGTGTACGCTGTGAAGTGGGGCCCCATACTTTTGCATTATTTTTTAGTTTCTCACCATTCAATATGATGTTAGCTGTGAGTTTTTCATAAATGTCCTTTATTATGTTGAGGAAGCAACCTTCTATCCTGGTTTTCTAAGAATTTTTATCAAGACAGGTTGTTGGATTTTGTTAGTGCCTCCTTCATCAATTGAGATGATTATTTTTAAGTCTTTTGTTTATTAATATGGTTTATTACATTGTTTTATTTTCTTGTGTTAAATTACCATTGCAGTCTGAATAAATCCCATTTGGTCATGACTTGTGTTTTTTTGTTTTGTTTTGTTTTGATTTTGGTTTTGTTTTTTTAAAGAGAGAGAGCTCACAAGCAGAGTACGGGCAGAGAGATAAGGAATGGAGGAATCCCAAGCAGGCTCCACGCGGGTGCTGAGCTTACGAATCTCGAGATCATGACCTGAGCTGAAATCGGGAGTCAGATGCTTAACCAACTGAGCCATCCATGCCCTCCTGTGTTTCTTTTTTCTTTATTTCTTTTTCTTTTATTTTCTTTTTTTTTTTTTTTTTTTTTTTTTGGCTTGATTTTTGTTTGAGGATTTTTGCATCTATATTCAAAAGAGATATTGGCTTTTAGTTTTCTTTTCTTGTAATATCTTTGTCTGGCTTTGGTATTAAGTTAATGCTTATATCACAGAATGAATTAGAAAGTGTTCCCTCCGCTTCTATTTTTTTTTGAAAAGTTTGAAAGGATTAGTGTTAATTCTTCAAATGTTTGGTGCAATTTATCCATGAAACTGTCTGGTTCCAGATTTTCCTTTGTTGAGAGGTTTTTTTATTTGATAAAATCTCTTTATTTATTATTGGTCTCTGGAGTTACTCTATTTCTCTTTGAGTCAGTTTTGGTTATTTGTGTGTTACTAGGAATTTGTCCATTTCATCTAAGTTATCTAATTTGTTGGCATGCAGGTAAATAGCATTCTCTTATAATCCTTTTTATTCCTCTGGAGTCAGTAGTAATTTCCTAATGTGATTGTTTCAATACAAAACCCAATTATGTGCTTCTCTATAATAGTGTCTCACAACCTAGAGGGTAAAATTCACCTTGCTACTTGACTGAAAAAAATATTCTGTTTTTTTTTCAACTCTTATTATTAATATATTAATAATTTCTTATTGTTCAGTACTTTGCATTTTGTTTGTATTGAAGCTTTGGGTTTCCTGAAGCAGCGATACATTTTGCATTTCTGTTCCTTTTTCCTTGTGGTTTCATGCACTACTTCCTCTGTCGGTAAAGTCCTCTCCATCTCTTGTACCCACAGCCTGGCATTTACACACACACACACACACACACACACACACACACACACGTGACATTTGAGTGGCACTTGAATGGCATTTGAGCAAAATCATAAAGAAAAAACTGATATATATTGACTCATTTCTTTACAATTTTTCTCAAATGCCACTTCACTCATCAGCACTAGCCCTTTGGCACAATCATTCCATGTGTACAGCTCCCTGAGCATGCCAAACCTATTGAACTTTAAGTATCTTTGCTACTATCCCTACGGTGATGACTTCCAAATTTCTCTTTCTCTTGCCTAGATCTCCCTCTGAATTCTAGGCAGATGTTTTGACCCGCCTGTAAGACATCTTTCTTGGAGCACCTCGGTGGCTCATTCGGTTTAGTTTCCAACTTCAGCTCAACTCATGATCTCATGGCTTGTGCATTCAAGCCCTTCCTCAGGCTCGGTGCTGACATCCCAGAGCCTGGAGTCTGCTTCGGATTCTGTGTCTTCCTCTCTCTGCTCCTCCCCAGCTTGCACTCTGTCTCTCTCTGTCTTTCAAAAGTAAATAAACATTAAAAAAATTTTAAGACATCTCTCCTATATCCCAGACTGAAATCAATATCTTCCTAACCCTCTTAGTTGCTT
The DNA here is from genome assembly GCF_003009895.1 of Hyaena hyaena. NCBI lineage: Eukaryota > Metazoa > Chordata > Mammalia > Carnivora > Hyaenidae > Hyaena > Hyaena hyaena. The sequence continues at coordinate 646,301 of NW_024081349.1, forward strand.
AACATGTTCCCTTTAATTATACATCTCTCTGGGGCTCCTTAAGGGCTCACCTGGTTAAAGCATTGGACTCTTGATTGCTGTTCAGCTCATGATCTCACAGTTTGTGAGATTGAACCCCACACCTGGGTCCATTCTGACAGGGCTGAGTCTGCTTGGCATTCTCTCTCTCTCCCTCTCCCTTTTTCCTCCCTTCCATCTCTCTTTCTCTCTCTTAAAATAAATAAATAAAATTTTAAAACCTATACATCTTGTTTTAAAATCTCTTTCACTTAATTTTTTTTAACATTTGTTTATTTTGAGAAACAGAGACAGAGCACAAGTCGGGGAGAGGCAGAGAGAGAGGGAGACACAGAAACTGAAGCAGGCTCCAGGCTCTGAGCTGTCAGCACAGAGCCTGACACTGGGCTCGAATCCATGGACTGTGAGATCATGACCTGAGCCAAAATCAGACACTTAACCGACTGAGCCATCCAGGTGCCCCTGAATCAGTTTCTTAAATTATCTGTCTTCTCCTATCTTTGCTCCTGATAGAGTCCTAGGAGCTTACCACCCAGAGTGTTCTTTCTAGAACCTTTGTCAGATTTTATATATTTTATATGTAGACTATATATTTAGTCATTTGCTCAAGCCTTCCAATGAAAACCATCCCATTTAAAGTGAAAACCAAAGTTTACCATGATATGAAAGTCCCTCCAGATCTGCACACCCACCCACCTGCCCTGATCATTGACTTTACCACCACCTTCACCTCACTCTGGCCACATCACTTCCTTGCCGTTTTTCAGACAAACAGAGTATATTCCAATGAATAGGTCTTTGTGTTTGCTGCTTCTCTGACCTGGGACACCCTTCTCAGATGACTTTATGGCCTTCTCCTGTACTTATTTCCGTTTTGTGCTCAAGTTACTCTCTTTCTCATTTCTATTGCCTTTTTAACCTTCACACCATATTCTTCTCCTTCATGGCACTTGTATCCACTTGATCTATTACATATTTATTTGTTTAATTATTTATCATGTATTTTAAGCTTAATGACAACAGAGGTTTTGGTTTTTCTTTTTTTTTTTTCTTTATTGTTCATTGCTGGATCCCTGGGCCTAAAACTATGCCTGGCATATAAGAGGCACTTAATAAATATTTTTAAAAGAATGAATTAAGGAATCAATGATTCTTGTCCTTAGTTCATACCCAAATCACTTCTGGCTTGGAGTATAATAATAATATTGACCTTGCTGACTTCAGTTTCATACACTCAAGCTTGCTGACTAAATGATATTTGAGTGTTAGTCTCTATTCAGAATCCTTTAATACATCCCCACCATTTGCAGAATATACTTCCAGTTTTTTTATTATGATTACCAGGGTTTGGCTCCAGCCTTCAAAGTTATTTTTTAATGTTTATTTACTTTTGACAGAGAAAGTGAGAGTGCAAGCAGGGAAGGGTCAGAGAGAAAGAGGGAGACACAGAATCCGAAGCAGGCTCCAGGCTCTGAGCTGTCAGCACAGAGATTAATGCAGGGCTCAAACTCACGAACTGCCAGATCATGACCTGAACTGAAGTAGGGCGTTGTCCAGCCTTCAACTCTAACTTTTTTTCAAGTTAATTCTCTTATTTATTGATTGACTTCAATTTATTTCTCTAAGAATCTATTTCTTCAGCCTTAGGGAACTGTTTTCAGTTTCCCACATGAGCGTTGTTCTTTACACCTCTGTACCTTTCGCACCTTCTCTTCCCTCTCCCCAGAATATCATTTCCCACCTTATAACATACTGACCCTCATACATCCAGGAAGACTTAATTGTGCTATCCTGTTCCTTCTTCTAATATAATGTTCATGGCATTGAAAATATTTCTCTGTAGGACTGTGGACTTCACAGGGCAAGACAGGATTCTGTCATTCTGTTTCTAACTGAAATGATAGGCACATTGTATGTGATAAATATTTGTTAACAGAAGATGTTTGTATAGTGTTCTAATATTATCTCTCAAGGTACATTCTATTAAATGTGTTGTTTCACTTCATTTTAAAACAAATCAGTTTACTTCTAACCTAGAGAAAGACTAAATATTTTTCTATTTTTTTGCTTGTGATTAATACTAATTTGGAGTAGGTCGAAGGGTTGGATAAGAATCTCAGGTGGAAAGGAGGGAAAGGAAGCATCCCTGTTGCACTATTTGAATTCTTCCTTGCTTTCCCCTAATTTTAAAATGACCATGAATGTCCTTACAGTTGGTGGATATATACAGAATATCAGTTTGAAGTTTCTTAATGACTATATTTAAGTTCATGAAAACATAGCTTTTAATGTCTAGGTAGTCCCTTTCACAACTGTGACATCACCTGCTTTCTACTGACATTGAATCCTCTACCTGGCTCTCACTCAAAAATCTGTTGGGTTGTTCTCATCCCGTCTCCTATGTGGACCTTCTAGGACTCCCTAATTGAGAGCCATTGTCAATGACTTTAGCATCTTGCTTAATTTCCCTTCCATTTCTCCAGTTTGCTGCTGCTGTAATTTTCCCATGGTGACCATGTAAATTAACTTGAACTGTGTATCCCTCACAACACTCTGGTGAGCTGAACTGAGAACCTCCTTTATTTTTTCAAAGGGGATTTTATTTCTTAAAAATGGTATCAGCCCGGGGGGTATGGGTGGCTCCATTGCTTAAGCATCGACTTTGGCTCAGGTCATGATATCATGATTCTTGGGTTCCAGCTCCACTTTGGCCTCTGTGTTGACAGCTCAGAGCCTGGAGCCTGCTTCTGTGTCTCCCTCTCTCACTCTCTGCCCCTCCTCCAGTCATGCTTTGTCTACAAAAATGAATAAACATTTTTAAAAATGGTATCAGCCAGACAAATGGAAAAGGTACAATCAGCTTGCATGTCTTTGTTTGAAGTTTGAGCTTTTGAAATAGTTGGTCCTTGGGGTTATAGTCTACTTGGGTTTAAACCCTGGAAACCACTTCCTAGTTCTATGACCCTGAGTAGCTTGCTTGAGATACTGAAGTGAATGCCAGTTTCCTTCTATAAAATGGAGTTCACAGTATTAGTATCTGCCTAAAAGGGTAAGGTAAGGATTGCACAAGTGGATGTTTATAAGTTTATAAGTTGTGAAGAGTGGTTCCTGGCACATAATGACAGCTGATGTTAGCCCTTCAAACTAGTCCCTGGGCCAGACACTGAAATGAAACTGAACAAGATATCAGGTCCCCTGTGCTCACAGAACTCAATATCCCTGTGAGCTATTGACATTGAACAACTAAACCTAAATAAATATCTAATTTCATTTTACGATAAAGGCTGAACAATTTTAGGTGAGATAAAGGAATATTTAAGGAAGAAGTCTCTGAGAAAGTAACTCTAAGTAACCTAAAAGAGGAGAAGGAGTCAGCTATGGAGAAAAAGGCTCAGGGAAAAGAACAAATCAAAGCCTATAGGTGAGAATGAGCCTGGCTATTAGGGGAGGTAAGATGACAGGTGGAGCTGAAGCATAGTGAGAAAGGAAGGGTACAAGTGAAGTGGGAAAGCAAATTTTGATGAGCCTTTCAAGCATTCTAAGATATTTATTTTGAATCTAATTTTAGTGGGAAGCCAATGAAGAATGTGGTATCTATTGTTCATTACATGAGGTTAGAGAAGGAGCCAGGGAGATAAAAACTAGGGGATACATTTAATTCTGTGCTATTTATGATAATAAATTTTAACAAATTTTATTAAAAAAAGTTTTGAAATTTAGAGTTTTACTTGAAAATAATCTCCATAGTTACCGTCTTTAATTTCTCCAGTATTATTCAATAGTTTTTGGTGTCCTTACATTGCTCTTAGGGGTTTTACTTATCTATCAAACATCTGTCTACGTTTCTTTCTTTAAGTCAAGAAATATTTATGGAATGACTACTCTCATGTTCCTTAGACTTGTGAGGAAACAGACATTTAAAAGAATTATCTAATAATTAATTGTATTTGAAGTAGGTATTATAAAGGAAAAGTAAAGACTACCATGAAAGCTTAACTTAACAGAGGACTTCTAGCAGACAGATAGTACAAGCTTCATTGAGGAATGAGCAAGAGGAAGCTACATAAAGACAAGTGGGGAAGTACTGAGGCAGAAATACCTTACATCTTCTGTGTTAATTTAATGTTATAATTATTGGGCTGTTCATATCTGTTGGGTCAGGTGGAGATGTGGCAGAGCGTATATGAAGGACACATGTTAGATGCCTTAGTTAAATTAGTGTATGTAATAAGAAATAAAGAATCAGAATTGTGGGTAGTAAACTTCCACTTGGGATGCTTAAATCAGCATTGACCTTTCACTTCACAAATGGGGCTAAAAGGAAGGGATCACTGTTGAGACTTGTCTTGTGCTATTTAGGTCAAATCGGGAGGTGCCCTCTGGGCCATTAGGCATTTTGTTTAAGGGATTTAATATGAAATTGTCAATACACTCCATCATGGGGAGAAAGAGATTGTTCCCAGGGAATTGTTTCTCTAGACATGTTTAAATATAGCAGTGGAGGGAAAGGTAGCATGGTTAGGGTATAGAGGACACACACTAAATGCAAACAGCTCTTGGGAATTGGAATTATTTTTCTTTACCCTTTAGTTGGGATGTTATATTCCATTTATTTCTAGCAATTTTTGTTCTTATGCCTGTCAGTGCATACTTAACAATAGGAAGATGCATAATGTATGTTGTGTAAGTGATAAGTTGGCATATCTTCAGGTTTTTCAACATAATACAATTGGTTTCTTTGGATCTTTTCTAGGTTTGTGACTTGGCTTTTAGCCTGAAAAAAATGCTGATCCGACACAAGATGACTCACAATCCCAATCGTCCCCTGGCAGAATGCCAGTTTTGTCATAAGAAGTTTACAAGGAATGACTACCTCAAAGTGCATATGGACAATATCCATGGTGAAGCTGACAGCTAATGGTAGCTGTAAAGGAATTAAACCATTCAGAAGGGCTCCTGATATGAAACCCAGATTTCTCTCACCTGATTAGCATAGCAGAAGTAGCCAAAAGTAATTCACTGGTCTCATAGTTCTTATTTTTACCTACCTTTAGAGTTAGTAGATGCATATGCAAAAAAAAAAAAAGAAAGGAAAGAAAGAAATCCCTACTTTTACCAAAAAATGGTACAAATGGAAAAGAAACAACAACTCTGTAGCCTTGCAAAATACTACGTATGCTCTGTTTTATAAAATGGAAAAAGGAGTCATGGCTTTCCATTTTGGCTACCTCTCTGTAATGAAATTTATTACCATACTGTTTATTAGGCTTTTTTATTTTATTACTATCTTTCTGTGTGTGTGTGTGCATGCATGCCCATACTGATTATTACTGATTTAGCCAGAAAGAAATTAATATACCAAAATATTTCATACAGATGAGGATAAAGTCAAGGGTTTTTAAAGTATCAAGCATGATATAGGATAAAACTTGCTGTTTTGTGAAACAGACCAAAAGTTGATCTTATTGATAGCTCTCTATAATAGGTCAGTTTAAAATAAAGAGGTATTTAAGAACTAAAACATCTATTGAAATATTGCTTATTTGAGATAATTATTCAGAAATATAATCTTCTCTAATCACTTAGATGCAGACATTCATGTTCTTCAGTACTTTCATGAGATCTACACAAAAATGACCATAAACCTTAAATATATATCAAGCTGATTCTCCTGAGTTTATACCAGTCATCTTTAGAAATTAACAATATACAAATCTGTATAACTAAAAATTAAAACAAAATAGCTTCTCAATATTTGTTGACTGACAAGACGAGTGTCAGCACATAGTGGCATTACAATATTAGTTATGATGAGCTTTACCTTCTCATTCCATCAAAGTGCACTAAACATGTTGGTACAGATATAATAGAGTCCTCAGAGCATTAACATTCCTTTTTGCAAAAGACATTTCCCAGAATAGTGGCAGTAGGTGATTCTGAAACATTTTTGAATTGCTCTCAATTATTCGATATAATTAGGAATCCAGAATAAAAACACAAATCCAGCAATTGTTATGATTGAAATTATCACTGATGCTTAAGGGAAATTGAAGCAAGAAGTGTAATTTCTTCCTTTAGGTTATATGTCAATAAAATTCTTGAGAGCAATATACAATGAGCAACTTGTTTTGGGAGAAGAAATGATAAGATGTAAGAGTAATGTCAAAATAGCATAAAGGAAACCAAAAACCAGAAGAAAGTAAAAATGAAGTCCAAATCATGAATTTTTCTACTTAGAGCTCAGTCAAAGGAGAGGAAGTATAACTTTAAGGAAATTGGTTCTAATTTAAGAAGAAAGGTTATCTGAAGACACAGTTCTTTGAAGTCAGGAATCTTGTTTTAGAATTATGTTTTTGCTCAGTTCCAGTTTTAAAAAGAAGCATAAAGATTCAATATAGAGATTTAAACTCTGTAAAAATACTAAATTTGAAACTCACCAGAGTTAACATTTAAAAATATAAATCTCAGATTATAATTTAGAAGACATCTAAGTATGGTTATATGTAGCATTTTTGTATCTGAAAATTATAGACTGTATTTTATAAAAATAGATTTTGGTCTTGTTTCTCACTATGTCATTTGTTTCAATAGTATATTTTTAGATCTAAAATGTTTTCAGTTGAACATGACAGTGTGGTTAATATTTGAATATAAAAGGCCAGCTGTAAAATTTGGTAGTGTGTATTATTTAAACACCTTCTGCTCATTCCTTTGGAAACTACCTCCTCTATATGGTAATCACATGATTATATGATGAATGTGAAACTTGAAAGGAAGCCAAATACCAATTTTGTATAATCTCAGTGACTAAAGGTTTACAGATCTGCTGTAATTGGAAATTAATCTTGAAACCATGTTGTCGCCATGTTGTAGAATAAACTGATGGGAAAGAGGGGCTGGACCTTATCAGGCTGAAGGTTTATAGTCAGGGAAACTTTGGAAGATGGTGTAGAAAAACCTGCTGGTCCCCAGTCTTATATTTTCAAAGCACTGAAACCGAAACAAGTCCTTAGGACACTCTTTGTGTGCTGTTACCTTTACCCAAACATGATTATCTATAAGCATTTCAATTATATTAGGATTTGTGTCCTGCAACATTTAAATCAATTGACTTTTTTTTAGGTTTCATTAAGAAATTAAGACATAAATAGTCACAGAGGAAAAGTCCTGTTGGCAAATGGGAATACAGGTACCCACTCTGAAGTGTCTTTTTCTACTTTTCTGCTGTAAAAGATTATGGCTCAAGTGTTTTCTTGGGAACAGGCCAAGCTCTCAGGTGCCCATGAAGTCAGGGCTACAGAATTTTAAGAAATATTCGAGAATATGGGTGGGTTCAGACATCCTCTTGTAATCATTATCCTTGAGAATTAACATTCACAATATTTACATATCTTGAATTCCTTCCTTTCAATTTTGTTTAAAGTTTATTTTGAGAGAGAGCGAACACATGGGAGTGGCAGAGAGAGAGGCAGAGAGAGAGAGAGATAATCCTAAGCAGGCTCCCCACTGGCAGCATTGAGCCCAATGCAGGGCTCAAATGCATGAACTGTGAGATCATGACCTGAGCCGAAATCAAGATTCGGGACGCTTAACGAACTGAGCTACCCAGGTGCCCCTCAATTCCTTCTTGTTTCACAATCACTGGCTTGTATGATGTTCCTTCTTTCTTTCTTTTTTTTTTTTTTAATGTTTTATTTATTTCTAGGAGAGAGAGAGAGAGAGAGACAGCGTGAACAGGGGAGGGTCAGAGAGAGAGGGGGTCACAGACTGAAACAGGCTCCAGGCTCTGAGCTGGCAGTCAGCACAGAGCCCGACACGGGGCTCGAACCCACGAACCGGGAGATCATGACCTAAGCAAAGTCGGACACTTAACCGACTAAGCCACCCAGGCGCCCCGTGATGTTCCTTCTTTCTTTCTTCCTATCTCTCTTTCTTTCTTTCTTTGTTGTTTTTGGCTATATGGGCAACTTTATTATTAATCATGATCAACAGTTGCCACATAAAAGTATTCATTGGTGATTCATTCTTGGGGTTATTATACAGGATAGTTAAAATGTTCCTTTTAAGAAGCATGTTTCCTTTATTGTGTGGATGTGAGTCTGCAGAAGATCACTTTTATTCTGTGCTTCACAATGCAAGTACATTATTTTGCTCAAAATTCTTCTGATCTACTGCAGCTGACTCACTGGGTAAGTGTGAACATGGATTACAGGTCTTCCAACTTTAATTTGTGCATTAAATTTTATGTGCTGCTATGTCTCCCAAAGCTGGAAAGAAAGGAAGGAAAATGGATAGGTACTGGAAATATTCATTTTTTCCTTCATTAATCTAAACATTGTTTATGAAAGCTAATCTTGTGGTTGTGAACATATGGAGATGGGTGGGTAGAAGGAAATGTGCCTTTTTGAAACTAAGATTTTATCATTCATATTGAGATGTGTTTGCATGTATACAAATGTAGCATTGTAAATATAGCAGAACTTCAGTAACATTTTTTTTAGAAATCTGTAATAAATCTGTATAAATCACTGCCACAGTTAGTGTGAGCATGGTATTTTACTATAAAACTATAACTAAGCACAGTTCTCTGGTAAAATCCAAGTGAACATTTTAAGTTTGTTTTTGATGAAAGGAGAAAATACAATTGCTCTTACTCCCAGGCTTCATGCTTTCATGATTTAATTCTAAGCATTTCTAGATCTGGCAAATATCTCTGAAGTTAAGCTGAGTTGGTCTCAGGACAATAAGAGAAAACAATTTCCTTACATTTCATCTCACTGCTGGTCATACACACACCATGTGAAAAGGAACATCACTGAAAACAAAAGAAATCTGACTTATAGTAGCATCTCTGAGCAAAAAATATCCTGAAGTTCACAAATATGATGTAAGCATGATAAAAGTTACAGCTAATGTTTTAAAAATTCCCTTTCTCAAAAGCGGTCTTTTATCATGTTGGTGTTGCCCCAGTATTGTCTCCTAGAGACAAAAATCATCATCATCATCATCATCATCATCATCATCATCGTGGTCGTCATCGTCATCATCATCGTAAATGTCCAATGAGTGGATATGGAGATGGTACATTCATGTAATTTTGATTTCTCAGAATCAGCTAAGGCACAGGTTCTTTGGAGCTCCTATAGCTTTGACTACCTTGGGCTCAAAACTGTGTTATCTCCTCAGGTTGTTAATTTGCTGTATGACAAAATAGAAAACTAACTTGCTCTGGAGCCCTCAGTGTGGACCATGTCAGGATATTCTAAATTTCCTAGGCTCATGAAATAGTACAGAGTGCAACAACTATCTTAAACTAAAATAGTGCCACTGATCCAATGTCCAAGTTTATTTTCTTCCTCTTAAAAAATTATGGGGCACCTAGGTGGCTCAGTCAGTTAAGCGTCCAACTTTGGCTCAGGTCATGATCTCCTGGTCTGTGGGTTCGAGCCTCGCATCAGGCTCTGGCCTGGAGCTGCTTCGGATTCTGTATTTCCTCTCTCTGCACCTCCCCTGCTCATGCTCGCTTGCTCTTGCTCTCTCTCTCTCCCTCTCTCTTTCTCTCTCTCTCAAAAAAAAAAAAAAACGTTAAAAAAATGCTTAACACAATACTGTAAAACAAATGTTTATATTTGTTACAAAACAGTGTATTTAAATATTTGATGGCATATTTAACTTCCTAATCCTGTAAAAATATAAGCAATGAGAGTAAGATTTTATTCCCTGGTCTCATGCCACCTTGGGATATTACAGCAGGAGGAAACTAAGTTTTAAATAATATTGATAATTTATATGTTGAAAATTGAGAAAGGATGTGGGACCACTGAAACTTGATTGAATTAATGTAAAGGAGTTCATATGAAATATCACTGTTTCTAACAAGAAACACTATAAACTTAGTAGGAATTAATTCCACTTAGAAAGCACACACACACAAATCCATTTGCCTTTGCAAAATAGTATAAAAATGAAAAGAATCCTAGCTCACAAGAGACACTCGATACATTCTATTATTTCAGTTTTAAATTTTGCCTTCTTGGAGAATATCAAATAATGCTCTTTTCTTTAAAGTTAACTTTCTCTGACATCTTTTGCATAATATTTGACTGGTATACTCCCCCCTCATTCTTCTATTGAAAACTGTTCTGTGAGTATATGTAAATTTTAGATGTGTTTCTAATAAACAACCTATGGTAAGATTTCACATTTTTATCCTGTCCAACAAAGCTGTGTGCTTTTCAGTCTGTGGTGATGAATTTGCCCTCCCTTACCCAGAGTCTCATGTAGCCTCCATGTGGATGACTGACTGGGCTGATATTGGAGTCTGTATTTAGAAAGAAATAGGCTCTTTACACCCAACATATGAAATTCATCATCGCCAATGTGTAAATTTGATAAAAGCCTGACATTGTCCAAGACCCTCCTTTGTATGGTTCTCACTGACCAAAGGTAGCTACTGATGCACAGCTTTAAGCAAAAGAGATTCCTTAAAAAGTATTCGAGGGCCTTTGATAGCATGGATGCAAGTATAACTGCTAGAATCTGAACAAATACACTACCATTAACAGGATTTAGTTGTTGAAATGATATATCTTCTGTTTGTCCTTTAATGTTTGATAAAGCAACCCATAAAAAATGAAAGTGCACTGGCTTCCAAGTCTATATATGTATATATATTTTTTACTTTTTAATGTATCAGCCAGCATCTGGAAAGCTGAAATTGCCTTTGATGAAAAAGGGGTCTGAAATTAACATCTATGAAACCGAAGCAAAATATGTTGTTCCTATGCTCAGTAGAAACAAAAGTATGGAGATGGGAAGTGATACCACATTTAGTTGATTCTAAAACTTATATTTAAGTTGGCAAACTGATGAATCTTCTATGGAATACTACGTATAGTAAACAAGACTCATGAAAAATTGAATTTTTTTGGAAATTAAGCAGTCACTATTTTTGAATGCCTTAAATCTAGTTTTATTATTGAAATGTAGGAAATCCTCTACTGACCTCATATTTTTGGTCATCAGGTTTACCACACTTGTGAAATAACCATTTGCAGTTCAAATTCTGTCTGGCAAATACAGAATTCTGGCACAACATCCTCCAGAACATGAAACAAAGTAAAGAGTGTCAAGTAAAACAGACTAAGTGTCACCTTCAGCCTTTCTTGCTCTTTTCACATGGAATTCATTTCTTAGGCTGTTCAGCTGCTGCATAACTTCAGTGTAGTCTCCAGTTTCACCTTCAACTGGGCTTTGAGAGTGACAAGTTGGTATTGTTCCCGGACTCAAATTATGATATTTAGGATATTAAGTTGTATCCTTCTGTTCTGACTATAACATATGAAATTGGGACAGATGAATTTAGTTGATTAGGGTATTATTAGACTAATTTGTGAGTTGATCCAATTGGCTTTATACGGATGAAAACTATTTCATACCCCTAATCATGCCGATTCAGTAAAGGACATGGAGCTTATGGGTCACTACAGATTCTGAGAGGATGGCACAAAGTCATGGGGTTGAAAGAGGAATTGAAAATGTTTGTCCTATAGACCGGAATATAATACTCTTCTAAAACCAGATAGATTGGAATTAAAATTTCAGGTAATATTGAAATTTAAGAATTCATATGTCTCTCTTAAGACTTTTGTGTTATATAGAGATTAAACCCCCATCTCCTGACTTCACTTTCTGTCTTTACTTACTGCAGATCAATCACATCACACTTACACAATACCAATTCTGAGTCTGAACTTGATATATGTTAATTTCCTTAACAATGAAATGGATTTAATAGTATCTGTTTGTTGGCTTTGTTGTGAGAAATAAATCAGAAAATGGATATAATTCTGCAAAGGATCCCTTGCACATAACTAGGGTTCAAGAAATAATATTGCCACCAGGTAATTCCCTTGTCATCTTGTATATGCTGCCAGAAACTTCCACTACTCCACAACATTCTAGCTCATACCTTGAAGCAAGCCCATCACAAGCCAAATTAGATAAGATTTATATTGTATATCATTGACATAGTCACAGTGACAGAAGCATTTCGTTTGGGAATATTTTTGAAAATTCTTATATACTGTACCAATTTAGTACATTATACTTTGACAAAATTACCCATTCTTTTGACTCAAGTGTATAAATAAGCTATTTTTGTTAATCCCCAGATTATAAGGTGTTCTTTTATTGTGCTTAAACCACATTTTGCTTTTATCTTAAAACATAATCTAACCAATAATTTTGATTTTGTGAAACTTGAGCTACCTACCTCTTCATTAACAAAGCAGTAGTACTCAAATGTTCAAATAGGGAACAACCACCTTAGTATTCATATTTTAAATGGCATAGCTCAAATGAAACTCTGATAACAAAAACAAAAACTGGCTGTTAAAAATAATTTAAATGCATTTAAACCCATGAATTAAATCAAGTATACCCAAATGAACATAAATACATCTTTACTCTTTAAACATATTGAAAGAGAAGGAATTTTATGAGATTAAAAAAACCCAGAGAAGTGGATAATTCATTTATTATTGCTAAGTTCAGCTAGTACTTTGAATGGAAAAAATAAAGTAAAAATATATACCATGAGGTGAAAAACAAAAGTCATATTTTTAAAAATGGTATAAATCATGTCTTGTTATTCATGTAATGATACATTATTCATGTAAAGATTCTGAGATAATGTTTGACTAGACTTGCTTAAGCAAATGAAAAGGAGTGAAATATTCTAGAATTAAGGCTATCTTATTATAGAAAATCAACAGAGTTCGTAGAGGAATTATTGCAAATAAAGACTGAAATACATTGATAAAAGACAAATGTTTTTACTCTTTTGATTTTCTCCACGTTTTTTGAAACCTATGCCACCAATATAATTAATAGTTTAAGTATTTAATTGAACAGTATGTTAGACATGAATACTGTTGTAAATTAGACAGACCACACGGTGAAGTAGTAAGGAGAAATGCCTTACTGTGGCTGATGAAGGGATCCTGGACAGCTAGAAATATTAAGGATCATAAAAATCTTAAACACATAACTTTTCTATAACTTTCAAATTTGCATTTGATAGCCTCCTCAGGCTCTGAATCCTACAAAGCTTACTGTATATGGGGAGCGGGAGGCGGGGTTTGAACCTGTTTTTTCACCTTGTGTTTGGCATTACTGTTATTAGAGGCTCCAGAAGCAATGGATTTTCTTTCCTCACTTGTTTGGGTCTCATACTTTGTAAGTCAGATATGTTCATGGAACTGGTCAGAATATACCCTTCTCTTTTGCTGACAGGGTTGTCATTATCTTCCAGGGGATCTTTCATCAATTAAAATATCTTGTCTTCTATAAAGAGAAATATTGAGTGCTTTGGAACCTCTGATATAAAAGGATCTGCTAAATGATGAGGTTCACAGGACCTAATGTTTTTGTTGTTAATTGTTACAATATGTTTTCAGAAGGAATTTTCTGGACCCATGCATCAAGTGTTAATTGCTCTTTCTCCACATAAATCCCTGTGGTAGATTGTTACATTAATGAGTCCCAGTAAATCATGACTTTTGGCATCTGTGGCCTTGTGAGGTCTCTTCCTACACTGATTTTGATTTGGCCTGTCGTACTTTGACTGATGGGCATATGCAAACATGATCAAAAAGCTGTGGCTCGCCTTTCGGGAATGTTGCCAACCTCTATCATGTACAGAAAGGTCAGCATCGTTTAAGGATGAGAGAACACATGAAGAGAGATACCTAACCATTCCGTCTAATGCAGCTCTTAGTCAACCTAAGCTGACTAAGTTGACTAAGCCACGTGAATAAGCACAGGCAAGATCAGTGAAGAAACCCTTGCCCAGCCTACTGAATTAAGAAAAATATACATTAGTATTGTTTAAAATTTTTTTTGAGAAAAAGAGAGAGAGCCTGATCAGGAGAGGGGCAGAGAGAGAGCAGAACAGAGGATCCAAAGCAGGCTTCACACTGACAGCAGTGAGCCTGTGGGGTTCAAACTCACCAACCACAAGATCATGACCTGAGCTGAAGTAGGATGCTCAACCAACTGAGCCACCCAGGTGTCCCTTAGATTTTTAAGTTTTAATGTGGGTTGTTGTAAATTAACAGATAACACAGAAATTAGTATATAGAAAAGGGTTTCTACTTTAAGAAAAACCTACAATATATGACATAGGCTTTGAGACTAGGCATATATGGATATGGCTATGGATATATTGCTGGAATAAGTGGCAAGTAAGCTGCTGGCAGAAGCTGGAGAAATGGCAAACAAGTTTTAGTGGATACTGATAAAAAACGATGAAGATACTGCAAGTGTGAAAAACAGTGATCTGTGGTTTTCCATCATAAAACAATTGCATTACTATCCCTGTAGTAAAATGGAAGTTAAAACATTTGTGTCTAAATGAACTTGTGCATCTAGCTTATGGAAATTTACAACAGAAATAGCAGTTGAGTTCCTTTTGTGTGATAAGATATGACAAGAGACAAACTAAGAAAGGATAGTTCAGTTGGCAAATGGAATTTAGAAGAAATGTATATTCAAGTCTTGCTGGATTGAGGAAAATAGATAAGTTTTACATTTCCAATCTCTCTAGCCAGAGTTATTTCTTTAGCCAAAAGATTCTCAAAGAAAGAAACAGGCTTAGGGAGAAAAATCAAATCAGAGATGTGTATAAAAGCCTTCATTAAGATCTCAGAAAGATGGAAGGTGGTGCCTAGTGGGCCCTCAGTACAACTAGACAAAAAACTGTTTCTAGAAATGTTAAGAGTGTTGTTCCATGGCACTATGTCATTCCATGCAAAGAAGAGAAACATCTTTCTGAAAAATAATTATTGATGTGGCCCTGGGGGCATGGAGTAAGTTTTGTTTAGATTCATAGAATACCCAAAGAGTATCAACTTAGATTAAAAGGTACTGAGTCAGTTCAAAACAAGAAAACATCTGGACACCAACATTCTATGGGAAAGAAGCTGACTGGAAAAGCTATTTAGCTATTGAAAAAAATTCAAACATAGGTCATTTCCTATAGGAAAATCCTCCCTGAGGATGGAACCAAGGAGGAGAACTTTTGATGGGAACCACTCCTGTAGAACAGACATGGGCTCTAATTAGGGAAAGGACCAGGCTCTGAATGGAAGCTCTGACAACAACATGTGTCTAGCTGGATTTTAGAATTTACATGGACCGGAATCTGCTGTGTGCCTCTCATTGGTTCTCTATTTGTCATCTTAAATAAGGACAATTTTATTTCACTCTAAGACTATTCAAGTTATCTATTTCATCTTGGGTAAGTTTTGGGAGTTTGTGGATTTTGAATAATTGGTCAACTGGACAGTATTATCTAAGTTGTAAAATTTATGTGTATTGTTGCTGAGAGCATTCTTTTATAATTGTTTTAATGTCTTGAGTTGGTAATGATATCTTCTCCTTTATTGCTTACATTGATAATTAGTTTAGTTTTTCTTCTTTTTCTTGATTAGTCTTGCTAAGACATTTACCGATCATACTGACTTTTTTAAACAACCAGCTTTTGGTTTTAACTGATTTTCACTATTGGTTTTCTGTATTCTCTTTTATTGATTTCTGCTCTGACCCTTATTGTTTTCTTCCTTGGGCTTACTCTGGAATAACTTTGCTCTTCTTTTTCTAGTTGCTTCTGGTAGGAGCTTAAATTACTGATTTGAGACTCTTTTTCCTAAAGAAGGATTTAATGCTGCAATCTCCCTCTTCACTCCACAAATTTTAATATGATATATACTTATTTAGTACAAAATATTTGCTAATTTCCCTTGAGAATTACTTTTTGGCCCATGAGGTTGGTTATTTAGAAGTACATTGATTAATTTTCAAGTACTTAAAATCTTTCTTGTTACTTTCTATTGTTGATTTCTTGTTTAATTCCTTTATGGCCAGAAAACTGCTTTGTATGATTTCAGTTTTCAAAAAATTGTAATGCTTATTTTATGATCTAAGATAAGATGTATCTTGAAGAATTTTCCATGTACCCTTTAAAAGATGTATACAAAAAAAAACCAAAAAAAAAATAAAATAAAAGATGTATACAATTAAATTACAATTGAGATGGCAGAGCAGAATGGAGAACCTCAGCTTGTCTCATTCCTGAAACACAGATCAGCACCAAACTATTTTCCACACCTAGGATATTGATCTGAGGATTAACACAACAGTTTGCATAACTTGAGCCACAGAAATTTGAAGGTACATGGTGTGGAGAGGTGAAGTGGAGGAGAGGAAAGCCTCGGAGGGTAGAGAGCTGTTTTTGCAGAGAAAGGGAGAAAGGGGGAGAGTGTGGCTCATCAGGAGACTGTGGGAAAAATAGTCACCTGAAAATAGTTGGAGAAAAAGAGTGAAAACACTCTCAAGGGACTGAACAAGAAAACTGTTCCCCAAAACCACTGAAGGGAAGAAAGGAAAGAGTTTCAATACTACTAGGATTCTATAAACAGTGGAGCCCAGAGTGTGAAGTTCCAGAGCCCAGTGCCCAGCAGTGCTCTGGTGAGGAAGTAGAGTGAATCCCCAGAAGCAGGTAGCATGATTGGAGGGGGTCTGTGTGCCACACAATGAGAATTGATTTCCCTGTTTGGAGGGCATTTAGTAGAAACCATATGGCCTCCCCACAGGTAAAGATCCCAGCGGACTCCAGAGAGCAGCCACTTTTGGTGGTATTGGGACAAAGATGCCAGAGTACAGTTAAACCTGGTGCCAGCTGTGTTTGTGTTTTGCCATAATCTCTGAACTTCTACTGCTGTGCCACTGCACAAACATTTTCTGGGGCAAGCTGGCACCAGGCCATTGCTCAGTGAGACCTTCCCCCAGAAAGCTGGCAGGGGTCCAAGCCACAGGGGTGTCTGAAATGTGAGATTTTAAAACACAACCCCATTTGAGGTAAAACTCTGGAGGAAGGTGCTGCTCAGCAGGAGGAGGTCTTGGACACAGGATAGAGGCAAGGAGTGGACAGAGGCCTGAGACAAAGGAGGGGTGCTTGTCGTGGGTGGGTGAAAGCATAAAGTGCCTGTGCCAGAGACTACGGAGCTGGCTGAGGTCATTTCCACCACTCCTGCACATGCACACACCTGCCACACTTAACCACCCCAGTAAACTAAGCAGGGCCACCTAGTGGAGAATGGAACTGTTACACCAAGTCCTGCCCACCTGTACTCTTTAAGCACATCCTCAAGAAGACCAGCATACATCCCTCCACCTGCTTAGTGTACAGACTACAGAGTGCTTTATAGTTTCAGTTCTAGGAAAACTGGATAGAACTTCATTCAGGTTTCATTCTGTTTGTTGGTTCAATTCCTAGTTCATTTATTTTGCTTCTGTCTTTCCTTAAATTGTTTATTTCTTTCTTTTCTTTTTCTCAAAAAGAGTTTTTATTTTTTTAATTTTTATTTTTTTAATGTTTTTAACTTTATTTTTAAATATTTTATTGTTTTATTGTATTTCATTGTATTCTATTTTATTTTCTCTTTAATTTTTTAAGTTTTAATTTTTATTTCATTAATTTTTTCTTCCTCCAAAATGACAAAAAGAAAGTATCCCCCCCAAAAGAAAGAAGAGGAAGAAATGACAGCCAGGGGCATAATCAACACAGATATAAGCAAGATGTCTGACCTAGAATTTAGAACCACAATAATAAGAAACTAGATGGGGCTGAAAAAGGCATAGAATCCCTTTCTACAGATGTAAAAGAAGTAAAATCTAGTCAGGATGAAATTAAAACTGCTATATCTGAGGTGCAATCTTGAATGATGCCATGACAGCAAGGACGTACAGGCAGAGAAACAAATCAGTAAAGTTGAAGACAAAATTATGGAGATTAATGAAACAGAAAAAAGAGAGAAACAAAGGCAAAAGAGCACAGTGCAAGACTTAAAGAACTCAGTGATTTATTAAAAATGAATAACATCATAATCATAGGAGTCCCAGAAGATGAAGAGTCAAAAGGAGCAGAAGGTTTATGTGAGTAAATTATAGCAGAAAACTTTCCTAATCTGGGGAAGGACACAGACATCAAAATCCAAGCACAGAGAACTCCCATTAGATTAAACAAAACCCAACCATCAACAAGGCATATCATAGTCAAATTCACAAAATACACAAACAAGGAAAAAATTATGAAATCAACAAAAGAAAAAAATGTTAAGCTATAAGGTAAGACAGATTGGATTCATAGCAGTCCTATCCATAGAAATTTGGCAGGCTAGAGAGGAGTGGCAGGATCTATTTAAAGTGCTGAATTGGAAAAACAATGCAGCCAAGAATTCTTTATCCAGCAACACTATCATTCAAAATAGAAGGAGATATAGCCCTGCAAGAAATTTTAAGAGGAACTCTTTGAGTGGAGAAAAGAAAAAACAAAACAAAAAGACCAAAAGCAACAGAGAAGGACAGAGAACACCAACTCTACAGACAACACAATAGCACTAAATTCATATCTTTCAGTACTCACTCTAAATGTTAATAGACTAAATGCTCCAACCCAAAGACATAGGGTATCAGCACTGTAAGAAAACAGGACCCATCTATATGCTGCTTACAAGAGACCCATTTTAGACCTAAAGACACCTGCAGACTAAAAGTAAAGGATGGAGAGCCATCTATCATGCTAATGGTCCTCAAAAGAAAGCTGGAGTAGCAATATTTATTTCAGATAAACTAGATTTTAAAATAAAGACTGTAACAAGAGATGAAGAAGAGCTTTATGTCATAATAAAGGGGTCTATCAAACAAGAAGATCTAACAATTGTAAATATTTATGTCCCTAACATGGAAAACCCAAATATATAAATAAATTAATCAAAAATATAAAGAAACTCATTGACAATAATACCATAATACTAGGGGACTTCAACACCACACTCTTAACAGTGGAAAGATCATGTAAACAGAAAATCAACAAGGAAACAATGACTTTGGATGACACACTGGACTGAATGGACTTAACATATATTCAGAACATTTCATCCTAAAGCATCAGAATACATATTCTTCTCGAGTGCACATGGAACATTCTCCAGAATAGATCACATACTGGGACACAAATCAGCCCTCAACAAGTACAAAAAGATCAAGACCATACCTTGCATATTGTGAGACCACACTACTATGAAACTCAAAATCACCCACAAGAAAAATTTGGAAAGACCATGAATACTTGGAAATTAAAGAACATCCTACTAAAGAATGACTGGACTAACCAAAAAATTAGAGAGGAAATTAAAAAGTACATGGAAGAAGGGGTGCCTGGGTGGCTCAGTCAGTTGAGCATCCAACTTCGGCTCAGCCCATGATCTCATGGTTTGTGGGTTTGGGCCCCACATTGGGCTCTGTGATGGCAGCTTGGACCCTAGAGCCTGTTTTGGATTCTTTGTCTCCATCTCTCTCTTCCCCTCTCCCACTCATGCTCTGTCTCTCTCTTTCTCTCAAAAATAAATGAACATTTAAAAAATTTTAAGTACATGGAAGTAAATGAAATGAAATGAAAACACAATAGCCTAAAAACTCTGGAATGCAGCAAAGCCTATCATAAGAGGGAAGTATATAGCAATCTAAGACTTCATAAAGAAGAAAGAAAGGTCTCAAATGCACAACCTAACCTTACACCTGAAAGAGCTGGAAGAAAAACAGGAAATAATACCCCAAACTGGCAGAAGAAGGGAAATAATAAAGATTAGAGAAGAAATCAATAATATCAAAATTAAAAAAAAAAACAGTAGAATAGATTAGTGAAACCAAGAGTAGGTTCTTGGAAAGAATTAGCAAAATTGATAAAGCTCTAGCCAGATTGATCAAAAAGAAAAAAGGAAAGGACCCAAATAAAGAAAATCATGAATGAAAAAGGAGAGACCTCAACCAACACAGCACAAAGACAGACAATAATAAGAGGATTTTATGAGCAATTATACGCCCACAAATTGGCTAATCTGGAAGATATGGACAAATTCCTACAAGCATATACACTACCAAAACAGAAACAGGAAGAAATAGAAAACTTGAACAGATCCATAACCAGTAAAGAAATTGAATCAGTAATCAAAAATCTCCTGAAAAACAAGAGTCCAAGACTGGATGGCTTTCCAGAAGAATTCTACCAAACATTTAAAGAAGAGTTAACACTTATTCTTTTGACACTTCCAAAAAATAGAAATGGAAGAAAACTTCCAAACTCATTCTGTAAGACCGACATTATCTTGATTCCCAAACCAGACAAAGACCCCACTAAAAAGGAGAACTACAGACCAATTTCCCCGATGAATGCAAACATTCTCAACAAGATACTAGAAAGCTAGATCCAACAGTACATTAAAGGAATTATTCACCATGATCAAGTGGGATTTATTCCTGTGATGCAAGGCTGGTTCAATGTCTGCAAATCAATCAATGTGATACATCACATTCCAAAGTATGGAAAGAGCCACATTTAATAAAAGAAAGGATGAGAACCACATGATCCTTTCAATAGTTGCAGAAAAGGCATTTGACAAAATACGGCATCCTTTCTTAATAAAAAGCTTCAAGAAAGTAGGGATAGAAGGATTATACCTCAAGATCATAAAGGCCATATATGAAAGACCCACTGCTAATATTATCCTCAACTGCGGAAAACTGAGAGCTTTCTCCCTAAGGTCATGGTCCATGACAAGGATATCCACTCTCACCACAGTGGTTCAACATGCTGTTGTAGATCCCAGCCTCAGCAATCAGACAACACAAAGAAATAAAAGGCATCCAAATTGGCAAGGATGGAATCAAACTTTCAGTCTTCACATATGACATGATACTGTATGTGGAAAAACCAAGACTCCACCAAAAACTGCTAGAACTGATCCGTGAATTCACCAAAGTCACAGAATATAGAATCAATATACAAAAATTGGTTGCATATCTATTTACCAATGATGAAACAGAAGAAAGACAAATCCAGGAATCAGTCCCATTTACGTTTGTAACAAAAGACCTAAAATACCTAGGAATAAACCTAATAAAAGGAGTAAAAAAATATGTATGCTGAAAACTATAGAAAGCTTATGATAGAAATTGAAGAAGACACAAAAACATGGAAAACATTCCATGCTCATGAATTAGAAGAACAAATATTATTAAAATGTCGATACTACTCAAAGCAGTCTACATATTTAATGGAATCCCTATCAAAATAGCACCACCATTCTTCACAGAGATAGAACAAACAATCCTAAAATTTGTATGGAACCACAAAAGACCTTGAATAGCCAAATAATGTTGAAAAAGAAAACCAAAGCTGGAGACATCACAATTCTGGACTTCAAGCTGTATTACAAAGCTGTAATCATCAAGACAGTATGGTACTGGGACAAGACCAGACACAGATATGGATAACCCAGATATGGACCCACAAACATATGGCCAACTAATTTTTGACAAAGTAGGAAAGAATATCCAATGGAGAAAAGACCACCTCTTCATCAAATGGTTTTGAGAAAACTGGACAGCAATATGCAGAAAAATGAACCTGGAACATTTTTTTTACACCATATACAAAAATAAACTCTAAATGGATGAAAGGCCTAAACATAAGACAGGAAGCTATCAAAATCCTAGAGGAGAAAACAGGTAACATCCTCTTTGACCTTGGCTACAGCAACTTCTTACTTGACATGTCTCCAGAGGCAAGGGAAACAAAGGCAAAAATGAACTATTGAGACCTCATCAAAATTATAAACTTCTGTACAGTGAAGGAAACAATCAGCAAAATTAAAAGTAACCAATGGATTAGGAGAAGATATTTGCAAATGACATATCAGATAAAGGGTTAGTATCCAAAATCTGTAAATAACTTATCAAACTCAACACCAAAAACAAAAATAATCCAATATAGTAATGGGCAAAAGACATGCATAGACACTTTTTTAAAGGAGACATCCAGGTGGCTAAAAGACACATGAAAAAATGCTCAAAATCACTCATCATCAGGAGATACCAATCAAAACCACAATGAGATACCACCTCACACCTGTAGAATGGCTAACGGCTAACATTAACAACTCAGGCAACAACAGATGTTGGTGAGGATGTGGAGAAAGAGGATCTCTTTTGCACTGCTGGTGGGAATGCAAACTGGTGCAGCCACTCTGGAAAATAGTATGGAGGTTCCTCAAAATATTAAAAATAAAACTACCCTACCACCCAGCAATTGCACTACTAGGTATTTATCCAAAGGATACAGGAGTGCTGATTCAAAGTGGCACATGTGCCCCAATGTTTATAGCAGCATTAGTGATAATAGCCAAAATATGGAAAGAGCCCAAATGTCCGTTGACAGATGAATGGGTAAAGAATATGTGGTATATATATATATATATATATATAAATACATAAGGGAATATTACTCAGTGATCAAAAAGAATAAAATTTTGCCATTTGCAGCAATGTGGATAGAACTAGAGTGTATTATGCTAAGCGAAATAAGTCAGTGAGAGAAAGACAAATATCATATGATTTCACTCACATATGGAATTTAAGATACAAAACAGATTAACATAAAGGAAGGGAAGCAAAAATAATATAAAAATAGAAAGGAAGACAAACCATAAGAGACTCTTAAATATGGAGAACAAACTATAAGTTGCTGGAGGGGTTTTGGGTGGGGGGATGGGCTAAATGGGCATGGGGTATTAAGGAGGACATTTGTTCGGATAAGCACTAGGTGTTATAAGTAAGTGATGAATCATTAAATTCTATTCCTGAAATCATTAGTACAGTATATTAAATAACTTTGATTTAATCAATGAAAAATAGATACGTGCCTTTGTTGGGTGCATCTAGAGAGTCTATACTTTGTTGAGTAAGTTCTAGAGAGTCTATACTTAAATGCTTTGGTTAATAGTGTTTAATTCTTGTAGCCTTGTTGATCTTTTCTGCCCTTGTTCTATTTATTACTCTCTGTTATTAGAGGGGAGTGTTGATGTCTCCAATTATTACTATGGATTTGTCTATTTTTTTCTTTCAGTTCCATCAGTTTTTGCTTTATGTATTATGAAGTTCTGTTGTTGAGTATATACTCATTTAGGAATGTTATGGGTTTTGAGTTTGGTTTTTTTGGGGGGGTGAATTGACCTTTTTTATTCTTACACAGGTTCCTCTTTATCTCTTAGAACTACACCGCTAGATTTTTGGGTCTCTAAACAGACTCTATAATTTAATGAACCAATACCTATATAATTTATATAGACAGACTCTATAATTTAATGAACCAATACCTTATAATAAATCTCCTACTAAATGAGAGTGGGGGGGAGGATATGAGAATGAGGTATCTTCTTGACTCTGTTTCTGTAGAGAACCCCAGTTAATACAAGACTCTGTTTCTTTGATGAGCATTTCTATTTTCCCATTGTTTTCAGGACTTTTCACAATTGCTTGCTGTAAGATAATTCTGATATTTGTTATCATGTTGGCATTATCATCCATTCATTTTCTTTTCCCATATGAGTTGAGATTTTCCTGGTTATTTGTTTTGTAATTTTGCATTGTATCCTGGATATTTTTAATGCTATGAGACTTTGGGTCTTTTTTAAATCGTGTAGAGAATGTTGATATATTTTTTAAGCAAGTATTTGAACTGGTTGAGTTCAGGTCACAAGTCCCAATCAAGAGTCAGACGCTTAACTGACTGAGCCACCCAGACATCCCCCTGCACACTTGATAATTTTTATAGTTTTTAAACAATAGTGATTTAATTAGTGTCAACACTCTGAAAGATATTTGCAAATATGACTGGCAGTTTGGGGATAATCTGCAGAATAAACCTGCACTTTGAAGAAGTCAAGGAATTCAAAAGAGTTTGTTAGCCCTGGAGTTTTTGCCTATTGTGATAGAGCTATGATGTGTGGTGCTCTAGTTGCTTCCCATGATGTAGGTGACATTTCTCTGTGTGATTTATTTCATTTAGCATAACATCTTCAAGTTCCAAACATGTTTCATAAATGGTAGTAGGATTTACTAAAAGTTTTTATGACTGAATAATATTCTTCTATTCTATTCTATTCTATTCTATTCTATTCTATTCTATTCTATTCTATTCTATTCTATTCTATTCTATATTTCTAAGATATATACCACATCTTCTTTGTTCATTCATCCATTGGTGGGCACGTAAGTTGTTTCTGTGTCTTATCTATTATGATTAATGCTATAATGAACATAGGGGTGCAGATATCTTTTTCAGTTAGTGTTTTCATTTTCTTTGGATACATTCCCAGAAGAGGAATTGCTGGATCATATGGTAGTTCTGTTTTTAACTTTTTGAGGATTATCCTTACTGTTTTCCATATGGCTGTACCAATTTACAATCCCACCAGCTGTGCCCAAGGGTTTCTTTCTCTCCATGCATGCCAGCATTTGTTATCTCTCGTCTTTTTCATGATAGCCATTCTAACAGGTATGAAGTGTTATCTCAATGTGGCTTTAATTTTAATTTCCCAAATTACTGGTGATATTGAACATCTTTTCATGAATCTGTTGGCCTTTTCTGTATCTTCTTTGGAGAAATATCTATTCAGATCCTTTGCCTACTTTTCAATTAGATTTTTTTTCCTTTTTTTCTTTTCTTCTATCTTTTCTTTATTCTATTTTTTTCTTTTTCTGCTATTGAGTTGTGTGAGTTCTTTATAGATCTTGGATATTAACCTCTTATTAGATATTGGTTTACAAATATTTTTTCCCATTCCATAGGTTGTCTTTTCACTTTGTTAAAGGTTTCTTTTGCTGTGCAAAAGTTTTTAGTTTGCTATAGTCCTACTTGTTTATTTTTTATTTTGTTTCTTGTGATTTAGGTATCCAAGAAATCATCACTAAGACCTATGTCAAGGAGTTTTATTCCTTTGTTTTCTTCTAAGAGTTTCATGATATCAGGTTTTACATTTAAGTCTTTAATCCATGTTGAGTGAATTTTTGTGAGTGGTGCAGGATAAGGGTCCAGTTTCATTCTGTTACATGTAAATTCCAATTAGCTCAGCACCATTTATCGAAGACTGTGTTTCCTCCATTGGGTACTCTTAGCTCGCTTGTCAAATATTAGTTGACCATAGATGCTCACCTGGGCTCTTGATTCTCAATGTGTCTGTTTTTATGCCAGTATACCATACTGTTTTCATGACTACAACATTATAGTATAGCTTGAAATCAGGAAGTGTGATGCCTCCTGCTTTGTTCTTCTTTCTCAGGATTTCTTTGGTTATTTGAGGTCTTTTGTGGTACCATATAAATTTTAGGAGTGTTTTTTCTACTTCTGTAAAATATGCCACTGAAATTCTATAGGGATTTTATTCAATATATAGATAGCTTTTGGTAATATTGACATTTTAACAATAGTAATTCTTCCAATCAATTAACATGGGATGCTTTTCTATTTATTTGTGTCTTTGTGAATGTCTTGCAGTTTTCAGAGTAGACAACTTTACATAATTAAATTTCTTTCTTTTTTTTTTAATTTTTAATGCTTATTTAATTTTAAGAGAGAGAGAACACAAGCAGGGGAGGGGCAGAGAGAGAGAGGGAGACACAGAATCCAAAAAACAGGCTCCAGGCTCTGAGCTGTCAGCACAGAGCTTGAGGCAGGGCTCAAACCCACAAATTGCCAGATCACGACCTGAGCCGAAGTTGGCCGCTTAACCAACTGAGCAACCCAGGCACCCCTAACTCATTTATTTCTAAATATTCTTTTGCTTTTGATGTTATTGTAAAAGGATCAACTTCTTCACCTCTTTTTCAGAAATGTTGTTGTTAGCATATAGAAACAGTACTGATTTTAGCATGTTAATTTTGTATCCTGCAACTTCACTGAATTTATTGATTAGATCTAACAGTATTTTGGTTGTCTTTATGATTTTCATTGTATAAAATTGTCATATGCAAATAGAGACAATTTTACTTCTTTCTTTCCAATTCTGATTTCTCCATCCTTCCTTCCACCTTCCTTCCTTCCTTCCTTCCTTCCTTCCTTCCTTCCTTCCTTCCTTCCTTCCTTCCTTTTTCTTTCTTTCTTTCTTTCTTTCTTTCTTTCTTTCTTTCTTTCTTTCTTTCTTTCTTTCTTTCTTTCTTTCTTTCTTTCTTTCTTTCTTTCTTTCTTTCTTTCTTCTTCCTCCCTTCTTTCCTTTCCGTTCCTTTCCTTTCCTTTCCCCCTACTTGTTCTAGTTGAGACTTCTAGTACCATGTTGAATAGGAGTGGTGAGAATGGACACCCTTGTCTTATTCCTGATCATAGAGGGAAAGATTTCAACCTTTTACCTTTGAGTACTATGTTATCTGTGAGTTTGTCATACATGGCTTTTATTATGCTGAGATATGTTCCTTCTGTGCCTAATTTGTTTAGAGTTTTTAGCATGAATGGATATTGAATTTTATCAAATGTTTTTTTCTGCATCTATTGAGATGATTATATAATTATTTTCTTTCATTCTATTAATGTGATATATTACACTAATTTATTTGTGTATATTTAATCATGCTTGCACCCCATAAACCACCTGATCATGAAGTATGACCCTCTTAATGTACTGTTGAATTCAGTTGGCTAGTATTTTATTGAACTTTTTAAATCTATACTCTCTCGGGAATATTGGCCTATAGTTTTCTGGTAGTGTTTTTTCTGGTTTTGGTATTAGGATAACACTGGCCATGTAAAATTATCTTGAGAGTGTTCCCTTCTCTGAGATTTTTGGAAGAGTGTGAGAAAGATTGGTGTTAAATTTTTAAATGTTGGGAAAATTCACCTGTGAAGCTATCTGGTTGGGCTTTTCTTTATTAAGAGATTCTTTAAATTACTGATTTAATCTCCATACTAGTAATTGGTCTATTCATAAGGTTTATTTCTTCTTGATTAAGTCCTGATAGGTTGTATGTTTCTAAGAATTTTTCCATTCCGTTTAAGTTTTTCTGTTTTTTGGCATATAGTTGTTCATAGTAGCCTTTTATGATACTTTATATTTCTGTGGTATCAGTTGTAATGTCTCCTTTTTCATTTCTAATTCTGTTAACTTTCATCCTTGCAGTTTTTTCCTTGGTTGTCCTAGCTAAGGGTTTGTCACTTTTGTTTATCTTTTCAAAGAACCAACTCTTAGTGTGGTTAATTTTTTCTATTTTTTTCATTCTTTATTTCATTTATTAACGCCCTATTATTTATTATTTCTTTCTTCTAATTATGGGCTCAGTTTGTTCTTTTTCTAGTTCATTAAGGTTTAGAGTTAGGTTTTTTATTTGGGCTCTTTCTTATTTCTTAAATTGCTATGAATTTCCCTCTTAGAACTGTTTTTAAGGCATCCTGCAAGTTCTGGTGTGTTGTTTTTCCATTTTTCTTTACTCAAACTTTTTACATTTTTTATTATTTATTTATTTATTTATTTTTAACTACACCTTTACTTTCTTCTTTGACATATTGGTTGCTCAGGAGAGTGTTGTTTAACTTACTTGTGTTTGGGATTTTCCATTTTTCCTCCTGTTATTAATTTCTAGTTTATGCCATTATGACTAGGAAAAATACTTAGTATGATTTCAATCTTTTTTAATTTGCTAAGACTTGTTCTGTGTACTAACATATGGCCTATCCTAGATAATGTTCCATGTGTACTGAGAAGAATGTGTATTCTACTGTTCTTGGATAGAATGTTTTATATATATTTGCTAGGTCCATTTGGTTCATAATGTTGTTAAAATCTGATTTTTTTCTCATGGATTCTCTGCCTGGATGGCCTATCCATAGGTGCGAGTGGAGTATTAATGTCCCCAACTATGTGTTACTAATTTTTTAATTCTAATTTTAATTTTTTATATATATTTAGGTGCTCCAATGTTGGGCACATAAATATTTACAACTTTTATATCTTATTGATGTATTGACAATTTTATCATTATATAAGGATTATCTTTGTCTTCTTTTTATCATTTTAAAAGTCTATTTTATCTAAGTATAGCTACCCTTGCTGTTTTTTGTTATTATTGTTGTTACCATTTGCTTGAAATGTCTTTGTCCATTCCTTTACTCTCAGTCTATGTTTTATGCTCTATTTTGGGGCAAGGCCAGTGTTCAAACTCTGAGGATAGGAAAGGGGGCAGGAGAGTGAGGTACATGCCATTGGCTAAGAAGAGTTGCACAGGGTTTACTAGCTTGGTTTTTTTCCCAAGTGAGGCAATAGGGTGGGCTCCATGGTTGCCTGGATTTTCTGATCAGGTTTACTAGATGGTCAGGACTGGGTTACTATATTCAGTAGTGCATGGAGCCATTCATTAGCTTCCCTTTCCAGGCAAGGAACAGGATAGGACCCATGGCCTGTACAGCTCATTATCTGGGGACTCAAATCAGGCCAAAATGTTTATGGAATTCCCTGGTCAAATGAAGCCACTAATTTTGTTCTGCAGATGGGAGCAGCCATGGACTATGATCTATGTGCTACAATGCTTCCTTGATGCTCAGGTTAGGCTCCCCATTTAAGACTGTATTCAGTGATGAACAGAGCTACAAGTTAGTTTCCCTGCCTCACCGTAGAAGGAAAAGCAGCTCTAAAGCCAGTAAAGCTCTCTGCTTTCTTAATTCAAGCCAACCTGCATCCCAAGTTCCCTGACTGAACAGGTTTTGTTCTGCAAACTATCAACTGAAGCATAGTAACTTTATTTATTTTTTATAAATCTTCCATTTTCCAACAAGAATTTAGGTGACTTAGAATGGATTTTATTGGTGGAAATGTCTCATGGAAGTTAAGAGTATTGAGTGACTGAGAATCTCAAAAATGCTGGAGCAGACAATAATTCTCCAAGCATCCCATGGGTAATATGGGATTTTCTTGTTTCTAAAAGATAGAAATAAAAAAGGTTCCATTCTAAAAGGTTTCACATTAGAGGAAAACTTCCATTATTCTCCTCCATGTATCAGTTTTTTATCTCCACTCATGTTTTTATATTATGGCTCAATTAGCTGTCAGCATTTTTTAGAGGTAGAACAAGCTACATGTTTCTGATTTGGGTCTGTATAAGATTTAATGTTACATGCAAATCAGTTTGAGCTAGTAGATCTGTGCATTTTACACATTACTGAAGAGAATAGAATGTAATTAAGTCTCCTTTTATATGTTTCCAGCTTGTCTCTTTACTAAATCAATTGTCTTTGCTACTCACTTACGTCATTCTTTCTACTGTCTTAAGTATTTCTTTCCAACCCAGAGTGAGACATTTACTCTAGCTTTGATGAAAGAAGTGGAACTTGTTGGTCAACACATTGGACAAAACAGATGGAGAAGCAAAGAAGTGTGTGACATAAGACATGCAGAAATTTGTATCTCTCCAATTAATCATGGTTCACAGCTGACAAAAAGGTGACAATAATTGATGTAACCCTTTGAGAAACAATCTGGAACTTCAGCACCCTGGGAAATCTTGTTTAGCTTTGCTCAGCTACTCCTGAATTAATGTGTGTTACAAATTGCTACTCGGAGGGGCACTTCATAAAGTCAGAGTTTCTGGAACAAATTCCACACCAGGAGGCATCCCAGAAATTATTCATGTTTTTTCTAGCTTCTCATCACTCAGTGTTGTGTCACCTACTGTAACAAGCACAGTCCACACAGAAAAGATGAGCATGGCAATTTCTCTGCAGTGCGTTTTGCCAATGTAGGTAGTCTCCATAACTCACTTAGATTCCTAGGAGAGTTATATGTTAGGTTGAAATATCTAAACTAGTTGTCTGTTTGGTAAAATGCAATGCTATATTCATGCCCTTTACTGACTATGCAGCTAAAGGATGTGTACCCTCTAATCTATTACGTGTACCTTCAGTGTAAATGACTTCCCCTCAAAAGATGATGTAACTATTGACCAGGCATTTTTCTCCTTATATAAGGTGGGAGCTTACACATTGGCAATACTTCCAAGTTCCACATCTGAATAAGACAGTGTGACACAGATCTCCGGAGCAAGCACAAATGTAAGAAACACGAACCCCTGGAGTTGTAAGAATGTATTACTATTTTTATTCATAGTTGATTCTTAACTAGAAAAAAGAAAGGGCCTTGTTATTTTGCAATACAGACACAGACACTAGTTTCCTTACTGAGTCCATATACTAGAAGGTCACAGGTCACGAAAGCAAATGATGTGAGAGTTCCACAATGTGGAGAGATTGACTGTGATATTCTCATTCACTCAGTGCATTCAGTATCTCACCAGGCATTGTAGTTAAACAGATTGATAAGATTGTTATCTAGTTTTGGTCACTGTACTTCACAAAATAAACAGATGCTTTAAAAAAATCTCTTTAAGTAAATCATGGATTCCCAATAATACCAATAATGCAAGTAGAGGCAACCAAAAGGAAATAGTAATACTGACAACTATTCTTACTATCATCTCTTTGTAGACTACATTACAAGATAAGACATTATCTAATTAGATTTTCTGAGATAATAGTCAAAGTAATTTGAAATTGTCAAGGAGACTACTTGAAATCAGGTTTTTTTTTATCTCCTCTCATTAATTGTAGTTAATAAATTAAAGATTAGATACTGTATTTTACATCTAACTCTTTAATATTCATAGTTTTATATATTTTATAAGTATGTAATAGTATAGTAAGTTATGTATGTTTTTTCGTGAATGAATGTGTATTTATTGAAGATACATATTCCAAAAGTTAAGAGATCAACTGCATATTCAAATATAAGCAATTTTTTTTTAGTGTTGAAAATAAGTAAAGTGTAGTCTGGTATGAACGACTAGTGAGATTTTAAGTATTCAAAGTATTTAGCTCTAAACCTATATTTATTTCAATAAAAATTCAAACTTAACTTCAGTAATCACATCTATTTTCTTTTTCTCCATCTTGAAACCTAAAAGCCTGCATAAATAGCCAATAAGAGTTATAATCAAATTGAACAAGGTATATTCACAGGTGCTGGGTCTTACCATTAACTTAATAACCTGTCTGAGATTAGAGAGAAACTTCCAACTTCCATTCAGAAACCTCATGCTATCTTCAAACCAAAATAAAAAATTATACCAACTGAATATTAAAGCCAAGACTTTTTTTATTGTGAACTTGGGTGAATATAATCTAAAAATGGACCTATACACATTGTCAAGTGGTGCACATTAGATCAAAGCATTACCCTGACATCATCATGAAGAAATGGCAATGCTGTCACGTGCAAGCAGGCCATGAATGAAATGAAGGTGAGTAATAGCTGTAACCTCTATCCCCTGGGTACTTTATATGTGCTAAAGTTCATTTTACCCTTATATCAGACAATGAAATGACCACTTTATGCACCTTACACAGATAGGGAACCTGAGGTTTAAAGTGTTAGATCAATTACACCAATTACTGAGCTGACAACTGTCAGCTCTGATATTAGAATCCATACCAGAAATTTGGTTCTATGAGAAACAGGAGCACATTCTCTGAATGTGAAATTCAGAGGCACAAATATTCCATCAATATGATGAAGAGTTCAAAAGAATTTGGTATGTCAAATATTTGAATGGGGTGCTTCTAGGGGATGGCTTCTTTCTTTCTGGAGATAATGATGGAGTGGTTGGGTAACTTTTATTCAATGATTTTACAGAGATTAGATGTTCAATAGGGCTTGAGAGTATGTTTTATTTCATTGTCCTCACTCTATGATCCATTATTTTATCCCATGAAACCTCTCTTGAGGTTTCAAAATTTTCTGAGTTCAAGGGAGATTATGTTTACTATTATTACGCTTATTATTATCTTCACTGACACCAATCATCATTTTTAAGACAAGCCAAAAAGGCTAAGACTTTACATTTTATGGCTTTGCTAATGTACAATTTAAAGGGGCATTTATTTGCTATATAATTTTGAGGAAAAGGTCAATTGTTTCTTTCTGAAGCTCAGGAACTAGTTTTGCCATGAAATTGGTAAATTGGTAATAATTATGTCTATCCAAGGTAAATACATTCTTAAAGGGATTAAATGTGATTTCGAGTTGTATCATTATAAAAAGCTCATGCAAATGTAGGCACTTTTTTAGAGAGATAAAGATGTAGCTGTCATATTACAAATAATTAAACAAGTTTTACTATAAGCACATTTATACATAACAATATGGATTTGTTATACATGATGCATACAGAGAGATAATATGTACGCACATACACATTGAAAAAATAACATATATGTCTTTATCAAATAATAAGGACTGAAAACTATCTTTTAGGAACTTTGAAGGGTCTGAAATTTTACCCTACTTACAAGGTAACAAATTAACCCACTGGTTTCAGGGTTACTGGCAGAAGACCCAAGACTCCTGGGTCAGAGACAAGAGAGTTTGTTACTCATGGCAACACCCAGAGTATCATAATGTTTGCACCAATTCCCCCAAGTCATATGGGACATTGTGAAGAAGACCAGGTAATACCCACATATGCACCAAATTGAGTACAAAAAAGGAACCTTGAGCTTGGGTAACCAAGTCTTTTATAATGGACGGTCAGTCTGACTGCCTTAACTCCAGAGGGAGACATTGTTTTTATTATGCTGGATAGTAATCAAACCTGCCCTTTCCTCTGGAGGCAACATGATTTCTCTCTTCCAAGAGTGTTTACTAAACTAATACCCTTGAAAAGATATTCCTAAACAAAGGGAGTAAGTGCCTGTTTCTAAGACATGCAGAAATGCAGGAAACTCATGGAGAATTGTCTCCTAACACCACCAGAAATATTTATTGTCAGCATTTGGCTTGAAAAGGGGCACATGGCACAGCTCTTGTAAAAATCATCTGGCCTTTGATCCCATAATAGCCAAACAGAAAATTAAGACATGTTGAATGTACGGACTTTTCCCATCATATTTCCTGGAAAGCACATGTTTCTTATTCAGGGGTCACTCTGACACATTTGGTCTTGGAGACCATCTCAACTAGACTTGTGTCTGCATCACTTGCTGCCTGAGAACTGTTCTGCCAATCTGCCTTCTGGGTCCCCACAGAAGGGTGAGTAATGGAGCATTAAATACCAACAATCTGGCTATCACAAGGACTTAATCTCTTTAAGCCCCACAGGGATCTGAGTGAACATCAAAATAAGCACACCAAATGTGTGACTTCCATTGACTCCTTAGGCAGAAGAACCTAAAACACCAATGAGAGCATATGAGATTCAGATTGTTTGTCTTATAAATGGCATATTAAGACGTCTTTCTCTAAGGCAGCAACATGGGAGAGTCAATGCCACACTACTCATCAGGTTGCCATGCATTCCCTCAAGGCACCAGCAAACAGAGGCCTAAATGGAAATAAAGTTTGAACAGCATGCGCTCAATGAATTTATCCAGGACTTTACAAACACAGATCCAGAACAGAAGTATTTTTAATTTCAGCTTACAATGCACTCTTGCGATGTTTTTAAAAAGACTGTTTAACTCTGAATTACAACTTTTGGTGGTAGTTGGGTGCTGTGGAACATAATTATCTTTCAATTCTTATGTTCTCTGATTATGACCCAGAGTCAATGGACAGAGCATAAGATCTGAACTGTCCAGCATTTGAATCTTGATTCTAAGCAAGTTATTTATCCTTTATGAACCTCAATTTTCATGTTCATAAGCACCGATAATTATTTATTCATGTAGGACTGTTTGGAGTTTTTTTTTTAAGTGCACTAAAACAAAATAGAATGTAACACATAGCAGATACTCAAGATAGCCTTGTGAGGCAGCCCATCACCCAAGGCCTGCCTTTTGTTTGCGTCTAGGCCACTAATTCTGTGGAGCTATAAGATTTTATGTCATGGCCCATCCAGCTAAATATGTAGGTTGCCAGCTTCAGACTATGCTCAGGGAAAACATTAGTTGATCAAAACTGCCAGACTCACTTCCTCCCCTGAAACTATAAACTTCTGTTCAAGTGCTGTGTTTATGTTGTAATCTTCTGTGTAGTGAGTAGTGGGAGGAGTCACTCGAGAAGAGCTTCGGCAGCCCCTTAGGTAGGAGATACACACAGAGAAAAATGTGATGATGAACCAAAATCTGTGAGGTATCCCTTGGTGTCAGCTGCACCCCATCAGCAGCAAAGATGTGTGTGTACGTGTGTGATTAGCAGAAGTGCTTTAATGTGGATATAATTACCATATGCCCTATGGATGAAATAATGTTTCTAGCCTACATTATCTACGCACATTTACAGCATAAACTAAACAGTGCTAAGTAATGTGGTTTATTTCATCAGCACAGGCCCTTCTTGTCTCTTCGAACACAGAGCTAGTTCTGGCTCTTCATTGGTGAATGAAGTTTGTAAACTCTTCTTGTATGGTCCCATGCAGTCTTCAATGTTAAGAATTTGGCTTTGTTTGCACAATTGCTACTCTTTGTATTTTATTCTAAATCCCCATGTGGAAAAAATATGTTTAAATACAGCTTATTGGACATGATTTCTAAAGATGCATTAATAACAAAAATGTGATTCAAATGTGTCAGGGCAAGGCTTATTTAGAAGATGGTTCCCATTAACAAAAGTACAATATCCTACATATGTCATGTGCATGATAATGTGTTTCATCATTTTAATCTAAATATTATGACATTTAATTTATTTTTTGTCAATTATGATGGTAAAATATAAAGTAAAATATCCAAAGAAATGAATAACATTATCTATTTTATAGTATTAATATTTCTTCAATAATCACCTCTGGCAATATATTTAAGATGTCTATTATCAAATTTACTGACACATTCTTCACCCAAAACTATTACAGATGAATCAAAATATTTTCTCTATATTTTTTCTCTATTATATAGCCATACATATTTCAATGCCTTACACTAAGTCTATATTCAAAAAACGAATCAATAAATGAGCATCCCCAGAATAATGGTTAATATTCTACTACTTTCTACCATCTACCTGACTTATGCTATATGTAACCCAACATAATATAGGACATTTATCTAGAACTTTCTGCAATTTTTGTTGTTGGCAATATAAGTAAATCTTCATGATATCCCTACATCATTTTGCTGCACTCTCTTCATTTCTTCCCTATTTCCTTAATTATTTATTCATTCACTCTTCCATCTTTCTCCAAGTTGATCTTTCTCTCTCTTTCTCCTCTCTACCCCATTCTCTGTCTTCATTCATCATTTCTTCCCTTTTACCTCTCTTTTTATTTACAAATTCTTTTAGGGCAAAGAATTAGTTAAGAATCTAAAAGTTTATATTTATATTTTACTGATATAAAATATAAGGGCTAACTATGGTTTTATATTATCCATTGTCTATTAATTCCAATTATTCTTAGTAATTATATATTGACTCAATGGAATATGGATTTAAATTTTGCATAAGACAAGTTAAAAATACATTGAAAAGTTGAGCATTTTAATTTTCATATTCTATTAGTGGTTTTGAAAAAAGAAAACCTCTTTTTCAGGAACAAATGAATCAATAATACCTCCTTGGGCTAAAATGCAAATCTCTCCAAGGCCTAAAGCCATGAAGAAATATTCTTGGCCTAGTTTTACTATTTAGCATAAATGTTAAACACTATCTGCATTTATGCCATTGGGGGAGACCTTGCCCTGGTTGCACATAACATTTCCTTGAACATGGAGCATACTTAATTAGGTAATAATTTTGATATAATTGTATTTTTACTGAGTAAAACATGAACATTATCTCTAGTTTCTTGCCCATATTCCTGAGATTCATCACATAAAATGTTCAGTAATAACAACACCAAGTTGAAATCATCTATAAATAATGGCAGATTATGCCTACCACCACTGCTAGAGCTCATATTGTCTGTTTTATCAATTTTAGGAGAGTTCATTTAGCATCAGTATTTTGATTCCACTATGAATTTTCCTTATATACTTCTTTATAAGTGTTTTTAAGGCATAGACTGTCAAGGAAATTAAATTCAATTAAGTTAATACTTTCAGAGAAAATTTTTATGTTTGGAGAGGTTATAGAAGTTACACTGGAAGCAAGATGCTGGAGTAGGAAGCTTCAGGTCCTTATTATTCCACAGGGATACCGAAATGACAATAATCTGCAGACCAGAATATGTTTGTGAGAATTGTAGAGACCAGTTGAAACCAGAACACACAAGTCAATGCAATCACAAGAAAGGATTCCAGTAACAAGGGCATTGTAACTTCCATTTTGGTCTCTGGGAGTCATACCTCTGGGGATATTTCAGGACACCCAAGCAACCCTGTGGACCAGTTAGGGGAGAGAGGAAGAGAGGAACTGAGGCCTGTTGCCAGTAGACATGTGTGTAATTCATCTTGAAAGTGAATCCTGCATCCCCAGTCAAGCCTTCAGATGACTGCAGCCCTGCCTGATATTTGATTTCAAACTGAAGAGAAATCTGAAGCCAAACTATCCATCCAGAATGATCTCAGATTTCTGACTCACAGAGACTATAGAAGGTAATACATAATTTATTCAAGGCACTAAGTTTTAGAGTATTTGTTATATAAGAGTAGTTCATTGTTATGGTTGAATTATATCCTTCCTAATTTTGTATGTTGTAGTTCTAACCCCTACCTCAAATTGTGACTTCATTTGGTGATAGATCTTTACAGAGTCAGTAAAGTTAAAATTAGGTCAGTAGAGTACGTCCAATAAAATTGTTTTCTTTAGGGGCGCCTGGGTGGCTCAGTCGTTTAAGCGTCCGACTTCAGCTCAGGTCATGATCTCACGGTTTGGCTCAGGTCATGATATTATGGTTCGTGGGTTCGAGCCCCACATCGGGCTCTGTGCTGACAGCTAGCTCAGAGCCTGGAGCTTGTTTCAGATTCTGTGTCTCCCTCTCTCTCTGACCCTCCCCTGCTCACGCTGTCTCTCTCTCTCAGAAATAAACATTAAAAAAAATTTTTTTTTGTTAAATTGTTTTCCTTAGAAAAGGGAAATTTGGACACAAAGATCTTTACATGGAGAATACACATGTAGATGAAAACAGAGATTAAGGTGATACTTTTATAAGTCAAAAAACACCAAAGGTTTCCAAGAAACCATGAGTAGCTAGGCAAGAATCATGGAACAGTTTCTCTCTCACACCTCTAGGAAGGAAGCAACTCTGCCTGCCGACATCTTGATTTCAGACTTTTGACCTCCAGAACTAAATTTCTGTTGTGAAGCGATAAATTTCTGTTGTTTAACAATTTAAAACAAAAAAAAGTGACACTAGATGAAATATTTTATGTTGTTACGTCGTCATCTTTTAAAATCGTCCTCATACTGAAAAAGATATAGAGCCCTAGAACTACATTTTCCAGACTGCCTTGCAATCGGGTTCTATAAGTTTCTGACAATGAGAGGCACTCACAGAGATTTGTAGAGCAGATAAGAAAGATGAGGTATGCCTCCCCAGGTGGCTGCTTTGTCAGGTTCAAGGACTTGAGCATGTGGGCTAGGTAGGTGCATGGCATTTGGGTGTCTTCCTGAGAATTGCCCACTTTGATACCATAGGCAATTTAAGTCATTTTTGGTGGCTTCCCTGTGATTTCTGCAGTTTTGAACCTGCTAAACGCGACCTCCCTGACCTTCACTCCCCAAGTATGTTTATGTATATGTGTGTATTGTGAGTTGTTGAAAGACGTAGTTTTTAACTTATGAAAACATTTCAGCTTAACATTTTATTTTTAGTTCTTCTACCAAGTACCTGAAATATTTTACTATTTGTCACAAAAGTGATGTTATGACAAATGCACTCAAAGATTAGATGCACTGTTTTTTGAGAAAGTTGAAATCTAGTATTCTGAATCTTAAATTTTTCACAAACTTTAAACAACTTAACTTAGTTGGGGAAGTCTGGGGCATATTTAAGGATATTATGTGCCCTGTATTGCTGCTTAAGAAACAGGCTTTCTTGGTAATGGCTATAACACTTGACTCTGTTACATGTCACAGTAAGACTAATAATTGAAGGTGAGGGAAAATGACCCTGGAAATAACAGAAACAAATTAGACAGAATATATTGATTTCTGATGTAACAGATGGCCACCTGATGCAACTTTTTATTCATAGAAAGCAAAGCCAAAGTATTTTTCAGAGGTACTATGTAATGACCCAACTAGGTGAATAGGTGAATAAAGCTCACCTATTAGGTGAATATAGTTTTTTAAAAACGTCAAAGCAAATGTTACTAATCATTTGGGGTCTGGATATCTCAATTCAAAGATTCATTTCTAAAACTTATATTCAGTCTTCTGATCAATGCATGTTGGCTCTGCATGTTTGAGCGAAAAGAATGCAGAGTAGCAGAACCATAGGCATCCTCCAACTTCAAAAGAGTAAACAGATTATTAACTATTCTGCATATTTTCCCCTCTCACTCTTAGATATAGTTGAAAAACACCAATATGTTCTAAAAGATCATTTCCCAGATTAAAGATCAGATCCGATTTTTCAGAGAAATTTAGAAATTAAGATTTCATATATATTAGTATTCTTATTTTGAAATATCATCTACCTATTTATAGATTTTACAGCATTTCTTGGATCAAACAAATATATCCATGGGTTAGATATGGCCTGTGTCACCTGCCAGTTCATACCTATTTTTTTAAAGGATTTCAAACCAGAATGAATAATGAAAACATACGCACTTTTCTTTTACTTGCCTAAGGTCCCATTTAGTAATAAAAATCTACTTTCATTGTTTTTGAAATCATATACAAAGACAATGGGCAACACAGCCTAGTGCCCTACAGCTCAGGCTACAAAGTCTGAGGGATGTCATCCAGGTTTTGCCACTCAACTATGTGGCCACAGGAAGGTCACTTAGGATGTTCAAACTACCTTAGGAATTTCTTTAAAGAATAAATAATATGATATGTAAATGCTAGCACCTGGCACACAGCAAGCACTTAAGATGCATTAGTAATTTCAGTTATGAATAACTACAAACAAAAGTGGTTAATGTGTAGAAGTCATGCAAAAAAATGTTTTATTTAAAAGCTTTTGTTTTTTAAATTGTTTTAAAATAGGGAATAAACTGTTTTCTGTTCTCTTTCTTCTCACTTGTAGTTTATTTTCTGATACATATACCAGGGCTAGTTTAGAAACCGATGTAAACTCTTGGGTGTAAATCTCCATCCAGCAGTCCCCTTGATGTGAGGTAGGTTGATGGAGTAGTGTGATTCATGATGCCTGAATGGTATAATCAGTTACGTGAGAAAATGAGAAACATATTGCTATTATAGCCATCACAAGCACCAAGAGTAATGTGTTAATATGTTTATCTCTGAGTGGACAATCAATGAATGAGAAACATATGTATTCTTGTATTTTAGTCTTGCAGGTCACAAAGCATTATTTCTCATTTCAAACTAAATTCCATGTTGATTGAATGGTATTTGGAAAATGATGGTTTGGCTTTCTGTAGAGAGAAGTCTGCTTCATTTTGATCTGCTGGAAATCCAATAACCAATCCAAGATAAGTAAAGCCTGAATGGCCATGTTTAGGTATCTTATGTTGTTTTAGAAGTAAAGCAACAGAAGCAACAAAAAGAAACAAAAAAGATAAATACACAATTCTGTGTAATCCAGAATAACATGAGGCATTCACAATAAATTAATGAAAAACAACCCTGATAATATTTGCTGTTTTCTTTCAACTTTCCTGGCTAAGGAATTTGGGTTAAATCTTCCCTATTCCACTTGCCAGAAGCATACAGGGTTTTTCCTCTGATATTCAATATGAAGACTTGGTAAGTCCATAGAAGGATAACATTTATAAGATGTGGGGCCTGTCTATAACTGGGTCCCCTTAAAGTTCTCAGACTTGCTCATACTGAGCCACTAGAAACTTATTAGTTACAGTTCAGGTTTCCCTACCTCGGCACTGTTTCTTTTACAGGTTTCAACTCATGGGTTTGTGCTCTGATAAATTCTGATTCTCTATGTCTGCCAGTCTGTCTCTCCAATTTTGGGGGCATGACTGGTCCTGTGACCTCACTTCTCTGATGAATGTACAAAGAGTTGTTGATTTTTCATTTTGTCCAGCTTTTTATTTGTTGGTAGGATGGAGTGGCAAACTCCATACTGGATGAGAAACTATAAGTCTATGTAACTTTTTTATCTTTGATTGGAATATTGCAGATAAGGAAGTGTGGAAGAGGCATGCAAACCTATGTATCTATCGAAGTGTATATTTGCCTTCTGCATTTACTGTGCAGTTTTAAAACACAAGTAGAGAGACCACAGGCTAATAAGGACATAGTGACCTGGGCCTCAGACTCCATATCAATGAAGGTCTGGATTACCCCACTAGATAAACCACCAAGATCAGCAGAAGTGCTAGTCGGGAAGGAAGAGAGACTAGAATGAGTGGTGGTGATGAGGATGGAGATGATAAGTGGCAGTTAAATCTCTATGCCAAATGCAAAGGCTGTAGTTGGAACTTAGGATAAACCTGAATCCTAGAGAAGTTTGATAATGGATAGAAACAAGTAGATCTGTGTTGTGCAAAGTAAACTGTGGAAAACACAGTTGTGAGGTAAAACTCACAGTTGCCTCTTTTGCCAGAGAATTGTCTTCTGCCATAAGGTGTCTGCTTTGCCTGGGAGACTATATGCACCTTATGTCCTTCCATGGGGAACCCTCAAACCAATGATTAATTTGTGTGAAAGTAAATCAGCCCCTTGACTAATGAAAGGAGCAAATATGGAGTGCAAGTTATTTTCAGAGCTCCCTGTGGGATTTGAGTACCAGTAGATTCCGCCTGAGAGCATACCTTTGCTAGTTTGCTGCTCTGTCTTGTTCTGTTTCTCTCATTCCATTTCTATTGAGAGTATTCTTTCAATAACTCACATGTACACAAATACTTATGTAGGGCTCTGATTTTTATCTGAATGAAGGAGAGAGAGAGAGAGAGAAAATCGCACATGATATCAAGAAATCTGATTTGGACAGCTGTGAGATTGCTTAATAAAATGGGAAAGACAGAAAACAGATGTAGAATCAAGTAGAAGTCAAACCTGAGGTTTGACACATGTTATATTTTATATGTATTCAGATTGTTAAATAGTTTGATACACAGTTTTTGAGTTTAGAAGACATGTTTGGGCTAGAGAAATAAAATTGGAAGCCTTTAGCATATACATGGTATTTAGAACCAATCCCCTTGCAAAAAGTCTATGTAAAGAAGAGGGATTTCATTATTTAAAGTTAGAAATTAGCTGGAGATGTTTAGAAGTCTGAGACGGAGCAGCTACAGAGGTAGGAACAAAACAAAAAGAGTGTGTTGTCTTGTAAGCCAAGTGAGACACACTGTGAAAAAAAAAAAAGATATTTGCAAACTGTCTTGCTGCTAACATGTTAAATTAAGTATGATAAGTACAGAATAATGTGACTTGACTTTGGAAATATAAAGATTTTTGATGACTGTGAAAGAGAAATTTCAGTGAAGTGACAGGGGATAAAAAGAGGCTGAATGCATAAGGGGTGAGTGTGAGGGAATCGCGTTGTTGATAGCTCTTTTCAGAAGCCTGGTTGTGAAGTGTGGCAGAGAAAAAGGACTATAGCTGGGATGATTTGTGTGGTCACGTGAGGCAATTTTTAGGAATGGAAATACTACATTAATAATAGTTAATAGCCAAAGGTTTCCTACTATGCACTTACTTAGTGCATTTATTCCTCGCCACAACACCATGAGGTACTTTGTATTATTATCTCCATTTGTAAGTGAAGGAGTTTAGATAATTAATGAATGGTGAGTCCAGGATTGGAAGCTGGGAAATGCTCATGCTCTAACAATGATGTTATACTCTAATATTAGAGAATGTTTGTACATTGATGGGGATGACCTAGTAGAGAAGGAGAGATTGATGATGGAAGAAACATATAAATGATCAAAACATTCATGTAGGAATCTAGGAGACAGGCCCCAGAATATGTCTATAGAGAGTGTTACAATAAAATGAAGGACATGCACTAAGTTTTAATAAGAAGAACAAAGAAAATGGGTGCAATATGTAAGTAGGTTGTAATTTTGGTGATGGAAGATGAAGATCTGATGAATTCTGTTTTCTCAGATCATAAACTGAGATTGAAGGTCAGATAAAGATGGATGGAGTTTTCCTGAAAATGAGAGGATACAAGGAAAGATTTTAATTAGCTATCTCAAAGGATAAGAAATACAACAGGATTTCAAATAGCATTAAGAATGAATTTGCGGGGAGCCTGGGTGGCTCAGTTGGTTAGTGTCAGACTTCAGGTCATGATCTCATAGCTTGTGAGTTGGAGCCCCGTGTCAGGCTCTGTGCTGATAGCTCAGAGCCTGGAGCCTGCTTCAAATTCTGTGTTCCCATCTCTCTCTGCCCATTCCCTGCTCGTTCTCTCTCTCTCTCTCTTTCTCTCTCTCTCTCTCAAAAATAAATAAACATTAAAAAAAGAATGAATTTGTAGTTTGTGATCTTGAATTTAGAAT
This sequence comes from Hyaena hyaena, assembly GCF_003009895.1. Lineage (NCBI taxonomy): Eukaryota > Metazoa > Chordata > Mammalia > Carnivora > Hyaenidae > Hyaena > Hyaena hyaena. Next base: position 688,785 of record NW_024081349.1, read on the forward strand.
GAACCCAGTGACCTAACTGAACCCTTTTCTCCATTTATATTTAGCTACATGCTGTATTTTATATGTATTTGGATTGCTAAATAGTTTGACACATGGATCTTGGGTTTAGAAGACATGTTTGGGCTAGAGAAATAAAATTGGAAGTCTTTGAGGGGAGGCGGCAAGATGGCGGAGAAGTAGGGAGCTCTGTACATTGCACTCGCCCCCATATCTTGCATGGAGAAGATCTGAAGCCATAGGAAACCTTACAGAATCCAGGAGATTGGGAGAAAAAGGAGGCAGAGTCCACTGAGAAAGCCTTCTAATGTGAGTGTGAACTGAGGAAGATAAAATCGGGCCGAGATCAGAGACGCAGAGGGAGGGGGGTGATCCCCATCTATGGGAAGTGAGAGGGGACAGAGAGAGGCCAAAACTGCTCAAGACACGGTCCCTGTCCCTGGGGAACAGAAAACCCTCTGCTTGGGGCACAGAGGGACTTGGTCTCTGGCTCTCCAGCTGACCTAAACAATCCTGGGGAAAACAACTGCATGCGCACCAAATCCCTGCACGCCAAGTCCCCGCACGCCAACTCGTCCTAGAGGGGCCAGGCGCCGACTGCGCCTATGTGCTTCTGGCTCAGCTGGATCACTAGAGAGGAGGCAAAGGGCTTAAAACTGGGAGATTTGGCTGCGAGTTCCTGTTTTGGGTGACGAGACACAGAGGGACCCGGTTTCCTGCTCTCCAACGGACCCCAGGTGAAAATCACTAAAGAAACAATGGACTTGAAAGACACATTGGACCAGATGGATCTGACAGACATATTTAGAACTCTACATTCTGAGGCCAGGGAATTCACTTTCTTCTCAAGTGCTCATGGCACATTCTCCAAAATAGATCACATATTGGGACATAAAGCAGCCCTCAGTAAATAGAAAAGAATTGAGATCCTACCATGCACACTCTCAGATCATAATACTTTGAAACTTGAAATCAATCACAGGAAGAAGTTTGGAAAACCTTCAAAAACATGGAGGTTAAAGAACACCCTACTAAAAAATGAATGGGCCAATCAGGCAATTAGAGATGAAATTAAAAAATATATGGAAACAAATGAAAATGAAAACAATCCAAACTCTGTAGGATGCAGCAAAGGCAGTCCTAAGAGGAAAGTACATTGCACTCCAGGCCTATTTCAAGAAATTAGAAAAAGCGCAAGTACAAAATCTAATAGCTCACCTAAAGGAACTAGAGGCAGAGCAACAAGAATGGCCTAAACCCAGTAGAAGAAGAGAAGTAGTAAAAATTAGAGCAGAAATAAACAACATAGAGACCAAAGAAACAATTGAACAGATCAATGAAACCAAGAGTTGGTTTTTTGAAAAAATAAACAATATTGACAAACGTCTAGCTAGGCTTCTCAAAAAGAAAAGAGAGAACACCCAAATAGACAAAATCATGAATGAAAATGGATTTATTACAACCAACCCCTCAGAAATACAGGCAATTATCAGGGAATACTATGAAAAATTATATGCCAACAAATTGGACAACTTAGAAGAAATGGGCAAATTCCTAAACTCACACTCACTACCAAAATTCACACGGGAAGAGATAGAAAATCTGAACAGATCCATAATTAGTGAAGAAATCGAATCAGTTATCAAAAATCTCCCAACAAATAAGAGCCCTGGACCTGATGGCTTCCCTGGAGACTTCTACCAGACGTTTGAAATGGAATTAATACCAATTCTTCTCAAGCTATTGCAAAACATAGAAATCGAAGGAAAACTCCCGGACTCATTTTATAAAGCCAGCATCACTCTGATTCCCAAGCCAGACAGAGATCCAGCCAAAAAAGAGAACTACAGGCCAATATCCTTGATGAATACAGATACAAAAATCCTCAACAAGATACTTGCAAATTGAATCCAACTGCACATAAAAAGAATTATCCACCAAGATCAAGTGGGATTCATTCCTGGGTTACAGGGCTGGTTCAACATTGGCAAATCAATCAGTGTGATACATCACATCAATAAAAGAAAAGATAAAAACCATATGATCCTGTCAATAGATGCAGAAAAAGCATTTGACAAAATACAGCATCCCTTCTTAATAAAGACTCTAGAGAAAGCCGGGATAGAAGGAACCTACTTATACATCATAAAAGCCATCTATGAGAAGCCTTCAGGAAACATCATCCTCAACGGGAAAAAACTGAGAGCTTTCCCCCTGAGATCAGGAACACGACAGGGATGTCCACACTCACCACTGTTGTTTAACATAGTGCTGGAAGTCCTAGCATCAGCCATCAGACAACAAAAGGAAATCAAAGGCATCAGAATTGGCAAAGAGGAAGTCAAACTTTCACTCTTCGCAGATGACATGATGCTCTACATCGAAAACCCGACAGACTCCACCAGAAGCCTACTAGAACTGATACAAGAATTCAGCCAAGTTGCAGGGTACAAAATCAACGTACAGAAATCGGTTGCATTTTTATACACCAACAATGAAGCAACAGAAAGAGAAATAAGAAACTGATCTCATTCACAATTGCACAAAAAACCATAAAATACCTCGGAATAAACCTAACCAAGGATACAAGAGATCTGTATGATGAAAACTATAGAAAACTTATGAAGGAAATGGATGAAGACACAAAGAAATGGAAAAACATTCCATGCTCATGGATAGGAAGAATAAATATAGTTAAGATGTCATTACTACCCAAAGCACTCTACACATTCAATGCAATTCCAATCAAAATTGCACCAGCATACTTCTCAAAACTAGAACAAACTATCCAAAAATTTGTATGGAACCACAAAAGACCCCGAATAGCCAAAGTAATACTGAAAAATAAAACCAAAACGGGAGGGATCACCATCCCAGACTTTAGCCTCTACTACAAAGCTGTCATCATCAAGACAGTACGGTATTGGCACAAAAACAGACACATAGACCAATGGAACAGAATTGAGAACTCAGAAGTGGACCCAAAAGTATACAGCCAACTGGTCTTTGACAAAGCAGGAAAGACTATCCAATGGAAAAAAGACAGCCTTTTTAACAGATGGTGTTGGGAGAACTGGACAGCAACATGCAGAAGAATGAAACTAGATCATTTTCTCACACCATGCACAAAAATCAACTCAAAATGGATAAAGGACCTGAATGTGAGACAGGAAACTACCAACACCCTAGAGGAGAAAGCAGGAAACAACCTCCTTGACCTCCACCGCAGCAACTTCTTACTTGACACATCCCCAAAAGCAAGGGAATCAAGAGCAAAAATAAACGATTGGGACCTCATCAAGGTTAAAAGCTTCTGCACATCAAAGGAGACAATCCATAAAACTAATAAACAACTGATGGAATGGGAAAAGATAGTTGCAAATGACATATCAGTTAAAGGGTTAATATTCAAAATCTATAAGGAACTCACCAAACTCCACATCCAAGAAACAAACAACCCAGTGAAGAAATGGGTAGAAGATATGAACAGACACGTCTCCAAAGAGGACATCCAGATGGCCAACAGACACATGAAACGATACTCAGCGTTCCTCCTCATCAAGGAAATACAAATCAAAACCACACTGGGATACTACCTCATGCCAGTCAGAGTGGCTAAAATGAGCAAATCAGATAACTCTAGAAGCTGGCGAGGATGTGGAGAAATGGGCACCCTCCTACACTGTTGGTGGGAATGTAAACTGGTGCAGCCCCTCTGGAAAAGTGTGGAGGTTCCTCAAAAAATTAACAATAGAACTCCCCTATGACCCAACAATAGCACTGCTAGGAATTTACCCAAGGGATATAGAAATGCTGATGCATAGGAGCACATGGACCCCAATGTTCATAGCAGCACTCTCAACAATAGCCAAAACATGGAAAGAGCCTAAGTGTCCATCAATGGACGAATGGATCAAGAAGATGTGGTTTATCTATACCATGGACTACTACATGGCAATGAGAAAGAATGAAATCTGGCCATGTGTAGCCCCATGGATGGACCTAAAGGGTGTTATGCTGAGTGAAATAAGTCAGGCAGAGAAGGACAGATACCATATATTTGCACGTATAGGAGGATTAGGAGGAACTTAACGGAGGACCGCTGGGGAGTAGAAGGGTGGAATAGTGGGGGAAGGGGAGAGAGGCAAACCATGAGAGACTCTTGAATGCGAGAACAAACTGAGGACTGATGGGTGTTGAGGGGAAGGGGGGAGATGGGCATGGAGGAGGGCACTTGTGGAGATGAGCACTGGGTGTTATATGGAAACTAACTTGACAATAAAGTATTTGTAAAAAAAAAAAAATTGGAAGTCCTTGGCATATAAAGATTGAGAACAGACTGCTTTCAGAGTTGGGATGTTGACAATCTAATCCTGTGGACGGAGAGATGGGCAAGAAATATATGAGTGTTTGCAATGGACTGATTATAGCAAATAGCCATAGACTCTGTTCTGGACAAAAATGGAGTGAAATCATGAGGTAGTTGATGCCTAGTGTAAAAAAATGGTAGGATCTATGGGTTAGAGGTTAGTCTGACTTAAAGAATGATCATAATAGGATAATCTGAGTGAGTTAACTTGATACAGGTTATGGATCAGACAATGAGAAATTGGATTGAAAGATTTTTTAAAATATTTATTTTGAGAGAGAGAGTGTGTGAGCAGGGGAGGGACAGAGAGGGGGAGAGAAAGTACCCTAAGCAGGCTCTGCCCTGTCAGCTCAGAACTCACCTCTGGGACTCAGGGCTCAATCTCACAAACCATGAGATCATGACCTGACAGAAATCAAGAGTTGGACACTTAACCAACTGAGTCACCCAGGTTCTCTGAAAGATTTTTAAAGTTTATTTCTTCATTTTGAGAGAGAAAGAGGGACAGAGACAGAGAGAGAGAGACGAGTGGGGGGGGGGGCAGAGGGGTGTGTGGAGAGAACCCCAGGCAGGCTTGGCACTGTCAGTTTGAGCATGCTGGGCTCAAACTCATGAATGGTGAGCCAAAGTGGGACACTTAATTGACTGAACCACCCAGGCACCCCTCCCCAAAAGATTTTTTTTTTAAATGTTTTATTTATTTCTAGGAGAGAGAGACAGTGTGAGCAGGGGAGAGTCAGAGAGAGAGGGAGTCACAGACTGAAACAGGCTCCAGGCTCTGAGCTGGCAGTCAGCACAGAGCCCCACGCGGGGCTCGAACCCACGAACCGCGAGATCATGACCTAAGCGAAAGTCGGACGCTTAACCGACTAAGCCACCCAGGCGCCCCTAAAAGATTTTTAATTGAAGTGGTTTGGTTACAGTCTAGAGTATAACCTTGATAGTAAAGACTTGAGGTGAAATGTAAGAGGAGTAAAACAATGGGTTTTATTTAGAAGGACAAGAAACTGAGAGAAAGGACTCAGCTAAGGTGAAGCAAAGGACACAGACTGTCTCAATTATGCTGCCTCATGCTGATGAAAGGAGCAGTGTTCTGGAAGCTACTCTACAGGAACTTCAGAACTACAGAACCTTCAAATTGACTACCAAGCATTCTTGTTATCAGTATGAATTCCATTACAACTCCCAACGATATTTGCCCCAGGTAAGAGGATGACATTATCTTTAATTTCCAAGCATCACTTGCAGCCCCCATTTCTCCTCTGGAAACCTATTTTTGATTAGTTTTATACTAACCGTCTCTTAGGAATGTTCTCTTTATTTTGCACAATAAAAGTTATTAGTTATTATACACATTTTACAGTTGAGAAAACTGACATTTAGAGATAGTTAAGTAACTTGCTGTTTTATTTTCTGTAAAAATCATGCAGACCTACAGGTGTTCTCTTTGCAAAAACATTAAAAATTTTTTAAGTTGATTTTATTATTTTAAGAGAGAGAGAGAGAGAGAGTGAGTGCGGAGGGGCGGAGAGAGAAAAAATCCTAAGCAGACTCCATAGTGTCAACCCAGAGCCTGTCCTGGGGCTCAAACTCACAAACTGTGAGATCATGACCTGAGCTGAAGTCAAGAGTCAGACACTTAACTGACTCCAAAAACATTTAAAAACCACTAATCCAAAAAGTATGGCTTCTATAAAAAGAAAAAAAACTAAGTGCTTAGACTATATTCAAGAATAATCATGTTAATAGACTAAGGTACATACTATTCATGGTGTTATTGACATTTTTGTTACTAATATTTAATTTTTAAAATTTTATATTTGTTTAGGAGGGTAAGGACAGAAAGAGAGGGAGAGAGAGAGAATCCCAAGCTAAGATTTCTTTTTTTTTTTTAATATTTTTATTTATTTCTAGGAGAGAGAGAGACACAGCGTGAGCAGGGGAGGGTCAGAGAGAGAGGGAGTCACAGACTGAAACAGGCTCCAGGCTCTGAGCTGGCAGTCAGCACAGAGCCCGACGCGGGGCTTGAACCCACGAACCGCGAGATCATGACCCAAGCGAAAGTCGGATGCTTAACCAACTCAGCCACCCAGGCGCCCCCCCCCCCAAGCTAAGATTTGTAAGAGCACAGAGCCTGAGTCTGTGAGTCTCCATCTCACAAACTCTGAGATCATGACCTGAGCCAAAATCAAGAGTCAGACTCTTAACTGACTGAGCCACCCAGACACCCCTTGTTGTTAATATTCCTAATTCCTAATTTCTAATAATACTTGCATGGTAATAATCAGTTTAACAGTCTAAGATCTATATTATTCATGGTCAATATTATTGTTTTTAGTAATATCAGTGCAAAGAATAGTTGCAAATTCTTGGGAATTCCTTTCATCATGAGATGTGTTTATTCCCCTTGAATCTGGTAGCTTCTGGCTTATTTATACCCAATAATAATGAGAAAAAATAGCACTGTGTTGCTTCTGGGGCTATACTGATGTCTTCATTTTCTATTGCTGCTGGAACAAATTACCACAAACTTGGAGGTTTAAAACAATATAGATTTCTTATTTTGCAGTTCAGGAGGTCAGAAATGCAAAATCAGTTACACTAGGCTGAGGTCAGCATTCTTTCTGGAAGTTCTAGGGCAGAATCTGTTTCCTTACTTACCTTTTTTAACTTTTAGAGTCATTAAAGGAGTCATTAGTTTTTGGCTCATGTCCCATCTGCCATTTCCAAAGCACATCACTCCAACTTTGCAGTTATTTTCCCATGTCCTTCTTTCACTGTCACCTGTTATCTTTTTCATAAGGACCTTTGTGATTACATTTAGGACCCATCTAGATAATTCAGGGAATTCTCCCCATCTCAAGACCCTTAACTAATCTCATCTGCAAATCTCTTTTTTCAGTGTGAAGGCAATACATTCACAGGTTATGAGTAGTAGGATGTGGACATCTTTCTGAGACCGTTATTTAGCCTACCAAAGTTGGCTGGAAAGAGCTTTCATTAGGTCTTCCTGATCTTCTTATCTAAAAACTATGACCACCATACTTGAAAGGTCATCTGTGGGTTCTCCAGGCAGCAGCCTAGCTGAGCCATGAGCTGACTGCCAATGCCAATCAGTTATCTGAAGAAGGCACCTTGGATGTCCAGCCAGTTAAACTTTCAGATATCTTCATTTACAGCCGCTTCTGACTGTCACTGCACGTTTTTAGGAGGATAAATAAGTTAATACTAAGGATGTGCTTTAAATGCTCTGTGACTTGTGAAACTAGTTCATAAAAATTAATATAGGTTAGCTTGGTTTTCCTCAGACTTACACTGTTGGAGCTCTATTGCCATTTGTGTGAAGTAGCCCAAATCAAACTACATGGAAGGACCATATGAAGAGGTCATGTGTAGGTGTTTTGGACAGCCTAACTGGAATCCCAGCTCACAGTTAGCATTAACCACCCAACATGGAAATGAAGATGCTTCCACATGATTCTCTAGCCATCCAGCCACCCCCAAACTTCAAGTCTTCTCAGCTAAGCCTTAGGTATCCTGAAAGAGTTATAAGCCAGACCCAATGTGTTTTGTCTTGATTGCTGAAATTGCTGTCTCACACAATCCATGGACCAGTACATTTGGAGGTGTCTTTTTTTTTTTTTTGCTTTTGTTTTTGTTTGTTTTGTTTTGTCTTTACATAGCAATAGTCATTACATGGAAAATAAACTCAAAAAGTCAAACCAAGGCATTTTTAAAAATCAACTATTTCTCTACCTGTGTAAGAGAATAATTAAAAACTGCAGGGAGATGAAATAATTCACTGTTGAATATCTGTATAAATATAACGGCCCATTCATTTTGCCATTGAATGGTATAACATTGAATATTAAAGTATTAAATATTGAACACTGTAAAAATAGTAAGTATAGTTAAATACTTGCAGTTAATATTATTAAAATTGTAGAAGTAGGTAAATGCTTTGAGGTTAATATTTTATAGTACTACTTGTAGACAAGAATAATTATATCAATTAGTTTTGTTCAGTTGATTTGAACATACTGGGAATGTAGAATTCATTTATTTCTTTCTCTACTATGTTTCCTACAGATGAAAGTCACGTTTATATCAAATAAAAGTTATGTTCCTTATTAGCATTGCTTTTAAAATTAAAAAATTTAAAAATGGTTAGGGACAGAACATGTCAATGTTAAAGTTTTCTCTTTCTTTTTGAAGCACAGATATCATCTTAGCTTGTTTCTCGTGTTATCATCTTAGTTTGAAAAGAATATTTTTCAAGCTTCCTTTTGAACTTTGGAAAGGAGAACAAAGAGACAAATTGTTCTTGATAGTTTCTTCTTTTGAATTCCTTGGGCCACTTCTAAAAATCTCCAAATAGCTTTGCCAAAACTTTCTGTTATTAGCATATATTAATGTTAGGTTAATATTAAAGCATTAATACATCACAAAATTATATAATGGATAATAGACTTTGTTTCAAATATTAGCTTTTCTTGGCCTTAGCAAAAAAAACCAGGATGATAACAATGATACACACTGACATGAATTTTGTTAGGATTAAATGATTTGATATTTTGGAATGTCTTATAAAGTATACTCTAAGGTGTCATTATTATTATTATTTACTTATTCTAGAAATATATGATATTATTAATTAGAATATAAGCATTAATAAGGATAATAAAATCTCATTTGTCTTATATAACATTGTTCACCATTGTCTTTGTGTGTTTACAAACCACACAGGAGGGCATCTGGCTGGATCAGTCAGTGGAGCATGTGACTCTTGATCTCAGGATTGTAAGTTTGAGCCCCAAATTGGGTATAGAGATAACTAAAAAATAAAATATTAAAAGAAACATACTGGGCATAGGTACAAGAGTAATACAGAAAAATCAAGTTGGAAAATAAGTAAAAAAAAAACAAAAAACAAAAACCTGTCAACTAAGAAACAGTTTTGTGTCAACTATGTTATAAATACATAGATATTGTATTTTGCAATCATTTCCTAAGGGACAATAACATATTTCACTTTTGTGAAATTTATACAATTTCATTCTTATCAGTTAGTGATGAAAAGAGATGGAAGGAGAGGGGCTTGAGACTAACCATTGAAGAAATACAAACAAGTGTCTCTTTCCTTGCCAGAGATGCAGGCACTGATAGATCACCCATACCAGAACAAATATATGGATAGAAAATGTCTCCACATTGTGGACATAGTCTTTCTCTTGGCTACATATAATGCCAAGAGACGAAAATGTTTCGTCTTTTTTATTAGAAAAAGAGACGAAATGTGTTCTCAAGAAACAACATGCTAAAGGATCTTTAGTAGCTACTTAATAATAGTAAGTTGGCTTGCCATTTATGAAGAATGTATTAAATTGAAAATTTGATCTCAGATTAACTTATATATATATGTATATGTGTATATATGTGTATATACACATTCAAGTGCATATATTCTGAATTTATACCATTAACTTAGCTCAGGCTACCATAGTAAAATGACATAGCCTGGATAGATTAGAAAACAAACATCTATTTCTCACAGTTCTGGAGGCTGAAGTCAGAGATAAAGATGCCATTATAATCAGTTTCTGGTGAGCACTCTCTTGGCTTACAAAGTGGTCATCTTCTTGCTATTTTTGTGTATAGTTGAAAGAGAGAAATAGAGAGTTCTAATCTCTTCTTATAAGGACATTAACTCCATTATGGGGTCCCCATCTTCATGACCCTATCTAAATTTAATTACCTCCCAAAGGCCTCCTTTCCAAATACCATCGCTTTGTGGATAAAGTCTTCAACATATGAATTTGGAGGGAGGCACAAACACTGAGCCCATAACAACTATATATTATATTTAAAAATTAATTAGCAGTTGAGCCTTCCAGCTCTCCATCAATGTACATACGCAGTGTCTATTTTGGGCAAGCCATCAATCGAGAACTCTAGTGTTTATGTTGTAGAAAATAGAGAATGCAAATTACTTTTACACTATTAAAGGCATGATTAGGGAGACAAGCTGGGGGTGTGTTACGTCACTTTTTGCTTGGTGGTGGCATGCTATTTTTAAATACCAAATGTTGTGTAATCTTTTCTATAGTGGAACTTAACACTGTACTTCTACTGTTTTCAAAGACCACAGAGGGGAGCCTAATTACCTAATGATTCGCATGTTGCCTGTAGGTAACACTAGAATTGGCTAAAGGTAGAAACTTGTTAACCGGGGATTTGACCTCTCTAATGTCTGGCTCTGTGTCCAGACTCCCACACACTCACACACAACCTCTGTTTGTTAGTGTTGGGTCAGCCTATGACTCACCAGTCTTTAGAGTAATATTGTTGCTGAAGGAAATGGCAGAGTGTTTGGAAAAATCTATCAAAGTTTCCATTACTTCATTTAAAGGTTCTAGTGAATCTGCTCCACTAAGGAGTTTGAATACTTACTAGTACATATTGTGATGGAGATTTTCAGATCCTGGTGTTATTCCTTTAATACCAGGCCTTACTTGGTGAAGCTTCCAGTGTCAAAATTTCACTTGCCTTTACCTTATATTCTTTATAACAGGACACCACCTGTAAATTCATTATCATCTATGACTGCATCAGAGCTAAGCTGAAAACTGGACCCATTTCTCAGACATGAAACTGCAACATGGTTATTCCTTAGTGCCTTTTAAACTCAGTTCACAAAAGGATGGCTAAAAAGTTGTTCAGCAAAAACTTGTATTTTCAACCTGGATGCCTTTACTCCTCTTTTCACTCAGAGTTCTAGGTTATTTTATTAATGTAAATGGCAATTTGAAAATATTTTGATGCAGAAGGAAAAATACTTCAGAAGTTATATGCAATGCAATAAAACAATCTATTCAATTTTTATTTTAATATAAAATGATAATAACAGGTAACATTTACAGAGCACTTCATATACATAACCACATTATTGAGAACTTTATATGAATTATTTCTAGAATGAAGTTTGCAACATCCTCAAAATATTATTTATAAATATATCTCACGTGTGTGTTTTCCTGTGTGATTTAGCATGTATCTGAAACAAAAATTTTAATGTTTATTTATTTTTGAGAGAGAAAGAGAAACAGCATGAGCAGGGAAGGGGAAGAGAGAGAGGGAGACACAGAATCCAAAGCAGGCTCCAGGCTCTGAGTTGTCAGCCCAGAGCCCAATGCGGGGCTCAAACTCACAAACCTCAAGATCATGACCTGAGTTGAAGTTGGATGCTTAACTAACTGAGCCACCCAGGTGCCCCAGCATGTATCTTTTAGAGTACGTGAAAAATAGGTTTACATTTTAGTAATAGTTGTGAAATGAACACCCATATAATTACTATCCAGGACAAGAAGTAGAACATTACCATTGCCTTTGGTATCTCCTATTATTGATATCCGCTACAGAGATTGATGGTAATTCCTTTGCTTTTTAAAATACCATTTATACACACATTCCCCCATCATGCTTAGTTTACTCAATTTTTAACTTCATATTAATAGAATCATATTGCAGAGGTTTTTTCTGTATTTTTGTATTTTTTTCTCAAATTTGTGTTTGTGAGATATTTCCATGTTTTGCATGAAGCTAAATTTCATTTATTCTTTTTAAGTAATATTTCATTATATAATTATGTCATGGTTTATATCCTGACTATTGATGAAATTTGGGTTGTTTCTAGTCTAGCATTGAATGCTAATGCTATGACCATTTTTTAGCATGAATCTGGGGATATGTCTAGATATATCTAGAGCAGTATTTTTCAAATTTTAGCATCAGAACCATTTGCATTTTTAACAAGTTCCCTGGTGATGTTGATGTGAGCGGTCCCGGAGGCCACAGCGGAACTTCTGATCTAAGGTATATAAACAATGACTAGAATTGCTAGGTTAGAGGAGAGAAGTATCATCCATCTTATAAAGTTATCCCAGTTTTCCAAAGTGGCTAGACTAATTTCTATTCCATCAGAAAATAATGTGCAATTCCATAGCCATCGTAAGACTGACTTGCTGCTGCCTTTTCTTTCTTTCTTTCTTTCTTTCTTTCTTTCTTTCTTTCTTTCTTTCTTTCTTTCTTTCTCTTTCTTTCGTTCGTTCGTTCGTTCGTTCGTTCGTTCGTTCGTCCTTTCTTTCTTTCTTTCTTTCTTTCTTTCTTTCTTTCTTTCTCTTTCTTTCTCTCTCTCTCTCTTTCTTTTGCTTATATGGTGGGTTTGTAATAGTGTCCTATTATGATTTGAATTTTACTTTAATTGTTAATGAAGTTGAATAAATTTTAATATATTTATTGGTCATTTGGATTTATCTTTTGTCAAGTGCCACTCAATCCTCTTCTGTAGTTTTCCACTGGGCTTGGTTTCTCCTATTGCTTTGTAGTAATTCTTTATTTATTCTGAACAGTAGTCTTTATTAGTTACATTTTTCATTATTCAAGATTATAAGGATATTCTCCTATATTATCTTCTCAGTTTTTTTAAAAAATATGTTTATGTTTATTTATTATTGAGACAGAGAAAAACAGAGCATGAGTGGGGGAGGGGCAGAGAGAGAGGGAGACACAGAATCCAAAGCAGGTTCCAGGCTCTGAGCCGTCAGCACAGAGCCTGATGCGGGGCTCAAACCCACGAACCACGAGATCATGACCTGAGCCGAAGTCGGACCCTTAGCTGACTGAGCCACCCAGATGCCCCTCTTCTCAGTCTTTACAGTGTTGTCTCAAATTATTTTAAGTGATCCCATTTTTTTCTTTTTCTTTTCCTTCTTTCCTTTCATAGAGATAACCAATTATCTAGGGGCTATTTATTGAAAAATGATCTTTTCTTCACAGTTCTGCAATACCGATTCTGTCAGATAACAAGAGTTCATGTACTTTTGGATTCATCCTTGGATCTCCATTCTGTTGATTGGCCTATTTTTCTATCTCTTAATACCACAAATTACTCATTACTATGATTCAGGGATTGGTGAACTTTATTCTATAAAGTCCAGATAGTATATATTTTAGGTGTTATGGGCTTTATAGGATCCATATAGTCTTTGTCTTCTTTTTCCTTTAACAACCCTTTAAAATCTAAAAAAGCATTCTTAGTTCAAGGGCTATACTATATACTAAAACAGGCTATGGGCCAGATTTGGCCTGTAACCGTAGTTCTCTGAACACTGCTAAAGGTTTACTTTAAATTTTTGTATCTGTATCAGTCAGTCATTACCATAAAAACACAGTGAATTAAAACAATAAACATTTATTTTTTTCTCATGAAACTCTAGATCAGAAAGTAGTTCTGCTGTGGGTTGGACAGGCAGATCTGGTGATTTTGGTTAGTTCCTGTCACATGTTTAGGTGTCAGTTGATATTAGGTTGTTTTAAAAGCCTTCAGGTGACACAGTTAATCTCAGTCTCCTTTAAGGTAGCCTGAGCTTATTCACAGGGCAGCTGCATGTCTCTGAGCAGAGATCAAAGCATGCCAAGTGTCTTGAACTGGCCCATTGTCACTTTCATTGCATTCTACAAATAAGTAAAAAATTCAGCCCAGATTCAAGGACTGGAAACATAGATTCTACTTCTTGTTAAGAGAATCTGCAGTCATATTGCAGAAAGCAAGGAAATATAATAGATGATAATTTACCAAATATCAAGTTAAGAAAAATCTCTTGTTTTGTTATTTATCTTCATTAAGGTATTTGAGTTGAGTGTTAAAGTATGAAAAGGAGTTTTTCATGTAGAAAAAAGGAGGAAGATCATTTGAGGTGATAGAAAAGCTTTTTCAAGGTACTCAACTGCTAAAAGGTCTCTCATGTGCAAGAAATGCCAGCCAGTTCCACAAGTTGGGTGAAGAGTCCAGGATTACAGGGGCCAAAAATAAATTTAGAAAAGTAGTTTGGGGCTAATTTTTTACAGAGTCAATCTTATAAGAATTGGGCAGTCATAAGGTTTTATTTTCATGGTTTAATCAAATGACATAATCAGACTTAAGTTCTAGAAATTTCTTCAGAGGGAGGCAATATGGAAGAGAAGTTGACTAGTTGAATTTTATAATAGGTCAGCTGAGAAACAATGAAGACCTAAACTAAAAATTGGAGTAGAGGGAGATTCAAGAGATATTTTGAAAGTGCAATGGATGAAAAATAGTGAATTAATAGGTATGGAAGATAGGGAGAAGAAAGAAAACATACATGTTAACTTTTCTTGCTCAGGTGCTATTAGTTGTAAAGCTATTCATCAAGATAGAGGACATGGTGGAGAAAAATGTTGGGGGGGGGCACAAGAATAGTAAGTTCATATTTTATACACTGAGGCTGTGCTTGACAGAAAGTATATGAATAGACAGAAGTCTTTGAGACAACCTGCTGATTAAATATATGGATTTGGGTCATTGGAATTGATATCACTTTGATATAAATTGATTGGGAAATTTACCAAGGATCAATTCTGTGAAACAGCAACATCATTCCATCATGGTGGCATATTTCAATTAATCATTTCACTATACAAACCTTACATTTTAGAATTCTCTTTGGAATTTGTAATGCCATGTGAAAATATTGTAGAGTTGGAGGAATGTTTCTCAAATTTCACTGTGGATAGTTGTGACTGCAGATCTTAAAAATAGGCAGATTTCAAATTTGTTAGCCAGAAGTGGGCTGAAATTCTTAAGTTTTAGTGAGTTCTCAGATGATGCTGATAATGCTTGCCTATGGACTACACTTTGAGTAACAAGTTTATATGCAGCATTTCTAGTTCATGATGTTTTTAATTAAGTGCCATTTACCATTGTCCATTACAGGGAGTAGTGAAGTCCAACCACACAAATAAAAAGCCTCTTTAAAAGTCTCCCATCCCTTAATAACATCCAGGTTATATGTCTGACCATAAGGATGAGCAAAGAAATAAATCCTGAGCAATCTTGACCCTTGCTCTAAAAGTACAGAGCACGAATTCTCTCAGACAGGCCAAGGTGTATGTGTCCACATGTGTTAAGTACCTTTGACCCAACAGCTGTCACTAAGTACATCCAATACTCAGGAAACATCAGGGTAAGTGGTTGAATAGTCAACAAGCCTAAAAGTCAAGTGTAGATACAGAAATTGATGTAGAGTGATTTTTGCCACTGGAACTTAAACTGGCTCTGTATTCCTTTTCTCTAATCAGAAGCAGCTTCCCTTCCAGCTGTACCGGATATTCTGTTTATTCACTTTGTACTTTAGTAGCAAGTGTCCTTTAATGAAAACTTCATTTCCCAGCATATCTTCAGGGATATCCATTAGACTGGTAACAGATTATCACCATCTGTTGGTGATTATTTCCACTATGTAACAGCCTGCTCTAGGAGACGGGTCCTCTTTCACCAGCAGAGCAACACCTTGGGACAACCAGGTCAGTCTCAAGAGGAGATGCACGAATTGCAGTTGGGTGTACATAATCAATATTGAATCAGCCTGCGGGCTTCTACTTCTATTCTTCACATTTCTTTTTGCAAGTTGGGGACTATCAAGTCTTTTTCACATTTCACAATCTGTTCCAGATTCAAGAACAAAAGAGAAGAGAACCAATGCCATTGTTTTATGAAAGAATTAACAGCCACATCATTTATGTTGTTTCCACTTTAACACCATCAGATTTTTTTAAATTATATATTCGTTGTTCCAGTTAACTTATAATTAGTGTAAATTCACAAAACACAAATATAAACATATTACAAATATAAAATATGACTTAATTAACCAGCAAAATCCCATTTGGGTGCATATATACTAATGATAATATTTGTTTTTATTAAAATGTTTTATTTATTTCTAGAAGAGAGAGAGAGAGACAGCGTGAGCAGGGGAGGGCCAGAGAGAGAGGTAGTCACAGACCGGAACAGGCTCCAGGCTCTGAGCTGGCAGTCAGCACAGAGCCCGACGCGGGGCTCGAACCCACGAACTGCGAGATCATGACCTAAGCAAAAGTCGGACGCTTAACCGACTATGCCACCCAGGTGCCCCATTAATGATAATATTTGGAATATGATTATATTCCAATCATTTTGGAATTTATGTGACCTCTAAATAACTGCACAAGAACCATCCATCTATATTTACTCATTAATACTATATATGCTGAGTTTCCAGTGATAGGCCTGTTTTAAGCATGGAGGATATTGTAGGCATGAAGACACATGATTAAAATACCTGTCTTTGTGAAGCTTATGTTTTAATTATGGAAGGTAGACAAGCTATCAAATAAAATATTTGATAGGTTAGTGATAAATTCCATGGAGAAAAAAATATAATGGATATGTGTTAAAAAGTGCTGATTAGGAAGGGGGACCTGATATTTTAAATAGAGTGAGTGAAGTATATCTCTGGACACTTATCCTTTACCCCAAATATAAAGTTACTTAAGAAACATTTCAAAGTTTTATTTCAGATATAGAAAAGATAATTTCATGTGATGGTGGTAATACCCTGTTTTTTCAGTGCAAGAATGGAAAGAAATAGGATTTTTCATTGCCTAGAACAATGTCAACATGCATAGTGGCTTAAGCTACAAACAACACTTTGGGGAGATGTCCAAGGTACTGAGCTCATGATCATTTGTAGTAGAGGCAACCTCCAGCTGCTCCTTGCCAGTCAAATAATGAGCCTGCCTAAGTCACCTAGCTTTGTCCTCTCTCTAGAGTGGAAGCCTCTAGAAACATGAGGTAAGCAACTTTTTTGCAAACTTCTAAAAGTAAACTTAGGAAAAAAAACTACCCTTCAGTGAGTAACCTTTTGCTTTTGGTCACTTCTTTATTGAAAATGTGATAACATAGTCTTTCTCTAAAAAGCTCTACGTTCTGAAATTAAATCTTAAGGTAGAAGACATTCTACTTTAGAGTAGTAGAGTGAGATAAATACATTTTGGCTCAAGTCTTGACTATATCATTTAGAAGACTGGTGACTTGGGAAAATTACTTAATGTAGCTGAAATTTTGTAAAATGAATATTATAAAGCATACTTCATAGAATGTGAAGACTTAATAATTGATGTATATAAAGGATCTCTTGCTACACCTGGACTAAAATAATTGCTTTAAAATGCTATATTTTCCTCTTCTCTACTGTTGAGGCAATTCTCCATGGGTTCTTGTGTTTCTGCACATGTTTTAAACACAACCAATGCCAACCTGGGGAAATTTACCAAGGATCAGTTCTGCAGAAAAGCAAGTTCTGCTGGATTATCTTTTCAAGGATGTTTATATAATGCAGTCTTGGAAGTTATAGTATTTCTTTTCATTGCAAAGAAAGGCATATTTACTATCTACTATGATAAAGACAATATCTCCTGGAAAGAAGCCTGGGCAGGTTTGCTTTTAGCCTATAATAAATTATTAGTATTTCCAGGCTTGCAGTTCCTCTTTTGTACCATGACTTACTTACATATACCACTGATACATCCATCTGACTCTTGTTACATTGCCTTGTAGAAATTGAAGCTCAGGAAACTGGTGCAAAAGTGATGATGACTCTGGCTACTGATGTTATGGCTAATAAACTTTCCTTTTCTCTGACCCAGGATTCTCATGTCTCCTGCTATCATGCATATAACTGTGGTAGGCTAATTGGTTAGCTTCTAACTAAGGTAAAACTCTTCACAGACTCTTCACAGTTCTTGACACCTACGCTTGTCTAGTCCATTGTTTCTCTATGTCATACATAGCAAAATTTTATTCCTCATAATTTAATCCACCTTATTATTTGGTTTTAAAGCTTAATTGTTAGGATGGGAATCAGAGAATTTGAATGTGTCAGCTTTAAAATTTAATAGACTTCAGTTTTAAAATGGTGTATCTCTTGCATGTTCTAATGTTGTTTCTCTTAATTTCTCACTGAACTTATTATGAAGATATACATAATGATGAGAACACTCATAATAAACACTAGAAGTAAAAATCAACCCATTTCCAAGATCTGAAAATGTTCATTAACAAGTTTCTTCAAAGTAGATCACACAGAGCAATGTGTATCCCATATGGAGACCATCCTTCAAGAAAACTAAGAATTTGACTTAAAGATTTTCAGGAACCCCATAGTTCTCACAATGTCTGTAGACTGGCTCAAAGATTTTGCCAACCAGAGAGTGAAAATCATCCCTTTAATGTGTGGATGCTGTTTTCTCAAGAGAGCTAAAGTGCTGCTTCCTTCATCCTACCTTACTGTTTCACAGCTGTGTCTTTCTTCCTATATCCAATGAAATTGCTGGACAGGTTTGTGTAGGGGTTTGGGGTGGTGAATAATGAAACAGAGGAGGGCCTGGCAGTAATGCTTTATGTGATTGAAATGTGGAGCAGATCTAGGAAGTGTCCTTGCTGGAGTTTAGACTAGTAAATTTGTTATCAGATACTGGTCTCTATGTAGTGTCAACAATTAGGCAGTAGGAGGAGGGAGAGATTTTGATCAAGGCAGAAGAGCCATGGTAGTTGAAAAGATGGTAGACACCACTGAACTAGCTAGGAGCTGTGCACATTAATCTACAGAAAGGAAATAGAGTATTTCTTTGAACTTTAATAACAAATTCATATCTTTGAAATCATTTCAAAATAAAAACCAGAAAAAATGCTATAAACTATTTAGTATACTTAATAGGATAACAGAAGATATGAAACACAAAGCCATGCACATAATCATAGAATAAAAATATAAACTTTATGAAAGCAAGTCTCATTGATTCAGTACTGCTGTTTCCATAATCTTGATCAATAAATACTGTTGAATGATAAATGAGATTAAAAGTCAGATGGATGAGAGAAAGAAACAGTTCTAGGGAACTTAATTCAAAACAAATAAATTTGCAGCAAGGAAAGGCTAAAAGCTGGAATTGTTATTCAAAGGAATGAACAAAACACAAACCAAAGGCAGAAATATAAGCAAATGAGCAAAATTCTCTAAAATTTATGTTAAAATAATCTTAGAGAACTTACAATTATACCTATGATCACTAAAATATGATGTAGATCTATTAATTCCAAAGAATTTGGAAGACCCAAAGAAATGGGTCAACATGAAAAATATTTTAAAATAAAAAAGGGAACATGGTTGTGCATAAAGGAACAATTTGTCTAGTAAAAGACAAATATATAAAACAATATGTATATGATCTAATATGATAATCACCATGTAATAATTGGCAGGCTAATATTTTAGAGAAATTTGTGTAGCACTATCCAAGAAGGTAACATGTAAACTGTCCTGATGGATGAATAGTACTTCATGATGGAAACAATATTCCAAAGAAAATAAGGGCATTCCAAATAATTTCAAGTATATAAGTTACTTAGGAAATAATACTTGATACGACATGAGTAGAAGATACATGGAAGAAAATTGTAGGAAAACACACTAGATTAATAGAGAAATAGCACATTTCTCCCCTGTTAAATATAGATATGTGTGAACATGTATATATTTACCTTTTTTGAAGATGTATAGGGAGTTAGTCATTGTGCTTTCATAGAATGTAATGTGATATAACTTTCACTCTTTCCCTGAATCTATATTTAAAGATTTTGTTATTTTGTCTGCATTTTATATCCTAGAATAATTTTTGAATAGTTCTTGCAAAGTGTAATGAAAAAAACATCAGCTTTGGAGTTGGAGAGACCTGGAATCTGATTCACATTGAGATGTTGACTTTGATCAAAGCACTGAACTTTATGTAAATAGAGGATGTTGTGGGATAGCTTGTGATTATGATAGCTCTGAAAATCATTTGACTTTTGAAAAAGATAGTCTTACACTATGACTTAGGAATTGTGAATTAAACCTGTGCAACCTATCATTGAGCCTAGCACCCAGACTAGGTGCTTAAATAAGTGTTATTTCCATTAATCTGCATGTGTGTGTGTATGTGTGTGCACATGCACACACATAGGCATGTGTTCTACATTGTCAACCACAGATGTCTTTTAGTAGTAGGATTTCTGGAAATATTATTATTTTGATTAAATTAATGTTAGTAGGGGAAAAAATCCTTATATGTTGTTTAAGAAGACAGACTCTGGAGTCTCACTGCCTAGATTTGAACCTTATCTCTGCCACTGACCAGCCATATGAACAAGTAGTATGTGATTTTATCTCTGTTTCTCCATCAGTATAGTGGAACTAATAAATACTTACCTCATAAGGTGGTCATATATTAAGAGAGTTAATATAGGGGCACCTGGATGGCTCTGTCAGTTGAGCGTCCAACTGTTGATTTCGGCTTAGGTCATGATCTCATGGTTCATGAGATCAAACCCCGTATCAGGCTCCATGCTGATAGTGTGGACCCTACTTGGGATTCTCTCTCCCTCTCTCTCTGCTCCTCTCATACTCTCTGTCTCCCTCCCTCTCAAAATAAACATTTAATAAACAAACAAACAAAGGAGTTAATATATGTAAAACATTTGGAAAGGTGCTTGGAATAGAGTAAGCTCCTAATATATGTTAGCTAATAAAGTTATTGGAAAGCTAGAACTAACTTTTGATGGTGGTTTCTCAGGTGCATCTTATGTTTAAACCTCCATGGTTTTTAAAGCATTTTCCAGACAAAATGGGAGAGAAAAAATTTGTTCTATGTGGTTATCAGCAGAAGTGTGTCTTCCTCATTAATTATTGAAAAGGTCTATATTATATACTGTGATTAGGTCTAAATCCAAATTTCTACAATCAGAATAAAGTCTCCTAAGCCCAATGTTAGTTTGAAATCCATCTTAATTATATGTCATACACCAAATTGAATAGTTATTGATACCCCATTTCCTTTATCTGAAATATAGTCACAATAATATCTCCTATATTTGATATTAATTTGATAGAATAAGTACGATAATGTACTTAAAGTGATGCCCTTACGCTTAACTTAATAAACATTCTATTCGCTATTGTTATTATTATCAATCATTTTCAAATTGTCTCCCAATTTATTACCTTACATGTCTGTTTAACATTTAAGAATAGTTATGAGAATATGGCTATTAAATCTAATAGCCAAGACTTTACCTGGCTTCCTGTTGTATCCTAGCATAGCACCAATGAAATCACATCCTCTCCTTTTACCCACTGATGAGGCCAGGCAATAAAAACTTTAAATATATTAATAACAGGAGGAAACTATTTTTCAGAGTCTGCTTTTCTGCTCCAAATATTTATTTCTTTTGAAAGAAGAGAAGAAACAGGTCTTAGATTAAATTGGATATTACCTGATAATGTTTAAAACTGTGCTTTCCTGCACCATTTGCTAAAGAGACTGTCTTTTTTCCATTGGACACTCTTTCTTTTTTTAAAAAAATTTTAATGTTTTTTTATTTATTTGTGTGTGTGTGTGTGTGTGAGAGAGAGAGAGAGAGCAGGGATGGGAGAGAGAGAGGGAGACAGAGAATCTGAAGCAGGCTCCAGGC
Source organism: Hyaena hyaena (assembly GCF_003009895.1). Classification (NCBI taxonomy): domain Eukaryota; kingdom Metazoa; phylum Chordata; class Mammalia; order Carnivora; family Hyaenidae; genus Hyaena; species Hyaena hyaena. The sequence continues at coordinate 710,558 of NW_024081349.1, forward strand.
TCTGAGCTAGCTGTCAGCACAGAGCCTAATGCGGGGCTCGAACCCACAAACTGTGAGATGATGACCTGAGTAGAAGTCGGACGCTTAACCGACTGAGCCACCCAGGTGCCCCTTGGATACTCTTTCCTGCTTTGTCAAAGATTAGCTGGCCATCCATTTGTGGGTCCAATTTGGGATTCTCTATTATGTTGCATTTGTCTATGTGTCTGTTTTCATGCCAATACCATACTGTTTTGATGTTTATGGCTTTGCAGTACAGGCTAAGTCCAGAATTATCATGCCTCCAGCTTTGGTTTTCTTTTTCAATATTACTTTGGCTATTTGGTGTCTTTTGTGGTTCCATACAAATTTGAGAAGAATGCCAGTGCTATTTTGATTGGGATTGCATTGAGTGTATAGATTGCTTTGGGTAATATTGACATTTTAATAATATTTGTTCTTCCAATCCATGATCATGGAATATTTTTCCATTTCTTTCCTCCTTCTTCAATTTCTTTCATAAGTTTTCTGTAGTTTTCAGTGGGCAAATCTTTTACCTCTTTGGTTAGGTTTATTCCTAGAGATTTTATGATTCTTGGTGCAATTGTAAATGGGATTGAATCTTTGATAGATCTTTCTGTTGCTTCATTGTTTGTGTATAGAAATGCAACTGATTTCTGTACATTGATTTTATATCCTATGACTTTGCTGAATTCATGTATCAGTTCTAGCAATATATTTTCCACGTAGAGTATCATGTCATCTGTGAGAAGTGAAAGTCTGACTTCTTCTTTGCCAATTTGGATGCTTCTTATTTCACTTTGTTGTCTGATTCCTGAGGCTAAGACTTCCAACACTATGTAAACAACAGTGGTGAGAGTGGACATTCCTGTTGTGTACCTGATCTTAGGGGGAAAGCTCTCAGTTTTTCCCCATTGTGGATGATATTAGCTGTGGGCCTTTCATATATGGCTTTTATGATGTTAAAGTATATTCCTTCTACCGCAACTTTCATGAGGTTTTTTATTAAGAAAGGATGCTGTATTTTGTCAAATGCATTTTCTGCATCTATTGACAGGATCATATGGTTCTTATCCTTTCTTCTATTAATTTATTAATGTGTCACATTGATTGATTTGCACATATTGAACCATTGAACCAGCCCTACAGCCCAGGAATGAATTCCACTCGATCATGGTGAATAATTCTTTTAATAGACTGTTAAATTCAATTTGCTAGTATGTTGTTGAGAATGTTTGCATCCATGTTCATAGGGATATTAGTTTGTAGTTCTCCTTTTTAGTGGGGTCTTTGTCCAGTTTTGGGACCAAGGTAATGCTGACTTCATAGAATGAGTCCAGAAGCTTTTCTTCAATTTCTATTTTTTTGAACAGCTTGAGAAGAATAAGTATTAACTCTACTTTAAATGCCTGGTAGAATTCCCTTGGGAAGCCATCTGACCAAGACTCTATTTTGCTGGGAGATTTTTGATAACTGATTCATTGTCTTCATTGGATATGGGTCTGTTCAAATTTTCAATTTCTTCCCATTAGAGCCTTGATAGTGTGTGAGTGTCTAGGAATTTGCCCATTTTTTTCCAGATTGTCCAGGTTGTTGGCATATAATTTTTCATAATATTCTCTAATAATTGTATTTCTGTGCTGTTGGTTGTGATCTCTGCTTTTTCATTTGTGATTTTATCTACTTGGGTTCTTTCTATGGGAGAAATGGACAGCAACATGCAAAAGAATAAAATTGGATGACTTTCTTATACCATACACAAAAATGAACTTAAAATGGATGAGAGACCTAAGTGTGAGACAGGACTTTCTCCTCCATCTCCATCAAAAACCTAGAGGAGAAAAAAGGCAACAATGTCCCTGACCTCAGCCACAGCAACTTCTTACTTGGCATGTCTCTGATGGCAAGGTTAATAAAAGCAAAAATGAACTATTGAGATTTCATCAAGATAAAAAAAAAAACTTCTGCATAGCAAAGGAAACAATCAACAAAACTAAAAGGCAACTGAAGAATAGGTGAAGATATTTGCAAATAACATATCAGATAAAGGGTTAGTATCCAAAATCTATAAACAACTTACCAAACTCAACATCTGAAAAACAAATAATCCAGTGAAGAAATGGGCAGAAGACATGAATAGACACCTTTCCAAAGAAGGCATCCAGATGACTAACAGACACATGAAGAGATGCTCAATATCACTCATCATCATGGAAATACAAATCAAAACCACACTGAGATATGATCTCATATCAGTCAGAGTGGCTAAAATTAACAACTCAGGAAACAACAGATGTTGGTGAGTGTGTGGAGAAAGGGGAACCCTTGTGCAGTATTGGTGGGAATGCAAACTGGTGCAGCCACTCTGGAAAACAGTGTGGAGGTTTATCAAAAAATTAAAAATAGAATTACTCTATGACCCAACAATAGTACTACTAGAAATTTATCCAAGGGATACAGGAGTGCTGACTCATATGGGCACATGTACCCCAATATTTATAGCAGCACTCTCAACAATAGCCAAATTATGGAAAGAGCCTTAATGTCCATCAACTGATGAATGGATAAAGAAGGTGTGGTTTATATAAACAATGGAATACTACTCAGCAATGAAAAAGAACGAAACTTTCCATTTACAACAACGTGGATGGAACTGGAAGGTATTATGCTAAGTGAAATAAGTCAGTCAGAGAAAGACAGATATCATATGTTCTCACTTAAATGTGGAAGTTGAGACACTTAGCAGAAAACCATGGGGGACGGGAAAAAATAGTTACAAACAGAAAGGGAGTCAAACCATAAGAGACACTTAAGTACAGAGAACAAAATTGACGGTTCATGGGGGAGAGCACTGGGGAGGGGAAAGTGGGTGATGGGACTTGAGGAAGGCATTTGTTGAGATGAACACTGGGTGTTGTATGTAAGTGATGAATCATGGGAATCTACTCCCGAAGCCAAGAGCACACTGTATACTCTTCATATTAGCTAAATTGACAGTAAATTATATATTTCAAAAAACCCTGTGCTTTCCTGTTTCTTTTTTTTTAATGTTTTTTTTTTTTTTTTTTTTTTTTTTCTCGTCATGATGTTCTGTTAGTTAAGAGACTAATTCTTAACTTAATGATAGTTTTCATTTATAGGTGTAAAAACTTTGTGTCTTTTATTAAAAAGTAGCTTAGTGGCTGTTTTCTTCTCATAGTCTCAGTTTTCAGTCTATTCCTCTCCCTGGGTTTATACTGTTTACTCTGTATGGTAAACATTTTATACTATGCTATGTAGTATCGGAGTCCTTTTCCTCAGCTAAAACGTCTGATGTCATTTGATTTTGACTATGAAACTTATATGTTTTTCCCATAAAAAACTCAGAATTATCACTTACAAATAAGTGCAGGCATCATGTTTTTGAGACAAGTTCTATATTTCCAGATTAGTTCTGTCATTAAAAGTTCTCTCAGAGTAAAGTCATAAAACAAAACAAACATCTTACTGTGACCAAAATGTCTAAGTCTAACTTAAGAAAAGCATTAATAGTTCTCATTAGGAGTATTATTTTTTTATATTACACAGTCTCTCAATGGTGAGATACATAAAAATGTATAGCTTGAAACATTTACTCAAACCTATAATTTATGCACAAAAATCTTGTTTAAAAAATCAAGAAGATATATTTCCTCTCCCATTTTTTGCAATTTAGATTTATTTGAATAGTTCAAAAATAGGTTAAAATAATTACATGTGGAATAAGAATAAGGTTGGAAAAGTAAAATTTTGAAATCTTTTTCTCTCTCTTTAAATAATAAGTATCAAGTATCCATTGTCTTCAAAGTGGAGTTGCAATAGATAGGTTCACATTGTTTTTACAGACATTATTAAAATATAATCTCAAACTCAAGGAAACTTTTATGTAAATGATTTTTTTAAACCTCCAAAAATTTAAAATTCCACTCAATTTATTTTTATTAGATGGGTTCCTGGCTAGTTTCCACTTCCTGAGGCTTTTTATTCTGAGTTTATTTTTAAGACTAATTATCTTCACCTACATAAACTTCCTGGATTTCAGAATACTTAATTGACTGGTCAAGTGTCTCAGCTATCCAGATGAAAGTTACCTATCATACATCCTCAAAGGGAGCCAAAATTCAGACCAGATGCCATCTACTCAAGGGTACAGGAGGAACTGAAGCATTAAATTGTTGGCAGTATTAGCCAACATGTGTAGCTCATCATTGCAAACAAGCATTCAGCCAATGGAGTGGTGCATTGTCATTGTGACCCGTAGATGTTGGAAGAGTTCCAGAAATGACATAAGGTATTATACATTAATATAGAGCAGGTGGCAGGCAGGTAGGCACTCAAGGTAGGCTAAATGAATGTGTGACTTACTCTTGAAGTTGGATAAGTTATAGACTTACATAATTTAGATACGTAGACAAATTCTTAGCAAAAACAAAGAGTACTTGTATTTAGGTTCTTATTATTCAGAACTTGATCTGAAACTTGTACAAAGAAATTGGACTTAAAGTGCATTAAAATTAATTGTGATACAAAATGTGCTTTTTAACCCTCAAATTCAAAATTCCACTATAGTTCTTATCTTTTTTCTACATAAAGGGAAATAATAGTAATTGTATACCTTAAAAGGAAGAACAAAATATTTAATATTTGTCTTTTAACAAGTAAAATGAAAGGGCAGCACCAGGAGATGTACATAGGAGGGAGGCGTTCCTATACCTCCAATCTGAATAATCTGAATTTAAAAAAAAAAAAATCTCACATCCTTTTAGATTTCACAAGGCTCAAGGAAATGTGAAATATTTGACATTTTCACCTTAGTGTTTTCACACATAAAAGAGACACCTTTCAATGGTAAGTAGCAAATTTTCTTTTCCTGTTGAGAACTAGTTTTGCAACTCAAAGGGTAAATAAGGAAAAAAATGTTGCTTTAGAATTTTCTGAAAAGACACAACTCACAGGCAGTGAACTCTAATTCCACTTTTTCTGCAAGTGGCCTTGAGTGAGAATCGTAGTTGTTGAGTTGCTGAAAATTTAGAAATTATCTCTTTTAACCAGCCTACCATGTATGTGCAAATCAGAAAAGGTATGAAAACTTTACATTGACAAAGTTCAGTTCTTTCAGCCTTAGTTACACATTTAGTTGTCAGTTAAGTTTTAATTGAATAAAATTAGGCCTCTTATTTTCAATGAAACTATGCAAAGTTTTAAGTGTGCAGCAGCAACTTCATTCATTGTGGTTTTGACCCCTCAAAAATGAAAGCCAAGATGATTTTAGCATGTATATATGCTATATTTTTAGAAATGAATTCAGGGACAAGATGCAGCTGAGATTTGAAGATATCAGATGTTGAATATAGAAAATGTGCTGTATTTCTAAGCAAGGATGAGATCCTCTGGGACCATAGAGGGCACCCACAGTAGCAGTGAAAAAAGGCTAGAAAATTATAGAAGGCCTTCAACACTAGACAGAAAAGTGTCTATTTAAAACATTAGTCAATAGGGAATGGTGATAGGGTTTAGGAAAGGGTATGGCATGACTAGTGCAGTGCATTTGGAAGAGCATTTTGGCAGCAGTGTATAGAATAGAACGCAAGAGAGAGAAGCAGGGATTGGGAGGCATGGTACTGTGCAGGGTGTGAACACCAGGCATTGGTTTCTTTTTTGTTTTTTTAATTTTTTAATGTTTTATTTATTTCTGAGAGAGAGGGAGAGGGAGGGAGAGAGAGAGAGAGAGAGCGAGCTTTAGTAGGGGAAGATCAGAGAGAGAGAGAGACACAGAATCTGAAACAGGCTCCAGGCTCTGAGCTGTCAGCACAGAGCCCTAGGCGGGGCTTGAACCCTCCAACCGCGAGAACATGACCTGAGCCGAAGTGGGCTGCCCAACCGACTGAGCCACCCAGGCGCCCCTGGGCATTGGTTTCTGACAGGCCTGGGTTTGAAACCCAGGCTACGTATTCATGAGTTCCCACCTCAAGAATCTTACAGGACTGCACAGATCACGTCCTGCCCCTGCGGAGGCAGCGGCAGAAACTCTACTGTACCTGCCCCTCAGGATTCTGAGTCTAGCTCCACACGGCTCCTCCTCTCAGGTCCTGGAGTTCTGGCCACAGCCAGGTGGGACCCCTTCCTCGCAGGTCTCGGCCCCAAAACGCTGGGTCTCTCCCACAAGCTTCTTGTGTCTGATATTCCCTGCCCGACTCCATCACTTTCTTCTCTGAGGCAGTGGAGCTGTTTCCTGCAGACATGTCAGGGGGCCTTCAGTGTCCTCTATTGGCTTGTTCAGGACTTCAAATCATGTGTAAGCCGATCTCTATGCTAAATCCCTATATTGTAATACCTAGCATGGTTTCCGTTTTCCTAGCTGGGCCCTGTCTGATAGACTGGGTGTTAACAGACACTGGAATGTAAAAGTTTAAGTATGGTCAGAGAAGGGAAGTAGCTGGATGGGATTAAACCACATAGCTGAACAAGGGACATCCTGAAAATCAAGCAAGGAAAATCAGGGTGAGGTTTCAATGATGTGTTAAGTGTCTCACTCATTATGTACAAACAAAACTGACCTCTGTGACTTGGGTCATTCATCTCTCTTATTTCCTCAAGAACGCAATGATTCAGGGCAACTTTTAAAATGTGATCATCCTTAAAAATGTATGGAGACACCTAAGGGTCCCCATCAGGTTAAGTAGCCTATAAGGGCATCCAGACAGATGTGTAGTAGGCAGATGGATATGTGGTTCATGAGAACAATCTAGACTAGAGATACGTATTTTGAAGTCATCATCATACAGATCACAATTGAACTGGGGCAGGCAGCGGGGGTGGGGGGGGTGGGGAGGATAGGTTACCAAGAAAGAGGGCAGAGAGTGAGAGAGCACAAGGTTTATGGCTAAACATGAGGAGCAACGGTGTCCATTATCTCTTAATAGGGGTCTCTGTGCTTTAAACAAATCACTCTGATTTCTGTCTCTCATGTATCATTTACAAATTCCTGCCTGTAACCCTGAATAAAGTTATATACACCTGGAATAAAGTATCTGCTATTTCTAGCAATACTTGCTGTGAAGCCAACATCAGAGAGTGGAATAGGCTTGGGGTTCAGGTCCTAAAATCTTGGATTTGTTGTGAGGTTGACATAAACTCCTCATCCTACTTCCTAATAGTTAAGAACTCTTCAGCCCCAGGGATTCTCTGTATCCTCCTCTGTAATATTAATATTAATAATAATAATTTCCTCTCAGTGTTGTATGCATTAAGGGTCACACAACAAACATTTGTTGGACAGCTACTAAATGCTAGTTGTTGCTCAGTTGTCACTATGGTTAAAAGGGGAAGAAGAATTCACAGTCCGATGGGGGTGGCAAGTTATGAGGTGACTGTAGTACATGATATAGGGAAGCAACAGAGAATATGTAAGTCTAGGGCAGGGGAAGGATGGATAGATGACATGTCAGCTGTTGAAGCTGAATCTTGAGGAAACTATGAGAGTTAACAGAATGAAAATGGAAGAGTACAGTATTGGGAATTTAATGTCAGATTTTAGATAGAAGTAGTTTTTATTTTCTTCCCTTTGACTACTTCCTTCTAATCATGCCTCAAAATTCACCTATTTCAGAAACGTGTCTTGAGCTTAGTGGCCTCCTTTGTACCTCCCTTTAGTCTCGTATTCTAATTTCCCTGAATACACACACACACACACACACACACACACACACACACGCATATAATCATTTTGCTCTTTTGGATATAACTGATAATTCCCTTATATTTCAGTAGGTGTCCCTATTTTTTAGATAGAAAGAAAACTTACTTGGGAAAAGTATTTTCAGTATTCTTTGGATGTCTGTAACATTGTTCAAAATAGTAAATGCTTAATAAATTTTTGAAAACTATTTTTATCATATAAAAAACAGGCTAGGTGCAATGATGAAAAAGGTTATTTACAAAATAGTTCTTAATATATAACCACTTTACTCTTACATAAGTCACAGAAGAAGATCAAAAACTAGGTAGTCACAACAAACACTGTTCAGGATGTGACAAGACCAGACTCTGCAGTGTGGCAGGAGATGATGTTAGTGGAGGAGAGATTTTGAGATGAAGAAGTCATAATGAACGCCAGAGACATCTCTTTCCAGAGGTTCTGCTGTGAGGGTACGAGAGGACAATCCTGGTACTTAAAGGGAAACAGAGGGGACTTGGGGTTGTTATTATTGTTATTATTTGTAATACTAAGACCCTAAAACATGTTTGTGTATTTCTGGGAATGTTCCAATAAAAAGAGATGACATAGGAGAAAGCCCTGCAAACTTTGGCAAATGTCTTTTCCCTCTTCTGTAAAATGCAGGGTCTAAAATTAGAGATCACCAAGCTATTTTTAGCTTCAAGGGTTCTGCCATTCCATGATTCTCTACGCTTTTGATTTTTGGGTCATTACCGCAGACTGATATGACTGTATAACTATTTAAATGTTGTTGTTGTTTTTTAAATTGTTCTTTTTTAAATGTTTATTTTTAAATTTATTTCTGAGAGAGAGAGGCAGCATGAGCAGGGGAGGGCAGAGAGAGAGGGAGACACAGAATGTGAAGCAGGCTCCAGGCTCTGAGCTGGCTGTCAGCACAGAGCCCAACACGGGGCTCAAACCCACGAACCGTTTGATTATGACCTGAGCCAAAGTCGGATGCTTAACTGACTGAGCCACCCAGGAGCCCCTAAAACGTTTTTTGTTTTTTTTTTTTTAAGATACTTGCATTCCTAACAGAAAATGAAGTAAATGTATAATAGAATGTTGCTCTGATTATATACTGCCGACTCAAATCATGAAAAATAAGATTGCTCTGCTCAATGACATCTCTTGGACATCTAAGATACAATAGACTTTTAAGAACAGATGACTCAAGAAATCTGAATCTAAAGGGAACATATTTTCAGTGAGCTATGCCTCATAACTCAGGCAGGGTTATTTTTCCTCTATTGTGAAGGGAAGATGTGTGACGAGCTCATGTCTACAGGGATCCCTGGACAAACTTTCACTTTCTCACTCTCAACATGAGGTAGACAGAGTACCCTGCCCTTCAGGAAAGCATTTCGCAGTCTGTGAAAGAAGTGACAAGTCCCTTGACTTTAGGTAGGGCAGACATGCATCTTTATCTTCACCCATGGAAGGGCAGGCTGGCCTTAGCATCTCCCACTCTGTCGACAGCCAGTGTTTTTTCTGCAGATTTTTATGTCTAGGTGATTCCAACTCCTCAGTCACCTTATATAGCAAGAGACTAACTTGATGTGTGCATCTTAGACATGAAATAGGATCTGCCTGATATAAAGGGTGGGAGAGGAGTTTTGTGTGTCGGATCCCTTTGGCCTCCCTCTATTCTGTTTTGGAAACTCTGATTGGGGCAGGGAGTTCCCCAAACCACACTCACCTTCACCCCCAAATTATGCTTCACCAAAGAGACTGGTGCAAAGCAACATCATTGAAAATATCCTCACATGATCAATGGTTTCAATTTGGAATCTGGTGCTGGTTTATGGAAGAGATGAGAAGGAAATTTTCCTGTCCTGGGGATTTTGTATGTTTTTCTGTCTCTTAGATTTTTCCTCTTAAAATGTGGTTGTGAAAAGCAGATGTTCAGTAAAGCTGAAAAGTCTTGGAAATATTCATCATTGCACGGTAACCCAATACCTCAGGGTACACACTGTCTGTAGTAGCAAAATAGACTTTTTTCTATGCCTACCATGGAATTGTAGCCATTGAACTGATGCAAAATATGCCCTCTAAATTTAGCCTGCATACAAATCTGTTTAATGTTTAAAGGAATCATGCAATGCCAATTAAAGGATTTTTTCTAAATCTTTCATAAATCAACTGCATATTTATTTTGCTGACTAGAATGAGATAAAAACACTCAAAATTAAATTTCTACCCTAAATATCACAAAATGAATACCAAGTTCCCCTTAAAAACTACTGAGGTCTCAACTTTGCCTCAGCAGTGTCCAGTGTCTGGCATTTGGCAACACATAATGAAAAAGTCACTGTAACTGCTATTGTGTTGTAGCATCCTGGAGAACTAGAAATTTCCAGAACCTCAGTCATAACCTATTGTTGGAAGGTGACCTAGATCCTCATTAAATATTCAAAGTCTCTTGCCTACTGACAACATTCAGAATGTGGAGTGCTTGTTTGAATGCATTGAACCTACCTTTATTTTCTGACATTTGTCTGTGTAAGGCATGGGATTCATTACATTGGTTTTATATTGAAAAAATAAATTTGAAACATTTTGTCACGGCAGAGGCTGGTATTCATAACTGGTAACTAATCAGTCATGGATATATTAACAAGTTATTCATGTGGTTGTTTTTTTGCACTATGAAGTAAATTTTTAAAAAGTCTTTTGGGGGGTGCCTGGGTGGTTCAGTCAGTTAAGCAGTTAAAAGTTTGACTTCCAGCCCAGGTCATGATCTCAAGGTTCGAGGCTTCGAGCCCCGCCTCGGGCTCTGTGATGACAGCCAGCTCAGAGCCTGGAGCCTGTTTCAGATTGTGTGTGTCTCTCTCTCTCTGACCCTCCCCTGCTTACACTGTCTCTATCTCTCTCAAAAATAAATAAAACATTAAAAAAAAAAAACCCTTTGACTGAGGTGTCATGTGATATTACAATGATACAGTGCTGATAATAATTTCTACTGGGGAAACATAGTAGCTGTCATTACATTCACCAAAGTAATAAATAAACAAAGTTCCATTTTATATATAATCTTTCCTCAGTTTGTTCCTTTCTGAAAATTGCTTTGAAAGTTAGTTAGAACTATATAAAATATACCTAGCACACCAGTCTCTAAGAACAGCACACAACTGGGGAATACTTTATCACAAAATGACTGGGGAATACTTTATCACAAAATGCAGAATATTTATTTCATTGTCTAAGTTTGGCACCATGCTCCTATGCCTGCCACCCAGCCTTTCTTGAGGAACCCACCCAGCTTTCTTCTCCCTCTCTCTGCAACCCCTGCCCCAATATAAGTTTAAACTGGGGCATCGGGCATTGTTTTACAGTCACCAATGTATATTTGAGAGCTGTTTCTGGTCTCATTTATCAGTGTAATTAATGTTGACTATTTGCATAGTGCATAACAACCAGGACAGTGATCATCCTAGAATGTGTTCAGTCCATAATCCATGGTTTGACTTTACGTATCAACCAAAGCTTAGATATAGTCCCTTTGGGTCATAATCATCCTATACTGAATCATCAACATACAGTTTGAAGCTAAGCTAGCAATAATTCTTGTGGATGCTTACATATGCCACAGAACAATGAGGGCCATGTGTATTCTATGCTGTAGGCTGATGAGTGCTTGAGCTGCGTGGGCACCAGCAATGGGAGGGCTGTAACCAATGGAAGGAGGGACGAAGAGTCACAGAAGCAAAAATAGAGTGAGTTGTGTGGGTCTAATTTTATAAAACGATCAATTTCAACCTTTTTCTAGATGCCAGTCTTTCAGGAGCACCTGGGAGGTTCAGTCATTTAAGCGTCTGACTTCAGCTCAGGTCATGATCTCATGGTTCATGAGTTTGAGCCCCACATCGGACTCTGTGCTGACAGCTTGGAGCCTGGAACCTGTTCTAGATTCTGTGTCTCCCTCTCTCTCTGCCCCTCCCTTGCGCTCTCTCTTTCTCTCTCTTTCTCTAAAATAAGTAAACATTAAAAAAAATTAGATGTCAGTCTTTCAAGAATCTGATTAAAGCTGTGATAATTCTTTATATCAAAGTAAATATGATTTTTTTTGCATAGAATTTCTAGGTCTCCAGAACTTTCAGGTAAACACCCCCACTGGGATCAGGAGTTCCTGAGCTAAAAAAGACTGAGATCATTATGTAAACCTAGTGGGAATCTCTAAGAAAAAAAAAAAAGTTTGGATAAGAATGAGGAGAAACAAAAGGGTTTATGTAAACATAAAAACAATGGGATTAAAGCAAATGGCAAATTTTAATGCTAATTAGAACTACAGAGAAATTCTCAGGAAGATTTGTTATCTTATGGGGAATTAAACAGTTGAGAAAATTGTTCAGAAGAACTGGAACCTTTTCAGAACTCATCCTAAAGGACATAAAATTTTGATAGATCTTGAGAGTTTTTGGCAGACTCTTAAAATGCTCCCCTGGATGCTGGAGTTGCTGACCACATCAGAATCAGGATCAGCAGGGTTATGGTCACACCTGATAAGACAGAATTTGTCACCTTGGCTTTGGGATCTACGGAGAGAGTGAAAGAGGGGGACTGGGGTTTAGATTACAGGGAGGTATGCTTGGGAAACAGATGAAAACCAACAGCTTCAAATATCCCTTAGTTGTTCAGTGCAAAGGTGCAAGGGGGTAGAGTGTGGGGTCCTCAGCTAAACTGAGGGCTGGATATTGTTTGGAAAAGCCTGTGCCTACACCCTGATGTGGATTTGCTGACACAAGAATCAAGAGACTCAAGTCCTAGATCAGGATTTACCACAATCTAGTTTTGTAAATTTGAGTAAGTTATCTCACATCTTTTCTTTTTCCTGCTCAGAATAAAAGGCCATAGGAGGTCTAAATGATCTCTAAGACTCCCTTTACCTCTAGAAGTCTATGGCTACTGAAGAGAATGAAAATAAATGGGAAAAAGAGCAACACTGTATCAATAATGCTTTACTTATTAAAACAAACAAACAAACAAACCCTGGGGCGACTGGGTGGCTTAGTTGGTTGGGCATCCTACTTCACCTCAGGTCATGAACCTGTGGTCTGTGAATTTGAATCCTGCGTCAGGCTCTGTGCTGACAGCTCAGAGCCTGGAGCCTGCTTCAGATTCTGTGTCTCCCTCTCTTCCTGCCCCTCCCCTGCTCATGCTCTCTCTCTCTCAAAAAAATAAAGATTAAAAAATTTTTTTAATAATAAAATTTAAAAAGACCCGTTTTATGCCTAGACTGATGCTTGAGATATGTTGATTAATAATTTGAAGTAGGTTAATGTCATATATTTTATTTAAAAAAAAAGAAAAGAAGAATGACGATTCTTGAACCAGGGAAGGTTTGACAATCGTATGTTTCTAAGAGCTGTTGAAATCCGTAAGGGTAGTTAACTTTTTAAAAAAGCAAAAACAGCATTTATTTTCAATTTGCTGTGAGGAAACTTAGCACTGCCAGCTTCAGCCACAGAACATTCTATAAGAAGCAGTTGTGGTTTCCAGATGAGGACAAGTGGGTCCTGTTTTCCGAGGCCACTTCAGGGAGCATCTGAGATATTTACACACATTTTGCATCTTGGCACAATGAACTTGTTATGAATTCTCTAAGCCTGGCTCTCTGTCTCCTGTCCCGATTATTACCTTCTGATTTTGGCAGACCAGCACAACTGAGAACTTCTGTGGGATGAAAGAGCTGGTCGCAGTGGTCTCGGCACTGCCTCAAGTCCTCCTTTGTGTAGATTCTTTCAGAATGAGGCTGGAAGTGACACTCGGATGATCTGATTCTATCCTCCACGTGAAGCAGAAACACAGTCCTTGTATCTTCATCCTGAGCCTGGGTTACCATATGATGCTTATTTTTTCTTAAGTGGAGCAAAGATTGTGCCAATAAAAAGTAAAGGATACCTATTTTATTTATGTTTAAAGCCGACATGTTTTCGTATGTGGCATTTAGTAGGACATTGCACAAGCCACACTTTGGGATATGCATACCCTCAAGTCCAGGCTTCTTGTTGGGAATTTCCTAGATAATTGTCCTATAACATATTAAATAAAAAAAGATTACCTGTCATGATTGCTGTAAAGCTATTTTGGGGGTGGAACATAGCATTTGGTGCCCTTTAATTCACTTGGTGGTTAAAGAGTGGGACAAACACTGAAAGTAATATGACTTCAGACTAAAACAAGAGGTGTGAGAGCCCATTCTACTCTCTACTGGTCACAGGCCATTTACAACAGTGCCTGACTTGAGTTTTCTGGGCCTCAGAGCCATTGAAGATATAGAATTATTTAACAGTGTCTGTTATTCGATATGCATAATGATTATTGCCCACAGTCTGATTAAATGAAAGTATCAGATTTCAAACATGGAAGGTCTATACGCTTATTTTTTAAAGGAAATCCTCCTACTCCTAAAATTGTTAGTTCCATTTGCCATATTTAAAATATATTTTTATATTTTATATTTATATAAATAATATATCAAATAAAAATAAATTTATATTTATTATTGTATAATAATACTTATATATTATTATACAAACAAATGGAAAGACCTTTGAAAGACAATGAGCAGGGTGAGCCTAGGTTAGTACGGTAGAAAGATCACACTGGCTCTGTGTTAGAATACCTACTGTCTGGTCTCAACTTTATCACCCATTATGTATATGATCTTGAAGAATTTACTTTATTTCTATAAAACAGCATCTGAAAATGGAAAACCTCCTCTGGTAGGCAAAATTGTAAGCTGCTCCCTGTGAGTCCTACTCCCAAGCATATATGCCCTCTGTAACCCCCTCCACTTCAATCTGGTGGCACCTGTGAATATGAGGGAATATTAGTTTCCACAATTCGTGATATTACATGATATGTGGATTGTAGGATGAAGAGATTGTAATGATGTAACAATGATTAACCTTGCAGAGAAGAGTAGTGATGGCAGGAAGAAAGCATTATGTGACTTCTAGGTGCAGAAAATATTCTCTTTCTTGATCTGGATACTAGTTACTTGGGAGTGTACAGGTTATAAAATTTATGGAGCTATGGTATTTGTAATTTCTGGAGGTTTATTGAGTTTCAGTATAGCACTAGAGCATTTATATACTTTTAAAGGCTATTTTTCTTTAAACTTTTAAAAAGTAAAATCACCTATGAGTCCTTGAGTGGCTCAGTCAGTTAAGCATCTGACTTTTTTTTTTTTTAAGTTTACTTATTTATTTTGAGGGAGAGCATGAGTGAGGGAGGTACAGACAGAGAGAAAATTCCAGGCAGGTTCCACACTGTTGGCATGACATGGGGCTCGATCTCTTGATTCATGAGATCAGGACCTGAGCCAAATCAAGAGTTGGACACTTAACTGACTGAGGCACCCAGGTGTCCCAAATGTCTGTCTCTTGACTTTGGCTCAGGTCATGATCTCACAGCTGTAAGATCGAGCCCTGCTTTGGGCTCCTTGCCATGCGTGGAGCCTGCTTAAGATTCTCTCTCTCCATCTCTCCCATCTCCCTCTGCCCCCTTTTGCATGTGTGCTCTCTCTTTCAAAAAAAAAAAAAAAAAGAGCAAAGTTATCTAAATGATAAAAAACAAAATCATTAAAATATAGCAGACATTATTTTGTTTTGAAAAAGTATTTAAATTTTATTAAATAGTTTGATTGAAGTACACTATTTACAATTCTAGCATTTAACATTCATCTAAATACCAAAGAATTTACTTCATGCTTCATGTATTTTGCATCTAGTTTCACATGGACTTAAATTTAAGAGTAATATGTTTTGTGGAACATTGCAAACTGTTCTTCAGCTCCCAGCTGCAATTGACGTGAATACTATACTAATTCATGTGTAGTCACAGATCCAAAAATTGAAACACAGAAAGAAGAAAAAACATAGATGCTTGACACTACTATAAAATGGTACTTTATTATTCAAGAATCATACTATGTAGGAGAGGGAATTTTTAAATTAAATACCTCATTTTTGTTTTTTTTACTTACCTAAGAACTATCACCCAAATCTTTTCCAACCCAGAAAAGCATTGCCCATTTTTGATAACAGCAAATGGACAGCCCACAGATTTTCATGGTGTTCAGATATGGGTCAAGATGTGAGAAATATTTCTTTGGGGCCCAAACAATTTCAGAGATGAGAGAGGCTGTTTTGAGTTCCAGGTCACATCCTACCATCACTGGGAGCAGGGGACCATATATTATTTAGTAAATGTGTTTGTTCCTTTATTTCATTTCTGACACGTGTGTTCTCTAAGTGTAGAGCCCAAGACAAAACCTTCTTTGGGCCGCATCTAAGGTTGAGTCTAACTGACTGACAATAGTAAAGGTTCTTGAAAATCTTAGCATTTTGAAGAGGAGAGATTTATAATGCCATTTAAGGCTTTCATAGAGGAAGAAAATGTGATTTACTTCATGAAATAATATATATTTGCCATTTATGTCTTGGAAGATTATCCACCAGCACCATCATATTTATGCTTTGCATTCAACAGCAAAGTGTTATTTGTTTTCTTCCCTTGTCTACTGTATCCATTGTATTTTATCATTTATTTTCAAGTTAATATGTTTCTTAGTGAAAGTTCCTACTTGTTAACATTTGTCAAAATAAAACAAAATCTTTTTCTTTCTATATTTCCCTTCTTTCTTCACATTGTAGCTATATTTTTCTTACTATGAATTTCTTAGAAAAATTCTTCCTAATATCAAATATTTCTCCTGTTTCCTAGTAGTGAATATTGCTTAGTTAGAGAGGTTTATTTTTCATTCTTTAGTATGGATAGTAAATATGACACTGAGATTACTCTTATTTTTAAATGAAAAAGTTTCCATGATGTTATCAATTACTGAAGTCTTTGATTATAATATTAAATTCAGTTGGAAAGTTACATAATTGGAAACTGCAATTCATGAGGTTCTCTGAGCCACCATTTCTGCCATTACTTCTAAATATAATTGTAATAGAACAGCTCTCAATAGATTGTAGATGTGCATTGAGTATTCTATAATGAGAACATGATTGTTCATCTAATAAATTTGATAGCAATTTGTGAGATGATGGTAGAGATTTCAATATAAATGAACTTAGCACTCTATTGTAAATGTTCCTATTAGAAGGAAAGCATCATTCAGAAACAAAAGTTACTTTTTATCACTGGATTTCATCGTAAACTAAATTGTCATATAATGTCTATGTCTTCTGAACTGGATTTTGCTTCTTTGAGAAGGAATAGAGAAATCATATCAGTATCTAGACATTATATCTCTATAAGAATAAAATGAGCCTACTAATTGTTTTTCTCTGCTTAAGCTCTTATAACATGGAATCTCTTAATATAAGCTATACATTTTAAAATCAGTGATAAATTAAAATTATATTTTTGTTTTAGAATTCTTTGAAAATGGTTTCCTTCACAGATATTAAAACAAAATATGAAATAATTCAATGAATCTTTCCATTTTAAGTAATTTTTAAGTTTTACTCTTTACCAGCAATTTAAAAAACTTTTAAACTAAAGTTACTTCTCTTTTATTAAAGAATAATAAAGAAGATCTTTGGAATGCCAACCTGAACTAAGAGTCAAAGGTGGGACATTTTGGTATTTCTTCAAACATTTGTTCAATAGGTGCTTTTAAAATGTTTGTTGCCAGGGGCAACTGGGAGCCTCAGTCTGTTAAGTGTCTGACTCTTGGTTTCTGCTTAGGTCATAAACTCATGGTTCCTGGATTCTAGCCCCACATGGGGCTCCATGCTGATGGTGTGGAGCCTGTGTGGGATTCTCTCTCTCTCTATCTCTCTACCCCTCCCCTGCTCTCTCTCTGTCTCAAAAATAAATAAACTTAAAAAAATGTTTGTTGTCAAATTAAAAAAAAAGAATCCTGGTTGTAATTTGGAAGATGATACATGAATATAAAACAGTATTAAATGACCTCTGTTCTTGGTTATGAGGATGTAAAAGAAGCCAGCTGAACTTCACACCTGATATCAACTAGAAAAATAGACTATAATATGAACAAACATTTTTCAGACTTTGGGTAGTAGGCAGCTCACACAGTCATCCCCAACAGGAAGAAAAAAAAGTGGTACCTTTCTTATCATTGTCCCCTGTTTACTGCCTGGAGAAATTTTCTAGACCATAATGAAGAGGTGCAGGTGGGAAAACCCAAACAGAGCCCAGAGGTCTCGGTGCTCTGAGTTGAATTTGGGGAGGCTAAGTCAGACTAGCAGGGCTGAATATTGGGAAGAAGGGAGTTGTACAGAGCAAGCTCTGAAAATCTGCAGATGGGCCTCTCAAGCCCTTGACCCAGTCATGACATGCACATATATGGGAGGAAGCTACCTGAGACAGAGAAACAAATGGCTGGACATGAAAGAAAGGCTGGAATAATCCCTAGAGTTCAGATGGCTCCAAAGTCAGAAAACCTCCTTAGCAAATTCTATCATATATTAAAGGAAAAGGTAACACCAATTCTATATAAACTTCCCAAACGCAGAGGAGGGGCAGACATATCCAAAGTATTCTGAGTCTCAAATTAGCTTGACACCAAAAACAAAAAAAAATTACAAGAAAATTAAAGACTAATATTCCTCATTAAATGAGCACAACCATCTCTAGAAAAATATTATTAAATATTTTATAGACACATCATGACCTAATTGGTATATTCTGGGTAGTAGTAGCAAAGTTGTTTCATATTGAAATCAGTCAATATAATTCACCATATTGACAACTAAAAATGAGAAAAAAACCCATCTCTATACATGAAGAAAAAGCATCAGGGATAATTCAACATCCATTAATTCATGTATCTTAATAGGTGACACACAATATCATTTGTTTCATTACTAATCTGTGTGCTTTGGTTCAGTTTTTCTCAGCTGAAGATTCTATGAGAGAATTTAGCCCAAATATTCTGGAACTGGACTTGGCAAACTTTTCTGTAAATAGACAGGTAGTAAATAATTTGCATCAGTGTAGATTGAAAAAAGCCATAGAAAATGTGTAAACAAAGGGCTCTGGCTGCATTTCAATAAAATTTTATGGACAATAAGATGTGAATTTCATGTTATTTTCACGTGTCTCAAATTATCCCTCTTTTTGCTATTTTCAACTATGTAAAAATGTAAGAATCTATTCATAGTTCATGATATATACAAAAAGAAATGACTGGCTGGACTTGGCCTCGAGGCTATATTTTGCTGACCTCTGCTCTCTGATATTCATTGTATGTGATGAATTCATTTACTTCTTATGATTTTCTTATAAATTTAGCATGTACCATTCTTGGGAGAATTGAGAAAATTATCACAAATGTGTGTCCTTTGACTCAAATGTAGTATCTTGATTGGGAAGGCTGTGTTGTATCACTAGGTTTCTCTACCTTTGCGAAGTGTATTTTGTAGAAAAGATACTGTGAGCTATGTAAATGTCCCTTTACATACAAAACTTTCAATTTATTTGTGTAGTTATTTATATCTGTAAGGACTTGAGATTTCCTATTTCAGCCAAAAAGTTATAATCTATTATTATTTAATTTGACGCTTACATTTTTTTCTGATTTGGCCACTGGGAACCCATTCATGCTGCCTGCTGTTTTTTTTTTTTTTTTCAACTTGTCCCTGTTATTCTTTGAGCATTTTCTTTCTGGAAGAACAAAAATTTCTAGATTCATTTTGCTTAGGTGTGCTGCTGTGGCCCTGGATTAGCCATTTTCCCCTAAAAGTTCTGGTTCCTTCTCCTAGAGAGTGGGATTTAGAGGTCAGTATCTGAGAACTAGATGTGCTTGTTATTATTACTGGGATGTCACTGTACCCAGCCCCAATCAGTGGGCAGGCATATACGTGTGCTCACACTACATATATTTACATCTGTATTTATTTTTCTATCAATCGATTGATCGATCGATCGATCTATCTATCATCTACCTATCATCTATTTGTTGAAAGGTAATACCAATTATATATGTGTGTGTGTATATAAATATACACATATATACATGGTGCTATATGCTTCCCTGCACGAAGACCATTTTTTACCTCTTTTGGGCTCCATCATTCCACATCAGCTTATATGGACACCTACTTCACCTTTGTCGAAGTTTGGGTACCAAACTCTCTCCTTGAACTGCTCTCCTCAAACAACTCAGGTTTTGTGTTCCATATGGACCCCCACCCCTCCTCAGACAGTTCAAGCTACTCTTCTGTGTGGACTTCCTTCTCATTCTGCTTGGGCTCTGACATCCAATCTGTTCTGTCCACCTATGTGGGCACCTTGCACACTCTAGTCACCACATCAGACTGCCCTACTGTGTGCCCTTCTCAATCTGCATGGCTCTGAATTCCCAGTCCAGGCCTCCTCACAAGGAGAAGGTTTCCTTTTATGGTTCTGACATCCTGCACTGGGTCACCCCATGTGGAGATGGCCTCCTCAACCTACTCAGCTTTGAAATGTCCTGCAAGTGTGGACACCTCGTTGGGTTATGTTACCCGAGGCTGGAATGCTCCCATGTGTGGAAAGCCTTCTTATCTCACATAGGCTCTAGCGTCATAGGGCAGGTTGTGCCCAGGTATGAGTCCCCACCTTACAACTGTTTGAGTTCCAATCCTGTGCCAGCTTGCTCCCCAATATGAATGCCTTCTCATGCTACCTAGAGCCTGACATTCAGTATGGACAGTCCCACAGCGGGGGTGGCCCCCTCACCCTGCTTAGGTTCTAACACTCCATATGCCTCTTGTCTATGGGGCCACCACGTGGACTCTACTGAGGCTGTCACATCCCACTTTGAGCCATTGCAGTCACCACTCACCGCTTGCAAAATGACCTACTGTGGTAGGGAGAATAATGGTTCCCTAAAGATGTCCACATCTTAATATCTGTAACTTCTTAATATGTTAGGGAATACGACAATGGAAATTAAGATTGCAAACCAAGTGATCTTGAGATGGGGAGATAATTCTGCATTATTCAGGTGGGCTCAATCTAATTACAAAGATCTGTATAAGGGAGGCAGAAAGGGGAGAACTATAGAGATAGCAGCCTAAGAAGGACTCAGCCCTTGTGACTGGGTCTGAAGACGGGAAGGGACTGAGAGGCAAGGAGTGCAGGCAGCTTTTGGAAACCAGAAATGACACAGAAATGGATTTTCCTTTAGAGCCTCCAGAAGGAAATGCAGTCCCAGTGAGACCCATTTTGGACTTCTGAATTCCAGAATTGTGAGGTAAGAAATTTGTGTTGTTTCAAGCCACCACGTTAGTGGTAATGTGTGATTAGGAATCACATATTCCTATCAAGTATGTGATAGGAAACCCATACTTATTCTGCCTCCCCTAACTGCTTTAGTACTGACTTGTTCAGAAAGGGAAGAAAAGAGGAAGAGGAAAATCAATGCCTGTCTTTTAAGAACAAAATAAATTTTAACCCAAATAAGTAATGTAAAAATATAAATACAAAATAATAATATTAATTGTGACAATTCCAGGCAATGGAAGGCTGATTTCAGAGCTATTTCTAGGGCAGGAGGGGCCTTGAAGGATTGCTCAAGTCCATTTCTTAAGTACCGAGAGCTGGAACACTGTCAAGTTCAGACTCTCTTACATATGTAGGATAAACATCCATAGGTAGGATGAGGGGCAGAAAATTCTTTAAGCATGAAAAGGAATTGCTATTTGAACAGCATCTTTCAATGCATACAGCCTTTCAGTTTATATGCTTATATCTAATCATCATAAATGAACTTTATTTTACTTTATAATTAGTTTATGAGACTCAGCGACTAAGGAATTTGTCCAAGGACAGATGCATTATCAAAACTGAAGAACGATAGTGTCCAGACTCTGAGATCAGAGCTCTTTTTCTCTGCTGTACCATCCCAATCTCCTACTTAGTTGTGAAATTTCACTTGTTTATCTCTTGCCAATTCATTTCCTGCAATGTTTCCATAACTTTTATTTGATTTGTTTGTGTATTTAATTTGCTCTTTTACTTGAGATTAGCACTCATTCACTTAACAAGCCATGAATAGAATACAGAACTGAAACACTGTAGAAAGTGCAGCAAAAATGGTTTTTAATGATAGGAATTTTGGATTTTCTTAAACTAAATGTACTCTGTTACTTAGGTGCATCTTCATTTTTCTGTTGCTCAGGAGAGAATGTGGTATACATTATATTCTTAAATTCTGCCAAAGGGGGAAAAAACCCCATAATTTTGCAATGGAAGTGAATGGCCACCCTGTGGCTTTTCCATTAAAAGACTATTGAAAGACAATTTAATTCAGTTTAACTGCAGTTGAGCATCTTAATAGTTGTAATAAAGGAAGTCATAAGGATGCTCATCATCTCTGCAAAATTTCAATAGCTCCCTCCAGAATTTTAGGGAAGATACTTAGAATTAGCAATTTACTTTCAAGTTTTCTTTTGGGGGATGGTTAAGTGAACCTTAAAACATGTATCCATAGCTTTAACAAAATATATTTTAATTGATAAGAAATTACTAACTGCAAAGAAACACATACCCAATATCTCTGAAAGCATAAATTTCTTTTCTTTTCTAATTGAGGTACGGTGTTAAATTGTTTTTTTTAATAATGATAATATTTTTTTAAAAAAAGTAATATATTACCATACTGAAGGGGATGAGATACAATCAGGTTTCACTTTAATGAATAGCACCATAATAGTCAGTTTATCACATTGCTATTTCTGAATTCAAAATGCCTATAATGACACTAGATGCTGGTATGAGAATTATACTTTATATTTCAAAAGAGAAATTAAATATAAACACATTTATTTTTATCCCAGTTAGTTTTGAAGCAATTTCATGAAAATGGAGCATCCTTTATTTGTACACAATATTAATAAAGATAAGGAATTGGGACTTTGTGGTTTGCTATTTTGCATTAAAGGGATTGCCTTAGGCCCAGAGATGCTCCCTGAACACCATGAAGCCTGTATGTACCTTGATGGTCAGTTTGTCTTGAGCTGCTCAGGAAACCAAATTCTTTACAGAAAAATAATTAATCAATTCAAATGAGAAAGATAATTATCAAACATGGGGTCTAAATTACTATATTCTCTTCCTTTCCTTTGAGGAAATTAGAAAAAAATCAGAAGGTGATTCAATTAATGCAAAATCAGAGTAAAGAGTGGAGGATGATTGTTAAAAATAAGTCAGCAAGCTGTGAGTATCCCAGTGAGCCATTCTTCTCAGTTGTAGAGAAATATTTGCGAAACCATCAAACTGCTGGTCTGCTGAGAAAGCTTGAGCTAGAAAGTCCCTATGCAAATTGATAAATCCCTACACTTTTAACCTCTGCTTTCTAGAAAGTCAGAATAATACAACAAAGTATTTTTCTAACTTTTTATTATGATGATTTCCAAACATACAGCAAAATTAAAAGAATTTTACAGTAAACACCAGAATACTCACCACTGAGCTTATGTCATTAATATTTTGCTGTTTTGTTTTATCACAACCCTGTCCACATATCCACCCCCTTCAGGCAAAAAAAGAATATATACTGAATGACACTACTTACATAAATATCAAAAATGCAGTTAAACTAATTATGATGTTAAAAGTCAGGATGCTAGTTATGCTAGGTGGAGAAGAGTCACTGGAAGGGCCTGTGAGGGAGCTTTGGGAGTCTAGTGAAAGAGGAATTCAACTACCTCCATTTTGACCTCAAACTTTCTAATTGATTAAGATCTTCTTTCCATTGTATCTTTTAACTCAGACAAAAGACCCTGTGGGTAGACCATCCCCTGATGAGAACAAAACTGCCCCCTCAAGCAATAAGGACTGCCTTAAGCCAGTAAGACCCCAAATGACTGCCCCCAAGACTATGACTGCCTTGACCTTCACTGCCTACCTGCATGTAGCCACCCACCTTTGCCGTATATAAACTTGGAAATAATTTCAGCATTATAGAGACAGTTTTTGAGACATGAGTCCCTTGTCTTCCTGGTGCTAGACTCACTGAAATAAATGCCTTTCTTGTTTCACCACCCCTCCTCTCTCTGCTTTTGGATTTTGTTGGTGGCAAATGGCCAGATCTCGTCCGTTTGAGAGTCCTGTGCTATTGCACCCCTGTGCACCTAGCTACAATAGCATTTTGTTTCTTGAGGTTGATGATAATGTCACAGGGGTATTCAATTTGTGAAAATTTATTGAGTTCATGTGTATGATTTGTGCGGTTTTCTGAAGTTTGCTATAATTTAACAAAAACTCAATACCAAACAAAACTATTATAAAGAGATTAAGCTCATGTAATAAAATACAGAGGTCATTGGAGTGGCTAGAAACCAAATAGAAAAAAATCTAATATGTTCTTATTAGAGAGATGCTCAAAACAACCTAAAACTGAAAACTGGAAATAAGGGAGTGAAAAGAGATAAACCAAATATGGATTAAAACAAAACAAAACAAATAGAGGTACCTGGGTGGCTCAGTCAGCTGAGCACCTGGTTAGCTCAGGTCATGATCTCACGGTTGATGAGTCTGAGCCCCGCATCGAGCTCTGAACTGACAGCTCAGGGACTGGAGTCTGCTTCAGATTCTATGTCTCCCTCTCTTTTTCTGCCCCTTTCTCTCTTACGCTGAGTCTCTCTGTCTCAGAAACAAATTTAAAAAATTATTTTAAAAACCACAATAGTTCATTTTTGTTTGTAACAACTAGTGTGCCCCGTCCAGGATTAAATATGCTAATGTCTCTTAGCCTACACACACACACACACACACACACACACACACAAAAACACACACACACACACTTAATTTATTGATAATGCAAGTAGATTAAAATTTGAAGATATCAAGATGAACATCCAATAGAGAATATGCATTCTTCTCTAGCATGAATGGAACATTTACAAAATGATCATATACTAGACATAAAGCAAGTGTGCCAATAAACCTCAGATCTCAATAAAATCAAGAATACATTCTTTGACCACAATACAAATGGATTTCACAGATTTTATTTTATTTAAAAATTTTAATGTTTATTTATTTTTGAGAGAGAGGGAGAGAGAGACAGAGTATGTGTGCGGGAGGGTCAGAGAGAAAGGGAGACATAGAATCTGAGGCAGTCTCCAGGGTCTGAGCTGTCAGCGGAGCCAAGGCGAGGCTCAAACTCACAAACCATGAGGTCATGACCTGAGCCTAAGTTGGATGCTTAACCAACAGAGCCACCCTGGTGCCCTGATTTTATTTTACATATTTTAAAATATTTACTTATTTTGAGAGTGAAAGAAAGAGAGAAAGAGAGTGGGAGAGGAGAAGAAAGAGAGGGAGAGAGAGAATCCCAAACAGGTTGTACCACACTGTCAATACAGAGCCCCATGCAGGGCCTCTATTGCTTGAACCACGAGATCATGACCTGAGCCTAAACCAACAGTCAGACACTTAACCAGCTGAGTCCCCACATGCTCCTCATAGATTTTAATCTTAAATCTCCAAATCTTAATTCTGAATGCCATATACTTGGTTATTCAACTGCCCACTCGGCATAGTCATGTGAATGATTAACAAACATCTCAAACACAGCATGGCTATAAGTGAGCACCTAATTTTCCCCCACCAGACTTGCTTCACCCATAGGTTTCCCTGTCTTCAGCTTCTTAGGCCAAAAGAGAGTCATTCTTGTCTCCTCCTTCTCTTAAACTCACATCCTATTTGTGAGGAAATCCTGAGGATTCTCCCCTTAAGAATTATATCTCAGATAAGATTAGTTTTAGCTAACTGCACTGCAGTTGTGCAGGTGTAAGCCATCTTCTGTCATATTACCTTCTAACAGGTCTACCTGAGTTCCAATGTGTCTATTTTCAACACTGCAGCTGACATGATCCCTTATGGGACAAGCTGGAGAATGTCACTGCTTGTCAGCACCCTGCAGTGCCTTCTCACTTCATTCAAAAGAGAAGCCTTAAAGATGGTCTGTGAGACTCTGCTAGTCTTCGCCTCCACTAACTTTCTAGTCTCCTATCCTGCTACTCTCTACTGCTCACTCTGCTTCAGCCTTTTTGCTGGCCCTACAATGCATCAGGTGTGCACTCCTCTTAGGACTTAGTTCTAGCTCTTCATTTTTCCCAGAACTCTTCCAGAAACACTTTTGATGAATTGCCTCACTGTCTTCAGGTCTTCTCTAAAATTTCTCCTCTTTTCTGAGACTCCTATTATAAACCTATTTAATATTTCAAACTTCCCGTCATCCCTAGACCCTCTGGAAGGTGCTCTGTATGGATTCATTGAATATCACAATTGGTAATATGTAGCTAAAACTTTCATCAAATCAATCATAGCCTACATCCTTATTATAGGGAAGAACATAGGAAAGAAACAAGCTAAGTATGTAACTCTGTGGCGTGGCTTCCACCTCATATTTTGACCTGATTTTCCTAGTCTGTTCACTTGGATGGTCTCCAGATACCTAAAATTGTCACTTTCAAAAGAGAACTCATCTTCAAACTGTTCTTAAATTCTTCATATTGTGAATAGTATCAATCTTCACAGTGATCTATTTTGGAAGGATATGGAAATATTCTTGACTCCTCCTTCCCCCTGACCCATCTATTCAAACAATCACCAATTTTTGCAAATTTACATTTCTCAACATCTTTTGAATCCACTTATATTTCTATGCTGTTATGTTCAAGAACCAAGATCCAAGATCCATTCACAGTATTTCTCACTTGTTTTACTCATTGCCTTTGTAGCTGTTCTTCCTGACTCCAACCCAAATCTGCTCCATAGTCCATTCACTTCATGGTAGATGCTATGGGCTCAAATGTGTCCCCTAAACTTGTATGTTGAAGTCCTAACAGCCAGTACCTCTGAATGTGACCTTAGTTGGAAATAAGGTCTTTACAGAAGTAAGATAAAATAAAGTCATTAGGATAGGTCTTAATCCAATATGAACAATATCTTTATAAAAAGGGAGTTAGAAATATAGACTTGAAGAGGGAAATGATATGAAGAGACACAGAGAGAAGGTGGCCATCTACAAGCCACAGGGACGGACTGGAACAGAGCCTTCCCTCTCAGTCCTCAGAAGGAATCAGCTCATCCAACACCTTGGTTTTAACTTCTGGACTCCAGGACCATGATAAACATCACCATTGTCTAAATTACCCAGTCCACAGTACTTTGTTATATATAGTATCACCAGTACAAGAAAGCTGTAGCTGGAGACTATTTTAAAAATATATTTTGAATATCTTTAAATTATTCCATAGCTATTAACTGTTGAAACAAAAACACAAAGACTTTGTCCTTACTGTGGCTTTCAGAACCCTGTATCTCATTTCTACTCTGTCACTTTTCACCTTCCTCTTCTGTTTCTCTCTGTCTCCCTGTACCCAGGGACTCTGAGAACAGGACCAGCACCCAACTATCTATAGGGATAGAATGTGAAAAATATTTCTATAGAAGTGTTCCATTTTTCCACAGAGCAACTTTCTGCTTTATTAAACAAAATGTCAAACAATACTTGAACATCTTGTGTCAGGCAATAGTCTGAAGGATACAAATCTTCACATTCATGAAGATTTTCTCCTTTAGCAATGTGATCACAGATTCCTTAAAACAAAAGGTTCTCAATGGGTTGTTTACACATCATGGACTACTTTACAGAAGAATGGAAAAACTGAAGTGTACTAAAACACTGCTGATTAAGTCCCAATTAGAAATTACGGTTAAGCAAACATGTAATTATAAAAAGTAATAAACAATTAGATGCATGTCCTTTAACAGGTTTTAAACTGTTGGGGCGCCTGGGTGGCTTAGTCGGTTAAGCGTCCGACTTTCGCTTAGGTCATGATCTTGCAGTTCGTGGGTTCGAGCCCCACGTCAGGCTCTGTGTTGACTGCCAGCTCAGAGCCTGGAGCCTGTTTCAGAGTCTGTAAATCCCTCTCTCTCTGACCCTCCCCTGCTCACGCTGTCTCTCTCTCTCTCTCCTAGAAATAAAATAAAAAAAAATTAAAAATAAAAGGTTTTAAACTGAACATACCATCAAAGCACTGGAATACTGTAACGTCTGGTTCAAAGAGGACACCTGCCAAACACCATGCCACCCATTTACCATCCTCTTTATAAACACTGTCTACAAATATTTGTGCCATATCTTCTGCCTATAATGGAAGTCTTCCTTTACTGCACCATCCCAAGTCCACCTAAATATTGTAAATTTTCCTCCTGGCACATACATTATTTCCTTCTTGTAGGCATATCTGTTGGATACCCAGAACCCAGCTCAGATACCAACCATTCCTTAAGTAAATATTCCCTGAAGGTCTGCTAAATGTCAGGCATATAAAAAGGGCTGAAAATACAGTGATGAAGTTAGAGAAGAGCCTTTCTTTAGAAAGCTTATAGACTAGTGATAGAGTCGGCAAAACAATGTGAGTAAACCAAATAAAGAAAATACTCAGTGATGGCCATCAGTGCAGCCTGTTACAGCCAATGCTGCTGCTGCAATATAAGCTGAAATTTTAATGTTTAGCAGGATGAGAAGGTGCAGAAATTAGAAATGTTTGAGGAGGAACATTCCAGACAATTAACAAATTTGGGAACTGGTCTTTAAAACCATAGGATTGAATGAGATCATCTATGAAGGGAATATATATGGGGGAAAGACAGAGAGAGAGAAAGAGAGAAGATGAAGAAGATAAAGACGATGAAGGAAAAGAGGAAAGAAGAGGAGAAGAAAGGAGAGTAGAGCAAGAGAAAAGAAGAATGTCCAAGAATAAACCTTGAGGAGAACCAACATAAGGGGAGGAGAAAGAACTAGCAAAGGAATCTAAGATAATGTGTGTTCTGAAGTAGGAGAAACACTAAGAGGCCATGGTGTCATAGACAAAAGAATAAGGAATGTGGGCACCTGGGTGGCTCAGTCCATTAGGCCAATTCTTGATTTCAGCTCAGGTCATGATCTCACAGTTTGTGAGTTTGTGAGATGGAGCCCCACATTGGGCTCTGCACTGACAGTGTGGAACCTGCTTGGGATTCTCTCTCTCTCTCTCTCTCTCTCTCCCCCCTACCTTCAAATAAATAAATAAACTTAAAAAGAATAGGGAATAAGTGGTCTACTATATCTTATACAAGTGAGAATTTGTGCAAGATACAGACAGAAAATTACATTTTAAATTTGATGACATGAGGTCTATAATTATCTCAACAAATGACCTTTTTTATAAAGTGGTGGATGGAAACTGTATAAAAGTTGGATGAAGAGTGAACAAGAGATAAAGAAATACAACACCTTGAAAAGCTTGACTATGAAGGTGATCAGAGAAAACTGTTTTGTATTAAGAGTCTCTCCAAAGTGTTTGCAGAGCACCCTATAATATATCCATCCTGATCCACAACATGCTATGAGATAAATGTCTGTATTTATTCCTTAACATTCATTCATTCATTCATTCATTCATTCAACAAGTATATACATTGCCTACATGCTATGAGCCCAATTAAACTGTAAATCTGGATCTATGTCCATCAGTTTCACAAATATACCTCAAACTCTTATCACACTACCTGTCAGATAATCGTTGCTCATTAGTTTTCTTTTGCTAAGCCATAAAAATTTTGAACCAAACTACCCCATCACTTGGGGTCATTGTGTTTGGCTGCTGTTAACAGCCATGCCCATGAGCTTGTTCTTCTGCTGCTGAGACAACTGATGAAGTCCTGGTCCCTTTTCTTCCCAAGGCTAGATAGTTGAACATTCACTGAGATTCTCTGAGATAATCCCATAAATTCCCTTTTTGTTTCAACTGGTCTAAAGCAGATTATTTTATTTTCAGCTAACAGGGTATTACCTAATGCAATTTCTCCACTGTAGTTGTATAGGAAATTCGGCTTTCTTAGCTTTGAGTCCATAGACAGTCTGGAAAGGTCGAGAGTGGGAAAGAGAGGCACAGAACCTAAAAACCTGCCTAAGGTCACTAAATCAGTGAAAGTCCAGGACACATCCAAGTAGTCCAGTTCCATGTGCCTTGGTCTTAACCACTAGCTCTACTGAGACAAAACTGTAAGAACTAATACAGTAGATGCAGATGCAACAATGTGTGTGTTCACGTTTTAGGGAGCCATTCAGAAAAGGTGGTTCTGTAGAAAATGGAACCAAGTCCAACTTTTAGCTGAGTTTCCTTGACCAGGCATACAGTTTACAGAATCTGGAAAGGAGTCCTTGAAATAATTATTTGGAGTATTTGTTCTATCCCAGTGCTGTTGACAAACATTGTGTAGTGTTTTGCATTAAGTTGTATTCAATGTCAGGTGGCTGGAGGAGGCACTATTTTCTTATTGCCAGCTCAACACTCACCCATTGGCCTTCACAGACATTGCATATTACATGTATATATATATACGTATATATATATGTATATATATATGGAAGTACATAAAGATGCTAAGTAAATGTCTGCAGACAACCGCAATATTCTCCTTTGAGAGGTGTTTTGAATCTGCTTCAGCAAATAGACATAAATCAACTGCATACAGCATGGTTAAAAAAAAACAAGCATACTACAGACCATATTTGACTCAGAAGTTTGTTACATCTGCTCTAAGATTTCAGATCTACTCCCGAAGCTTTGCCTGTTTTATCTTCAATAACCATACTGGAAATACTCCTTATCATTCCACTCTTACATGAAAAAAAGTTACTAAATTAGATTGCTGGTACTGTTAAGATTAATTTGTTTTTAAGTGTAGTAAATTTATTTTTTTTTAATTTTTAATGTTTTAAAAATTTATTTCTGAGAGAGAGAGAGAGACAGAGAGAGAGACAGAGACAGAGACAGCATGAACAGGGGAGGGTCACAGAGAGAGGGAGATACAGAATCTGAGGCAAACTTCAGGCTCTGAGCTAGCTGTCAGCACAGAGCCCAACGCGAGGCTTGAACCCACAAACCGTGAGATCATGACCTGAGCCGAGGTCGGACGCTTAACTGACTGAGTCACCCAAGCGCTCCAAGTGTAGTAAATTTAAACCCATGCAGTATCTGCAATTGGCAAAACATATTTTGAAGAAGGCCACCTTGCTTGATACTACAGTGAAATTTGAATATTTGACTATTTTTTTAAAAAAGTAGTCATATTCCTTTCTTAATAATGTTTTCTTTATTTTTGAAAGAGAGGGGAACAGAGTATGAGTGGGAGAGAGGCAGAGAGAGAGGGAGACACAGAAGCTGCAAAGCAGGCTTCAGGCTCTGAACTGTCAGCACAGAGCCAGATACAGGCCTCAAACTCAAGAACCAAGATCATGACCCGAGCCAAAATCAGATGTTTAACTGACTGAGCCACCCAGGTGCCCCAAAGTAGCCATATTCTAACAGCAGAGGAAGAGGCTGGGAGGAAGGGCTGTATTGTTGGTTGGTGGAAAAGGATGTTCCGAAAAAGGTATGTTACTCTTCACCTTCCCTTTCTCTGTGTTCAAGAAAAGGAGACTGTCCTGCCCTGGTCCCAGAGGGGTGTGGCCACTTTTCAGAGGACATTACCTTAATGATTTTTCTCTTTGGGACGGACAGCTCTATAAAGTCTTGACCACGTCACTCAGCATGGGGAGGATAGGGTCCCTGTCACCTTCTCTGCTTCCTCCACTGGATCCTTTGTAGTCCTGGGCTCCATCTGTGGGAATGAGAGTTCAATGGATGGATAGATAGATAGATAGATAGATAGATAGATAGATTTTCCACCTTCTTAGGCAGAAACTGATGCTACTGAAAAAATTGATGCTAAGTACAGAGGAAATGTTAGAATTCATGCTTAAGGCCATAGAAGTTTAAGGTAAGCAGAACTTCTTTCTTACTGAGAAAAATCTATAGAACACAGTCACAACTGTTCTGATCATAAAGATAAGTACAGATTGCAGGTCAGGGGAAGATATTGGTTAAAAGCAATCTAAAGGATACATTGCACCTTCCCAGAGAACTTGAGAAGAGACCTCCTGTCCAGACCTTACTTACCTAGTGTTTGGTACATCTCCCAGAAGACTGCGGGTGCATCAGAATGACAGTGAGTGTAGTTGCACAGGAACGGCCGCTTATTTTTTCCTGATTTATATATATCTACATTAAGAATCTAAGGAGGTGTAGGGAATATTCTTTTCCTTCAGTCATTCACAAGGATCCACGACTATATTCTGGAGCTTAAAGAGACACCAAGTTAAAGATACAGTATTTATTATAAAAATAGTATGTCAAACCTATTGACGGAGAAATGTAGATGGTGTCTTTTTCATTAAGAGGTGCTAACCACATTTCACAAAGGGAAATATGTGCAGTATCTCTAAAATGGTTGTTTTAGCTCATATCCCCTCAGGAACTTCTCTTCCAGTTGGAATTGGCTCTAAGACCAATTATTCAGTTCTTATACTGAATATTCTATAAGGGGTTCCACAATTTTCTATTGCCAAGTGAGGTGATCTTTCACTCATATTTCCACAGATGTGAGATAACATCAAATGAGAGGAAAACTGAAACCAGTGGTCTCTAGAAGTGGATATGACTTTTATAAGCATATGAAGCACAATATATATTTAATACTCCACGATTTCTCTGAGGTCAGCATAAGCTTTTCAGCATAAGCTCACATATGTGTTCAAAGGGCTGGATGATGTCATTTAGCTGGAGGGGGAAATGACAGGTGTGTTCAGCAATATTTTAGAGGTGCAAAGTGATAAAAAGTAATTAGAATTACTTCATTTCTGTTCTTTGGGAGGTATATATCAGAACAAACACAAGAAAAACTTAAGGTGTGTTGCATCACTATCCATTATTTTACTCATGAGGTATCAACATTCATTTTGAAGTAGATGTATCTTTCTTTTAAGTAAGAAAAAAATAAAAAGAAAAGTAATAGATATTTTGACTTGATACTCCCATGGAAAGTTCAGCTCTGTTTCCACAGTGGCTGGAAGGTAAATTTCCAATGTTAGAAATATAGGAAACATTGGTGACCTCTCTTGGCATTTAGTAATGCAAAAGATAATTCTGTACCATGCAGTCAAAATGCTGCGTGGTATATAATTTGTAAGAGTGCATTCCCTCAGAATAATGAAAATCTTCTAAAGGGATGAATCTTGGAATTATCATCCAAATACTATTGTAATGGGAACAAAATTCTGTGTCTACAGAATTAATCCTGTGGTGCCCATAAAGTGACTATTAATGATACCATTGTGGCTAATGACTGTGTCCTCAGGTTAATAACAGTCATATCTAAATTTTAACGTTCCTACTGAGACTATATTTCCAGAATGTTTGGGGGCTAAAGTGGTTTTCACAGTTAGCTCAACATTTGACCAATGGAAAGCCAAGCATAAATCCAAATAATGTATTTAGAAATAACGGAGCACTTGCTCACAGCTTAGCTGTTCATGTCAATATTTGTCACCACACTGCATATGCTGTAGGACTTTGTGTTTTTATCTGTCAACTTCAATTCCATGTCGAATTTGATTTGTTGCCTTTACTTTTTGGGAATGCTCTCTCAGCAGTCCACAGATTCAGGAAACCTGATCTGACCTTCTGTACAGACTAGGAAGTTGTCTATAAAATACTCCAGAGGGAAGTGAAGGAGTTGGGTTTTAAAGGAGGGGTGAAGCAAGTAACAAGTTGGAATATGTATTCCTTCCATAGGAGGTAGACCGTATGTTTCTGTGTGTATTTTTGTGTATGTGTGATATGCTTTTTATACTCTGTGCTTCACACTATGCACATGTAGAAGTTAGTTGGGTTTTTCCTTTTTTTTTTTTATTTCTTGAAAACCATTTACTTAAAACTTTAATTCAACAAAGGAAGACCTATGAGAGAGGATTAGGGAGGTGACACTTTCCTGGACTGAATGTGGTTCTCCCCAAAGGTCTCTGTATAAGCCTGGGCAAGAGGGATGATAAGGTTGGTTTGCCAAGACAAAGTCTTTGACCTTCCACTGTCCCCAGAGTGGGGACCTGAGTCAAGTTTCTGGAGCTTAGCATCTAGAGTCTCTAACCATAGGGCTTGGGTCCCGGCTTTAAGACATCAGAGGGCAGAACTCCAGTAGGGGGTTGGTGACCCTGAGCTGGAATACAGGCCGGCCAGTGTGGGCAGACAGGGGCTGGACACAGTCAGATCTGCAGCAGATATGAGAAGGAATGAACTGAACCATTTCAAACTGAAAAGCATGGAATGAAGGCCCAGACATGCTGGACTTTGAAGGAAACAGAGCTGGGGGTCATCTTGGATTATTGAAAAAATAATGCAAATTAGAAGAGGAAACAAAAGTCAATTGCCAAAGTTAAAAAAGGGAGGCAGTCTCTGACAAGACGCAAAAGGCTGTTGAGAAGTTACCTCTTCCTAGTGACACAGTAACACTTGTTCTGGTTCGTTTGATTTAAAGATAGAGATTAAATTGAATTTGCTCATGTTCTGTCTGCAATGACTAGCAATCTATATTTTACACTAAAATAACAACAAATAAGCACGATTTTTTTCAGGCCATTTCCAAAGGTAATTCTTCCCTTTCAATTACTGCTTAGAAAGTAGAAGCACAATTTATCAAGTAATTAAAAAGGGAACAAAAAGGCACTTTTATAAATTTTAAACCCACACCCATTTGATAGGTTCAAATCCAAAGCCTATGATGTTTATATCATTAGAATCATTAGCATGAATCCTTAGCTGTTCATACTTTTGTCACTGTTTGACTTATCATCGTTTCTTGCTTGAAACACTGAAAATTAGTTTCTATGTCACCAGCCCTGATCCCTTTGCCTTCTCCACATTGCTGCCAGAAGGACCCCTGTAGAAGCGTGTACCTGGTCTGTTGTCATTCACCCTAGAGCCTTCATTATATTCTCTTTATTTTATAATGAAATCAGGACTCTTTGGCCTGACACTGAAGACCATTTGTGACTTGTTTTTTTCTCAACCTCTACATCATCAGCTCTTGTCAATATGTTTTCTCTTCAAGCTCCAACTGCTCTGAAATGCCTGCCAGTCCTTGAACATGTTCACCTTGTTCCTGAAGCTTTCTACCTGCTGGTAGTTCTCTCTCCCCCTGAAAGACAGCCCTGATGAAGTGACATGAGCCTTATGCATATTTTCTTATTCCAAATGTCATATCATCCTTTCGGTCTTTTCCTGATGCTTCTCAGTTCCCATCTTCTTATTTCCTAGGGCGAATGAGGCAACTTGCTGTAGTTGAGAGAACAGGTGCCTAAAGTCAGATAAATTTGGCTTGAAATGCTCACCCCACCATTTCTAATTATGTAATCTTAGCCAAAGTCCAAGATTTCTGCCAAGCTCTGCAAGCTCCACACTACAAACTCCATTTCTACCACGCTACAAGCCCAAGAACAGTTGTGAAAATTAAGTAAGATTTTGTATGTGAAATGATTGTACAATGCCTAGAATACAACAGAAATTCAACCTACTTCTCCTCTACCTCTGTTCTGTAGTAACTTGTATATACATATAACATAAAATTTATTATATTGATTCATGATTGTACATTCCTGGAATACAACATTCTTCACTATTGAGAATTTATTCATATATATATATCTGCTGCCTCACACAAAGTCTGTATATAATAGGCACTCAAAAGTTATGGTATGAATAATTATAATCTGTTGGTCACATACATGCATGAAGACATTAATTATTACAAGGCCATGTATATGTAAATGAATGAGAAAAAAAGTTCAGTGTCTTATCAATAATTATTTCTGTGTTAAGGGAACAAATAGGGGACTTCAGTGTGTTAAAAGATAGTGGTTTTAGAACTTGGAGTTGAAGATATGCTTTACAAATCATTTATTTGGCTCTCCAAATTTAACTCAATTAAAATTTGCTCCACAACCTCAGACAAATCAGGCATCTGACAAAAATAAGGCTATTCTACAATCTCATTTTCTGGTGAGAATAAGTGTAGAAAACAAGCACAGTTCATTGAGAAGAGGTGAAATTTGTTATTCATAAGAAAATATTAATGATAGGAAAAGTTTGTGACCATTTAAACTATGTAAGTTTATTAAATTTGAAATGCAAAACTGTAAAACTATATATTAGCTATAAATTTGAAACAAATACTAGTTAGAAGGTTTTTATACTAAGTACTTCTAAAATAAAAAAAATGTAGACCTTATAAAATACTTTTATTGAGGAGTACTATAAGAAAAATGAAGAGTCATGGCTGGTGTTCATTCACTCATTCATTCAAAGAAATCAATCAGTCAATATTTATTAAGTACCAACTATTTAGATAATCCTAGAGCTGAAAGATGTTTGAAGAAAGAAGGGATAGGCATTGCTCACACAGAGCTTATGTTCTAATGGTGGAGACAGAAAATAAACTAACAAATAAATAAATGAGCACAGCAACTGTAGGTTGTCAAAAGACTTTTTTACAAAATAAAAAGTGCTATGATAGATACAAGGTAGGAAGAATCTATAGTGGGAAGGGAGAATGATGGAAGGGACTGTGGGTTTGAGATACACTTACAGATAACAGACAGGATTGCTGTGAGGAGGACATGGGAAAGAAAGATTGGTGGGAGCACCAAGATGGATGGTGATGACCAGATGAGCAGCTATACTGGAGGTAGAGGTAGAACATGCGAGTTCTGTTTTGGTCAAATGTGAGAAGTGTATGGATTGTTCAAGTTATTATTGTTACAAGTAGGCGGTTAGATTTTAAAGTCAAGGTCAAAGAGAGGTGGTTCTGGGGTGGAGATCTAAGTGTGTATGTCAGAAGAATTTGTGTGGTAGTTAAAGCCATGATAAGAGAGGGAGAAGAGAGCAAAATTCCCATGATCAGCCAGTAGAGGCAGAGCCTTTGGAGAATACTGAGGAGGAAAAGCAGTGAGAGGGTCCTGCTGAGGAAGCCAAAACAGGTGCCTGGTTCAACAAGAAATTCAAGTAAGGGAGATCCAGAGCCCTATTCAGCCCTATTGTTAATGAAAGGATTCTGAGCTGTGTACACCTTGCATTACCCAGAGCAAAGGGAACTGAGCCACTTCTGAACACTGTGCTATGTATTATCAGAGTGCCGAAGACGAGTGGATTGGGGGTGCCATTTCCTTTAAAAAGAGTCTAGATAAGTACTAGAAATGCATTTTCTATCAGACAACTCTTAATAGATCAGAGAAAATAAGCCTGTAAATATTTTGCAAAATGTTGAAATAGCGTACATAAATAGTAATGATGCTGTTAAATAATAGAGCTCTTTGACCTATTGACCTTGTTATACCAGTGGGGAATCTGTCTTTGGCCAGAACTTTCCTACATCGAAGAGTGATTCCAAGTTAACCAACAAATGATTTCAAACACCGCAGTCTTGCTAAAAGACAGGTTTGAGTATTCCACGTAAAAGGTTGCCAGATCTGACTTCTGAGACCACTAAACCTTTGCCAAAGCATTTATTTCTGGCAGTACCTGTGTTTTTGTGAGCCTATGGCTAGATTTCTGGAACATTTAGATGCAAAAGCAGCAGAAAGACAAACAGTATCAAACTACAGGAACGCCTCAGAACGACACCTTAGAATTTGCTATGATGATTCTCAGATCACAATTTTGATGATGATTAAGCTGAGGCATTCATTGCAAAGTGACGTGCCTGAGGTTACGTGGATGATTCCAAGCCAAGGGAGACCCTGTGACTCCTGATTCCTCCACTTATACTATAAACACCCCGGCAGTTTCATTATTAAAATACAATTGCTACCACATGGAAGCAAAGCCGAGAGGACCTGGAGATCCTCAGCCTGAGCCATTATCTGGGAAAACTTTCTATTCTTCAGCCCCCTGCAAAAGACAAAACTCCTTTTGTTTTGCAATAGATTTGCCTTGGTAAGTTTGCTGAAAACTGACATAGTTCTTTTAAATAGGCAAGACATTTGCCTTAGGCAACAGGTGGTGAAATTTTCGTCAGTGCCCTTGGCAATGAGAATATTTAAAAGTTTCCACAAAAGGTAAGAAGCGTTGAAATGAAAGATCTGCTTCAATTCATTTGCCAGCAGTTATTTCACTGTGGAAGATTTGAGGTATAAGAGCAAGGAAACTTATCACAAAATATTTATTTATTTATTTATTTATTTACTTACTAATTTTTGAGAGAGATAGAAGGGGAGGGACAGAGAAAGGGGGAGAGAGAGGATCCCAACCAGGCTCTGCATTGTCAGCGCAGATGACCTGGGTCTCGAACCCATGAACCCACGAACCACGAGATCATGACCTGAGCCTAAATCAAGAGTCAGAGGCTTAGCCAACTGAGCCACCCAGGTGGCTCACAATAAAATCTTTTAATCTAAATTCAACCCTCAAATCTGTAATGGGCTACTTTTGTCCTTGGGGTACAGGAGAGCTGACTACCGTCCAGTTGTTGAAGGTCGCCTCAAAAGAGTGAGCTGTGCAAGGAGGAGTATTTTGCAGAGTCAGTGTTGGAACAGTTGTTCACAGTAATGTGGACCTGATCGTACAACCAGGCCGACATCTCCTCAGCAAGGATAGAAGCTCCCATGATTCTAGGTGGATGGACAAGGTTTCCAGGTGGTTTTTGTCCTTGAGGACATCGTCAGTGGTGATGTGGGAAGAAAAGGAAAAGGAAATGGCAGGTAAAATTAAATTTTCTTATCACCTGCAGCCCTCACTGGCAAATACGTGAGGCTGGCAGAGTAAAACATTCTCCAGGAACTCCCCACACTTAATGCTAATGATTTGCTAGAGGGAAAAACAACCTTAGGTTGACAATAGCTGGGCCTCCAGTATCCTATGAGTCTTTGTTAGCATATGAAAATCTCACCGGAAACTTCCCCTGGACTTTACCTCCCCAACTCCATAATGTGTACCAGTCTCCACGTGATCCCGGGCAGCTCTTTCTGCCCACGGGTCCTGTCCTCACGCTTCAATAAAATCACTTTTTTGCACCTAGGACGTCTTCAAGAAATCTTTCTCGGAAGTCGACTCCGGACCCCACGAACTCCACTATAACCCCAAAAAACCTCATCAGTCGGACCAAATTTAAGGCAGAGCCTCAGACATCAGCTGGTCTACTTTCCAGTTTTCTTTGAGTAGAAAACACAGAAAACACAGGTGTAGTTTCGGGTTCATAAAGACTCGGATGACTGCTGGGGGGACACAGTTCAGCCTGATGCAGAACTCACACAAAACGTGAATATGCACAGTGGTCCACTGAGTATACCAAGCCCTGGTTGGCTTGTGTGAATCTCAAAAAAATATTATCAAAGGGCCCCATGTGATTCTTTTGCTATTCAGCAGGTTAAATAAAATCAACATCCAATTAAGTAAAATCTCATGAATGAAATTGCACAGGAATAAAATTTCCTCAAAGATATTACATACAAATCACATTTAAAGTTTAAATTTTTTTAAAATATTTATTCATCTTTCAGAGAGAGAGAGAGAGAGAGAGAGAGAGCGAGCTAAAGCTGGGGAGAAGCAAAGAGAGAGAGGGAGACAGAGAACCTGAAACAGGCTCCAGGCCCTAAGCCATCAGTACAAACAAAGCCTGACACGGAGCTCAAACCCATGAGCCGTGAGATCATGACCTGAGCCGAAGTTGGATGCTTAACTGACTGAGCTACCTGGCGATGGCTCTACACAGAGAAAATAAAATTTAGGCTACGACATGGGACTTGCGTATCCACTTCACTATGCTTAATTCACTGAAGGAGAAAAGGTATGTTGTGCTATTCAACTGGGTAGAAGTTTAATGGTAAATGAGACAACAAATGAAAAAAAGGCCAGAATTTATAACATAAGAGTGGATAGGAAAGACTTATAGGGGATGAGAAGGTAAATTTTAGGTCAGATTGTGGAGAGCTTGGAGTGTCTAAGTGTCACGCTAAAGTCTTTATTCTCTAGGTAATGGAGAACGACGGCAGGCACGGAGTAACATAATTAAATTATGGGTGAGATGATTCATCTGGTCGTGGCATTGTGGCTACGTATAAAAGTGGGGAAATGGTGTCTCAGAAGTAAATCTTGGATGAGAAAAGAGTGCACCTGGAACCAGGATGCCAGCTCTGTCAATCGCTCTCCACCTCTCATCTCCTCCTCCCTTATTAAAAATATTTTAGTTTTGGGGTCTACTTTTGAGAGAAAGATAGACAGAGTGTGAGTGGGGAGGGGCAGAGAGAGAGGAGACAGAGAGCTCAATGCAGGCTCCAGGCTCCGCGCTGTCATCTCAGAGCCCAATGCGGGGCTCGAACCCACGCACTGTGAGATCATGACATAAGCTGAAGTCAGATGCTCACTGAGCCACCCAGGAACCCTTCCCTCCCCCTTAAAATAATAGCCTTATTCTCTCTTACAGTAGACTGGCAGGTGAAGGACATAGGGTAGTGGAATCTATTTGTAGAATATCCCAGCCTCATGTTTCCACAGCTCTACAATCAGAAAGGAAAGCAATCTTCTTCCTGTAGCTTCCTTTTGAACACTTGTGGGGAAGGACTCCAATTACTTCATTGTGGGAGGTAGTCACTCCTCAATGTGTCACTCCTGTCAGAGAGTCAGTGTTTGCCTTAAGAGTAAAACAGAATAGGGGTAGTTTCCCTAAAGAGAGCAATTCTGCTACTGGAATAGTGGAGGAAGAGATAATAATAATTGACCGTAATGGCCACCATCTGAACTTGTGAGGTGAAAGAGGAGGGGAAACCAAAAATGACTCCTGTGTAGGTAGATCCTGGGTGGCACAGAGGCTGGAGGTACCTGTAAGGAAAGTGCATGGAAGGAAGGAGAAAAAAAGATTGAGCAACATGATAACTGACCTTGAAACATGTGGAATGTGAATGCTGAAGTGGACAGAAAGGAAATAGCAATGAGAATCTGGAATTCAGAGGTTGGTGGAGTTAGAGATTTGGAGGCAAGAAAGAGAGAGTCTAAGCTGTGAAAGTAGATTGAATCACCTGAGCAGAAAGGTGTGTGCAAGGAAAGAAAAGGGGTTGCATTAGAGGGCGTATTGAAGAAGAGGGTATCCTGACCACAAAAGCACTCCACGAAGCAGGATAAAATGAAAACAATGCAGTGTCTGAGGAGAAGACTTGCTCAACTCAGGTAAATTCAGCAGCATCTGAGGAGGACTAATACAAGGCTAAACACAAATCCAGTGACTGGGAAGGGCTATTGTTGAATTTCAACAGAATAATTTTAATAGGTTTTTCAGGTGGAAGCTGATTGCTCTCCTGTGAGAAAATGAGTGAAGGGCTCTTCACACCACACGGTGGTGGCTGCCCACAGCATTTGGACTGTGCTGAGTTTACAGTGACTTACCTTTCCTTTGCTCCTTGCTGTTCCCTTAGCCTTATTTGCCAACACGTCTTCAAATTTGTGCGATATCTGATTCTTTTTTTTTTTATTTTTTTTTAATGTTTTATTTATTTCTAGGAGAGAGAGAGACAGCGCGAGCCAGGGGAGGGCCAGAGAGAGGGAGTCACAGACTGAAACAGGCTCCAGGCTCTGAGCTGGCAGTCAGCACAGAGCCCGACGCGGGGCTCGAACCCACGAACCGCGAGATCATGACCTAAGCGAAAGTCGGACACTTAACCGACTAAGCCACCCAGGCGCCCCACGATATCTGATTCTTTTAAAGAATCCTATTTGACTCCAATTAGCCGGAGTTGGTTTCCGTTGTTGAAAGCTAACAAATTAATCATATTTTGCCTCTTTGAGGTTCATCCTATATTCTCAAGACAATAATTCTATGGTGTAAGTTCAAGGTGTTCTTAAATGGATTTTTAATGTTAAATAGCCATTTCAATGAACATCTTCTCATTGTACTGGAACTAAATAGGGCTTTGCTTCTGGCTAGATTGAAGGTAAACTAACTTTTGTCTAGTAAATGAGTCCTTTGTTATGATTAAGACATATATATCATTTAATTTAATTCCAATTGATTTCAGTTCCAAGTAAAGTTATTGAATCACTATGACTTATTTTCATTCTTTTTTCTTGTTAGAATTTAGAAATAGTTTCAATTTTTTTTTTGCTGAAAAATATTCATTTTCTAATAAATTATTAACTGAAATCCCAGATCGTAAGTTAAAATACACACATTCTTGGCAAATAGTAATTGTTTTAAATTTAAGTTTCTCCAGGGAAAATACGGTTAACAAATAAAAAGTGGACAGGTAAGATTTGCATAGTGTTTAAAAATAATCTTTTGTGTATTTAATTCATTTGCTATTTTATTTTTCATAGATAACCTTAGGATGTGTTGATAGGAGCTTACAGAATGCATTTAAAATTGTAATGCAGTTATTTAGAACTGATTAATGTTAAATCATCTATTTCTCCAATATATAAAATTTACTGTTAAAGAAGTTGGCTATTATTTCTTGCTGAGGTGGAAAAGAGAAGGAAAAACGTCTTATTAACTCTTTTTTCTTGTTATACCTTATAAATGAGGTGAGGAATTTATAAAAGGAAACACTAAGTATCATATTTCATATCAATTCTGTGGTATAAATCAGTTGCATTTATAGATTCAAAAGCCAAGCTTGAAAAAAACCTCAGAAGTCAGGGGGTTAATGATCCTGTAAACTGTAAAATGTGTTAACAGCAATAAATTCCTGTTCCTCGGTTCAAAGGGCATTTGATTATATTCTGCACTGTCAGGGTCACACACATTGGAGCTCATCTTGGAATGATAAACAAGGCAAGCCTGTAATGTACACCAGAGAGTGACAAGACACACCTGTCACTACAAGTTTTGAGACAAAACAGGAGGCACATGCAGACAGCTGTGTCATCCATGAGCGAGATCACGTGAAGGCTCAGCAACAGGCAGGAAGAAACTCCTTAGCCAGCTCACACCTCAACTTCACAGTGCATG
The DNA here is from genome assembly GCF_003009895.1 of Hyaena hyaena. Classification (NCBI taxonomy): domain Eukaryota; kingdom Metazoa; phylum Chordata; class Mammalia; order Carnivora; family Hyaenidae; genus Hyaena; species Hyaena hyaena. The sequence goes on from NW_024081349.1 coordinate 753,132, forward strand.
CAATGTTACATCTTCGATTTTTATGAGATCATTTGGAATTGAAAATTATGTCAGCTGAAGTCCACCTTCATTAATGTTTTATACTATGAAGAGCTATTGATCCCAAATGATTTTCATTTGTGTAAACACATTTTAATGTATTATAAGTATTCTAGAAGTGTTAATAAATATTCAATTGGCAGAAGAATATGAATTATGATAAAATATTTCAATAACTTGTCCAGGGCTTTTATATTAGTATGATTTAAAAGTATTCTAATAATTTGATTTATTTATCTTCAAGAGGGAAAGATTTTGCCTTAATTGAATTTTTTCTGGCCTAGATTGTTTTACTTTTGTCACTTAGGTATAATCATGCAGACCACAACAGATCTGTTTCAAGGTAATTAATTGAAATGCATTTTTAAAAAATCTGAGATGCTTATTTTTAACACATTGTACTTTTTCTGCCTTATTGTTCAGGGAATACTTACAGAGCATTTGGTACTACTTACTCCTTGGAACATATGTAGGAAATGGTTTCTTCTTTCTTGTTATTTATATTCTTTTTAAAAAATGTTTTTAATATTTGTTTGTTTGTTCGTTTTGAGAGAGAGACAGAGAGAGAGGGACAGAGTGCAAATGGTGGAGGGGCAGAGAGAGAGGGAGACGCTGAATCCAAAGCAGGCTCCAGGCACTGAGCTGTCAGCACAGAGCCTGAAACAGAGCTCGAATTCACGAACTGCAAGATCATGACCTGAGCTGCAGTCAGATGCTTAATGGACTGAGCCTCACAGTGGCCCCATTTATTATTAATATTCTAAAGAAAATCTGTGCAACCTTCTTTAAAGGATGTGGCATCTTGTTGGTTTGTTTACATCTATCTTATTCTAAAAATATCTGAAACAGATCTGACATTCTTGGAGAATTTATTTCAATTTCCTTGGTCTAATTCTTCATGATTCTGAGAGAATCACAATCTAAAAAGCAATTTCATATTTAGTCTAAAAAAAGTTATCTTGACAAAATTGTTCTTTTTAACTTAGAAGTTTCAACTTCCTCTTCTTGTTATATTTTGACTGAACTATTAAGCTAGTGTTGTAAACTTAGAATTTTTATTGAATATGTTCCTTTTGAAATGTTCCTTAGTGAAAGAAACCTTACATTTTGCTAATTCAGTATGAGCTCTATTACGGGGACAGCCATCCAATAATTGTTTTTTGTGTTTTGTGATACATAGTATTGAGTTGTAATTTAAATATTTTGATGTACTGATTTCTGAAAAAAGAATTTTTAAAAATTTTTTTTTATTATTAATTTCTAGGAGAGAGAGAGACAGCGCGAGCCAGGGGAGGGCCAGAGAGAGGGAGTCACAGACTGAAACAGGCTCCAGGCTCTGAGCTGGCAGTCAGCACAGAGCCCGAAGCGGGGCTCGAACCCACGAACCGCGAGATCATGACCTAAGCGAAAGTCGGACGCTTAACCGACTAAGCCACCCAGGCGCCACATGAAAAAAGAATTTTGAGTCAGATATAGATTCAATAAACTGCAGTTGAATTGAGAAATTCCACAAACAAATTTAATAATTAAAAATTTTTAAATAAAATTCAAATAAATGAGTATGACATGTTTAATATCGAATGCTAATTAATGTCAAATAAAATAGGACAAACATGAACATTATGAGAAATAGTATTCTTTATATATTTACGTTGACAAAGCTAAATAAGTATTTATTGTCACACATTCTATCTTGATTCAAAGTACCCTTGACTATTGGGGCGCCTAGGTGGCTCAATTGGTTAAACATCTGACTCTTGATTTTGGCTCAAGTCATGATCTCATGGCTGTGAGACTGAGCCGCATCAGGCTCTGGCCTGGTGAGGGGCCTGGTGAGGGGCCTGCCTAAGACTGTCTCTCCCTCTCCCTTTGTTCCTGCCTCTAACCCACTTGCTTCTTCTCTTTCTCTGCACAAACAAAAACAAAGACAAAAACAGAAACTATCACGGACTATGTGAATATGTTAGAATTTCTATAAATGTATTTTACTCTAAATCTTGTATTTCATATAGGAATACAATCTCAAACTGACACTGTCACGTGCCTATATGTAAAATTAAAGAATCAGATCTTGCTATAATAAACGTTTATTCAGTGAACACAACATTGCTGCATGGTTCCGATTATTGCACGGGTATTGGTTTATTTTTCTTGTACTATATTTCAGACATTAAGAATACTTGTATTCTTGACCTGTGAAAAAATGATGCCTGCAATTCATGACATTTAGGCATCGGTTTTACCCTATCTGTGTTTTATGACAGTACTCATCAACAGTAACCAGTCATGTTCTTTTTTCCTAGTGAAGAGTATTCAAATGGAATCCTTTCTAATGCAGACATTAATGGCCCAAGAAAAGGAGAGACATAAATTTCACTTTTATGGAATTTGTGATTTCTCAATGTTTTCCAGTTGTTACTATAAAGCTCCTACTTGAGGTGAGTATTGAGTTTAATTTTTTTAACGTGTTTTTGTTCCTTGTCAGCAACTCTTCAAAAGTCAGACCATTAGCTTCCTTTGAAGCAAGGCAGTTGTCATCCACGGCAGGTACTAATGTACTAATTTCTGAAAAAAGATTTTGATTTTGAAGGAGGGCAGCTGTCATCCAAGGCAAATCACCAGGCACTTATAACTGTGCTAGGTGAGAATAATTACAAACGTGTGTGCAACTACGTGTAGGAAATATGGAATCTGGGTGTGCGTGGATCACCTTCCTGTATTCTCACAAAGATCCATTTTCTCTGTTACATGCAAACAGTGCCTTCGCTGAGTATCGCTTCTGCCAGATGCAATGCTTGCCGTGTTTCTGGCATTCTATGGATACTGAAATAATAATAAAAGAGTAGATTTCCTTTTTCTTTTCAAATGTAGTGGCTCTGCAGGAGTTTTCAAACACCCTCGTATTGAAACAAGTGGCTTTTAGATAGAGTTGAAGATGGCTATTTTGAATCTGAACAAATAATCTTTTACATTTTTTGAAAAATTTGAAAACTAGGATTTCCATCCCCCACCAAAATGAACAACACTGTTTCTGCTAGATCCTCACAAGCTCACAATCACCTTCTTGCCACTAGGGTTCATAATGCTTGCAATACACAGCTGTGGTCTACAGATGAATTTCTCATCATGTTCAGTCATAATAGGTGTAAAAAACCCAATTTTGGGCAATTTGTCATTGGAGAAAATGAAAATAGTTTATAATAATAAAAGAAACTATGGGACACGTCCCACGTGTTCTGCAGACTGTGGAGTTGTATGAAAATCTTGTAAAAGCAACATGAGTGTATCCAGATATAGTTCGATGGGGCAATAAGACCACAGCCATCAATTATTTAAAGAAAGCCTGTCTGGAGACAGTCATGCCAAGCACCTGAATTCACTTTAATGGTGGAAGTAGACACATATGCTTAGGGAGTTCAAATCCTTTATGACTAACACTCACTTATGATATATAGACAGAATGCAAAACTGGATTTTTTTTTCTTTTAGCAATGTGGATGTTCTGAAGTACATGCTTTGTACATCTTTCTGAATATAGTTAATATTGTGACCGTTGCTAAGAAATGCTGAGAGTCTGCTTTGATATTAGTTGCCATTGTTTTGGTATTGAGCATAAGAACTGATGCTTTCCTAGGATCTGGCATATAAAAATGTTTCCATTAGTTTTTTGTTGTTGGGGAGGGGATCTTAAAATTAACAACATTGATTGATTGATTGATACTGAATACTGAAATAGTGCTTCTCTTGACAAGCTTGGTTGGCAGACTTCCATCATTGTTGGACAGATTCATTCCCAGGAGCACGTGTACTGTCAGAATTATATCTCATTGTCATTTCAAAAGATGATACGGTGAATGATTTTTGTGGTAGAGTAACATGATTTAAAGTTTCTTACTCAATTCAAATTGATTTGACTTACTTATTTTATAATTTTATTTATTTATTTTAACACTTATTCATCTTTGAGAGACAGAGAGAGACAGAAGATGAGCAGTGGAGGGGCAGAGAGAGAGGGAGACACAGAATCCAAAGCAGGGTCTGGGCTCTCAGTTGTCAGCACAAAGCTCGACATTGGGCTCGAACCCATGAACCGTGAGATCATGCCCTGAGCAGACTTTGGACCTTTAACCCACTGAACTGTCCAGGTATCCCAAGGACTTACTTGTTTTATAATGATGAGATATAGTAATTTACTGAATGCCCAACATTCCTATATTCAGAACATTTTTAGACATAAGCATATTCATATTATACTGGGCATGCATTGATTTTTCTCATTTTATAACGTTAGCATTTAAAATGAGTTGAGGGGCGCCTGGGTGGCTCAGCCAGTTAAGCATCCGACTCTTGATATCAGCTCAGGTCGTCATCTTGTGGTGGTGAGTCCAGTCCCAGGCTGAGTGTGAAGCCTGCTTAGGGTTCTCTCTTTCCCCCTCACTCTCTGCCTCATTCTCACATGTGTGTGTTCTCTCTATATATATCAAAATAAATAAATAAACATTCTTAGAAATAAAAATAAAAATGAGTAGAAATAGCCCTAAATGACTGATGGGACCACATAGTGACTAATGAATAAAAACATTCATTCATATCTGAAATCTGTACTTTTTCAGAAAATAGATGGTAATTAAATAATCACCTTGTATCTTGATTTTTGCCAAATTAATTACATGTATTTTCCCATATATACATCTATGTATATGTGTATGTACATTTGGGCTTTTACAAACCTATCTTCATATACTAAATAATTAAATTTATTTCAAGTGTTAAATATACTCATCATAAGGTATTGAAAACAAAACGTAAATGCTTAATCTCAAACTATGTTCAAAAAATAAAGAAATCACAATTATTCAGTTATGTTTACTTATTCTAGAAACTAGAGTTGTCTAAAATGCTTCTCTAATATCATAGAGCCCATCATCATCTTAGTAAACTAATAATTTAATGCTTTTTGTTCTTTCCAAACAATATTTCCTAGCTGGATAATTTTGATTTTGTTTTGTTTTGTTTTTATTCTTATTTTCCATTACCTCCATTCTGGCAATGAAACCACTCAGCAGAAACGTGGGAAACAGAGAAATTAGACCTATGAGATTTGTGGAATCTAATAGAGTTTCACTGCAGGAGATCAATGTGTAAATCCTCAATGCAACAAAAAGGTGACAAGTCCCTAAAGGTTATATGTACATGGTTTTCAGTTTAAAAAATACCAGCCCCTCCCCCAACATAAATATCTGGGCAGCACCGTAGTCTAGGTACGGGGACAAATAAAGTGAATCTAAAAGAGCAAAACATACCTGGAATGCACACAGCTTGGACAATTACAGATATTTTTTTTTCTTTATCCCCTTGGGTATTTGACAAAAGTTTAGTTGAAAGTTTCCTCGCTTATCTAACCCCCCACATCACGTCCAGAAAAACAGCTCTTTGTATTTGAAACTAACTTCTGAGCATCATGGTGGTGTCACGAGGCAGGTCGGGACAACTTGGGCTAATGCGCAGCCACGGTCAACCATGGGCGGTCAACCATGGGCCTGGTTAACGCCTTCCTTGGGGAGCCACTCAGTTACATTTCCATGTTGTGGGGAGTCAGTAGTATTTATTTTCTTCTCATTTTGTTCTTTGCTTCTCCAATCTTAAAACTAACATGTGGGAAAGCCTTGAAATATGTGAGGAAAGAAAAAAAAATAAAACTATGGCTATATATTAACTAAAAGGGAGGCATAAAACAGCATGAAAATATGTGATTTTTAGTACAAAAATGTTAAAGAAATAAATATGTAGACCACTGGAATATCAGACACAAAAAATTATACCCTGTTAGAGCACCAAACTGTAAAATTACTGCCAACTGGAAATGGCAGAATCCTATTACTTGAGTCACTGAAAACCAGAAAAATTCTAGGCACTGTGTATGTGAGAAAGCTGGCCTAAGGCTTCATATATTTGTCTTCTATATATCATATGATGCCATGAACTTCAGCTTTTTTTTAAGAACAGACAGAAATACTGTGAAAAGCGTTCAAAGTATTGGTCTCTTAAAATATTGAAGTAGAGATTCTTTTTCAATGTTAGGTAATTCTCCCTTTCCTTATTACTCTAAGCCATTACTTAAATAGTATAAACTAAATTTAAGGAAAAGGGCTTAATAATTTTCACCATCTATGCTAACACTTTTCTTTTGTTATTTTCCCTTTGAATTTGAAGCTAGGTCCATAAATCACTTTAATGTCTATATATATGGCTGGCAATACATAGGGCATGTGGGACAGCACAGGGGGCCTGAGCCTCAACATTCAACTCTCACAGTGATTCATAAAGGTATGTTTCATCTTTGGTATAGCTAAGGGATTTAGGGACAAGCAGAGCCCCTACAGGAATAGCTCCAGCAGGTCAATGTTGTACCAAGGTTACAATGCCAAAGATTTAAATAGTGGCAGGGAAAGTTTAGAACTGAAATCTATGGGGGGAAATTTGAGGAAACAAAAAAACACCAGGCTCAGATGTAGACAGGCTGACGTAGAGTGGCTCTGCTTGTAGTAAGTGAGAATGGAGTTAATAATCCTTCAGTTGTACAATTGACTTATACTGAAGGTTGTAAAGATATCTGATTGAATGCTTCTGTATGAAAACCAGAGGCCCTTCTTAAAACTGGAGCAATTTTGTGGGGTTATAAAATTGTACAGCCACTTTGGAGAACAATTTGGCATCCCTCCAAGGGGGAAAGCACTGTGTTACTATATTACACAGTGATTCTACCCCTTGCTGTTTTCTCCCAAGAGGATTGAAAACATTTATACATAAAAACGTATACAGGGTGTTCACAGTAGCACTATCCATTGAAGCTAAAAAGTGGAAAGACCTCAAAAACCCATCAACTGAAGAACAGATAAACAAAATATGATATATCCATACATTGGAATATTACTTGGCCATATAAAGGAATTAAGTACTAACACATATGAATGAACCTTGAAAACATGCTAAGTGAAAGAAGCCAGTTACAAAAGGCCACACATTGTGTAATTCCACTCATATGAAATATCCAGGTAACTTAATAGAGACAGAAGTTAGATTAGTGGTTGCGGATGCTGGAGAGACAGGAAATAGGGAGTGACTGCTAATAACGACTGGGTTTCTGTTTTGGAATGACAAAAAAACTTCTAAAAACAGATATATGACAATTACAAAACTGTGAATGCATTAAATATCACTGAATTGTACACTTGAAAATCACAGGGAATATACTTGTCAATAGGAAAAGGTCTTGTAGTATTACAGTGGAAGATGGTTTAGCAGAGCTTGGCATTTATTTTTTTTTTATTTTTACATAGGATGACAACTTCTACTTCCAGCATCCCATAATTCTGTGTTATGATTGGTGATATTTCTAGATAAAATATTCTATAGTTGATGTGGGTAAATGGAAAAAACTCCTTTAAGGGAAAATAAAAATGCCGTTAGAACACAGTATGCCAGGGGAGCCTGGGTGGCTCAGTCGGTTAAGTGTCTGACTTCAGCTCAGGTCATGATCTCATGGTTTGAGGGACCCTGTTTCAGATTCTGTGTCTCCCTCTCTCTCTGCCCTTCTCCTGCTTGTGCCCTGTCTCTCTCTCTCAAAAATAACAAAACAAAATAATTTACAAAAAAGGAACACAATATGCCAAGTTCAAGAATTGCTACACACTCACTGTGTTAAGTATCCCTAGTTTAAATTATACAAATGCTGTAACAGTTTTGCGCTAGGAAGCGTGTGATCAGGCCAATGCATTTAAACTGAAATGGTTTCAGAAAAATAAAAAAATATATATACATATATATGTATGGAATTCAATAATCCAAAATGTGATTATTAAAGGAATGGTTTGGGGTATGATAATCACTTTTTAGAGCCAGCATTTTGTAATAACAGAAAAAGAAACAGTATATTTTATCCTAGGTTGGGACCAGGAAGTGATGCAGGAGGTAATTGTGGGTGAGATAGTAGGAATTATTGAATTAAGGTACAACTGCCACACTCTACTAATGCAAGAATGAATCCAAAGGAATTCGATTTGTGACTATGCAATTTTGAAATGAGAATGAACAGAAAGTGTGGGCAATGGTTGGAGGAAAATGGTGACTGGAAAATAAAATGACATAGAGGAAGTTCTAAAAATGATCTGAAATGTTTCAGAAGCAGTCTAAGAAAAATGATCAAAAGAGCCATGGACCTGAAAATTAACCAATCATACTCAACTGGGAAACCCAAAAAAACCCAACATGATGAAAAGGGAAGCTTTCATAAAAGGTGGAAAGGTAAGAAAGTCAAGGTAAACAGGAATGCCTACCAAAAGTGGTATATATGATACAAAGTTGGAAATAGTTGGATCAAGAACAACAAAAATGTCGAATAACCACTTTTGAAGACATTTTAAAATTAATTTTAAAAATATGTCCACAAAGGAAAACTTGTCATCTTTGGGATCACTTAATTGTCAAACACAAAAGCTTACTTTTAAGTACAAAGGGGTTCTGGTGAGATAACTTTTTTGAGATTTTAGCCAATGTTTTAGATATTATAACATAATGTTTTAAAAGACAATATCTCTCTAGCTTGTCCATTGGTTTACTTTCTTATTCCTATGCCAATAAAAGTCTTTAATATAGGTTTATAATATTTTAAAGATAAGGCAAATTTTCCTGCCTGATTCTTCTATCATCCCCAGAAACTCTTTTCGTGGAGCATTCCAGTCAGTTTTCAACATCTGTTTGATTTCTATCACCATGGATGAGTCTTGTCTGTCCTTGAACTTCATATAAATGGGATCACACAATATGTACAATTTTATATCTAACTTCCTTTACTTCACATAATGTTTTTAAGGATTCACACATACTGCTGTCTAAGTCAGTTTTTCATTTGTTTTGTTTTGCTAAAACAGTTTTTCATTTGTTTTGTTCTTTGTATGTATATAACACTATTCATTCTTTCAGTGAGATTGGGGTAGCTTTTGGCTTGGAATCCTTATGAATAACCTCTATGTCCATTTTATGTAAGTTATTTTGATGGACATGTATTTTCATTTTTCTGTCAAATGTCTTTCTGAAGTGGTTTGTTATTTTACCTTCTGACCAGAAATTTACTGGAGATCCAGTTGTTCTACGTGTTCCACCCACTAAACCATGTATAGTTTTGTCAGTCTTTATAACTGTAGCCATTTTTGTGGGTGTAAAGTGTGACATTACTATGCTTTTAATTGGGTGCCTTTGATAACTAATGAGGATAAACAACTTAATGCTTATTGGACATTCGTGTATCTTCTTTGATAAAGTGTCTGTTTAAATATTTGCCCATATTTTTATGAGCATTGTTTTTATATTACAAATTTATGTGTGCTTTAAAGTTTTAGGTATAAGAACTGTATATATACATATAACTTTATTAATATACATTTTGTCAAATGTGTGTGCTGTGAGAATTATCCCAGTATGTGACTCTACTTTTCATTTTCTTAGCTGTAACTTTGGTAAACATCACTTTGATGAAGATTAACTTATCCAGTTTTGCTTTTATGGTTATTGCTTCCTGAGACTTGTGCAAAAAAATCTTTGCTGGCTTCAGGTTCGTGAAGATACTCTCCTATATTTTCTTCTAGAGGTGTTATTTTTTTTATTTTTAAACATTTATTTATATTTGAGAGACAGAGACCGATCATGAGTGATGGAGGGGCAGAGAGAAAGCGAGTCACACGAACTGTGAGATCATGACCTGAGCCTAAATCTAATGCTTAACTGACTGAGACACCCAGGGACTCCTCTTCTAGAGGTGTTATAATTTTAGCTATTCTGTTTAGATCTGTAACAACCTTTTTTTTAAAATTTTTTTTAATGTTTTATTTATTTCTAGGAGGGAGAGAGAGACAGCGTGAGCAGGGGAGGGTCAGAGAGAGAGGGAGTCACAGACTCTGAAACAGGCTCCAGGCTCTGAGCTGGCAGTCAGCACAGAGCCCGACGCGGGGCTCGAACCCACGAACCGCGAGATCATGACCTAAGCAAAAGTCGGACGCTTAACCGACTAAGCCACCCAGGCGCCCCTAGATCTGTAACAACCTTAATTTTTGGTTCCAGGCTAAAGTAGAGGTCCATGTTCACTTTTAACATATGTTTATTCAATTGTTTCAGCACTGTTTCCTGCAAAGACTTTTCTTTCTCCTTTAAATTGTCTTTGTTGAATTTGTTGCTGATGGATAGATATATGTCTAGGACTTGTATTCTGCCCCATTGTTTTATATGGCTTATATTAATACTACATCTCTTTCTCTCTTTGCCTCTTCCACAGTAGCACACTCACTCTCTCTCTCTCTCTCAAAATAAATAAACTTTGTAAAAATAATTTCTGAGAAAAAATAAATGAGACACAAATAAGTGATGGTATATACCATGTTCATAGATTGGAAAGATTAATATTGTTTGGATTCGAATTCCAATAAAATTTCCATTTTTTAAGATAAAATGACAAGCTGTTACTAAAATTTATATAGAAATGCAAAGTATCTCGTACATTCAAAACATTCTTGAAAAAGGAAATGAAAGTTGGAGGGATTATACTATCTTCTTTCAAGATTTATCATAAAGCTGCAATAATTAAGACAATGTAGTAGCCCGATGCAGAGCTCGAACTCATGACCTGGGGCTCAAACTCACCAACCATGGACATCATGTCCTGAGCCCAAATCAAAAGTCAAATGCTTAACCGACTGAGCCATGCAGGTGTCCCTCTCAATAATGTATAAATTTAAGCAAAAAGTTTTTTGATGCCTTATATTACATTTATTCTTAAGGGTTATTATAGAAAGTGAAAGCTTAAGGAATTGTTCAGTATTTTTAAAAATTATATTTCATAGACAGCAATGTGGCTTTTTCACCTAAACAAAGATGATTTCCGGTGCTCCTTCTTTTTGTGATATTAGCATCTGTGTTGCATTGCCTCTTGTCAACTTGGCAGCATAACTACACTTTTGAAAGCTGGAAACTTTATTTTCCAGAACCCCATTCCCTGAATGATTCTTCGCAAGATTTGCAAATGAGAAAAACTCCTGCATGATTTGGAAGAGGAGAAAGTAAAGCAAAAGTCCTTCTTGGTGATTTGGCATCCAGACATGGAGGCTTCCATAACAATCTTAGTAATCATAGTATCCAGACATCGCACCATCGCAGAGCTCTCATGAGCCTGTACGTCATGATCATGACAGATGCAGCAATTTCTTGGAGGTTTTCATAAGCTCCCACTTCCCCTGCTACATCAGTGGCTTAAGTTTATGTGATTAAAAATTTTTTTTAACGTTTATTCATTTTTGAGAGACAGAGAGACACAGAGTCAAGTGGGGGTGGGGCAGGAGACACAGAATCTGAAGCAGGGTCCAGGCTCTGAGCTGTCAGCACAGAGCCAACACAGGGCTCTTGGGCTCGAACTCACAAACCATGAGATCATGACCTGAGCTGAAGTCGGACTCTTAACCAACTGAGCCATGCAGAGCCCCTAAATTGATGTAATTTATAATTGTTTCTCTGATTCCCTGGAGGAAACCTTGCATGCCTTTGCTTTCCTTGCTTATGTTGACATTAATGTAAGCAATAATTCCTATATTAAACCTCTTATTTCTATAATGCTTGATTGTGTTTCCTGGATGAATCCAGGCTGATAGCAGCCAAGATGATAATTTCCTAGATGATAATTTCCTAGATTCATTCTTTATTTGGAGGTTGATAAGTCAAGATATTCTAATTCTATAATTTTTTAATGTGCTAAGAACACTTCTTTTTTTTTAATTTTTTAAATGTTTTATTTATTTCTAAGAGAGAGAGAGAGAGAGACAGCGTGAGCAGGGGAGGGTCAGAGAGAGAGACAGTCACAGACTCTGAAACAGGCTCCAGGCTCTGAGCTGGCAGTCAGCACAGAGCCCGACGCGGGGCTCGAATCCACGAACCGCGAGATCATGACCTGAGCAAAAGTCGGACGCTTAACGACTAAGCCACCTGGGCGCCCCATAAGAACACTTCTATGAATAGAAACTTCACCTATTATTATTTATTTGGTTATCCTGCAGTACTATTTGCAGAGAAAAGGCATAATAAATCTTTTCCATTCATTTTCTTATTTACAGTTTATTCATTCATTTATTTGTTTATTTTATTTAAAACATTAAGATTATGTATTTATTTTGAGAGAGAGGGAGAAAGAGTGAGGGAAAGAGTGCAAGTAGGGGAGGGGCAGAGAGAGAGAGGGAGAGAGAGAATCCCAAGCAGGATCCACACTGCCAACACTGAGCCCAATGTGAGATTCAAACCCACGAACTATGGGATCATGACCCGAGCTAAAATCAAGAGTTGAACACTTAACTGACTGAACCACTCAGGTGATCCTTTATTTATAATTTAATTTTATCAGTTACTATTTTATATACCAGTTTGCTAACTAATGAGTTGGTTTCCTAGCATCCTTAAGAATTGCTTTTTAATAAACTGACATGAGGAGATAATTTCTGTTTCTTTCCAGTCTAGTGAAATTTTCATTTCAGATATTATATTTTTAAGTTCTAAATTTTGTTTTTAGATTTTAATCTCTGCTGAGATCCCATATTCGTTAACTCATTATGACTTTAGATTTTAATCTCTGCTGAGATCCCATATTCATTAACTCATTATGATTATATTTTTCTTTAAATCCTTGAACTATATTTATAAAAGTTGCATTAAAATCATTTTGTGCCAATTCTAATATGTGGACCATGCTGTTGTCTATTTTATTGACTGAATGTTTCAGTATCACTATAAGCTCATGTATGTAAACCTATCAAGCATGCTTCTCTTCATTTTAGTCATCACCATTACTGAAGCTTAAATTATAATATGTTTGGATAGTGGGTACCTTTTCAAGCTACTTTGTAGATCCTTTGTATGTGACCCTGGTGGGATAAGAAAGTGTCCTTGCTCTCCAGTCTGAGAAAATGGTCTAGGTTGCTTTTGTATATTAACCTATCCACAACTATAAAGCATCCATTTCTCCAAGAAGTATGGTACCTTTTAGTGAGTGATGGCATTTAGAAACCCAATTTATAACTACAGGGGTGCTTCCTGCTATTATTTTGTTTAATATTTCCAGGACCAATCAGTGGATAGATCTAAAAGATAAATGGACTTTTAAAATTGATAAAAATGCATCATGAGTATAATATCTTTCGCTTCCAGGAATATAAGATTTTGATTAACCTCATAGATCTTAAATATGTATCTTCTACCACATTGGAAAATTATGAGTTTTCAATGTCATAAATATAATTACTCATTTTCTTTATCCTATAATAAAAGATAATAAGGTCAGAGTAAATATATCAAACCTATTATTAAAAATATCTTTACTAAAAGCAATGTAAAATCATTTTTAATTTTAATTTTGTTCTTAAGTTATATCTTAAGTTACATATATATATATATATATATGTATATATTTTCTTTTTCAATAGGAATACCTTACATCCCCTTTTGGTGCTGGGTAGTTAGTGGGTAATTATACATTAAAAGCTTCTGCCATTATGAGCTTGAGGACAAAGACAGATCTAGTGAAAACATATTCATTTTTCTACCTAATTTATTTGATGATTATAAGATGTTATATGGCCTTTACACAGGGCAGTTGGTTTCCTTTTATCCTGATAATTAACCTGTGCTACAGGAGGGCTTGACAGTAGACCAAAGACTATTTCATAGGAATAGAGTACAATTCTATATATAAAGGGAAATCTTATTAAAGAAAATTACAACATAGACCTTTTAGTATACATACTATAGTAGACTGAAAACCTACTTCTTCAAGAATGTTAGAAAACATACTCACTTATTAATTATTCAGTAACTGCTGGGAATCAAAACACAAGGAGCTCATTTCTTCATTTTGGTTTCTCTGAGGCAGAGCCTAAGATAAGAATTTGGGTGCGTGTCATTCAATGAAAGAATGCTCTCAGGAAACAAGGAATAAAGAAAGTAGGATTGGCTAGGGATCCTGAGACTAAGGCCCCACTGTAGGTTAACTAACTGGAATTTAAATAGAAACTTGAAAAATAAAAGGATTGGCCAGAGGAAGAAACAAAGCACAAATATGGTCTCTGGGAGCACTGGAAGATGAATTATATTACCGAGATTATTCCACTATAAGGAAAGAGGGAACCAACTTTTACAATCCCATGTCAGTAAGTCATTAACTGGCTGCAATCTGCATCAACATAGAGGGAAATATAGCATCCTTGGTGAGGTGGCTTCTGTTTCACCAAGGGAAATTTTACCAAGAAGGGGTGGCTATGAGCAATTAACAGCCAACACGCACAGTGATAGAGGCTGCTTTTAACCAGATGGTAATGGGATGCAGGCAGGCCACCAGCAGAGTTCATTACAGCAAGTAAACAAACACGTTATTATAAAAAGATTATTTTTACAATCTCCTATTTCTAAAGTCACATCTTTGTAATTATCGAGAAGCAATATGCTATAGATCTTGGGCCTTGGTGATTGTATGATCTCTTGGGTTTCAAACAGTTCATCAGTAAGTCAAGGTGGAATTCATAATCCATACACAGAAGTCTCTCTGGCAAATTGTGAATTGTGTGACTGCAATTTTCTACCCATTGTTTGTAGCTAATCACTTAAAAAAAACATAAACTGAATTAGAATATTTTCATCCCACTGATTAATATAGTAATGAAATGTAAAATAAACTAAATAAACAGATGCATAAAGTCATGACTCTTTATCATTATAAGTACAGAGATTTCATTGATGTTTAAATTTTGGAATTATATGTAATCCAAAAAGATCAGATCCAAACTCTTCTAGGTCAAAGATTGCTTACTACTCTTCTTCATCCCTGAAATTTATAGTTGAAAAGGTAATATATTCTGACAAGTGATTATTATTATATGAAACATTATTTGAGCTGATATTTGAAGGATGACATTACTCAGAAATGGAAGAGCATTGTGCAAAGATAGCATGGAAGAGCATGCAGGATCTCTTCTGCGTGTCAGGAGTTACGTAGTTTGAAGGGAGGGTAAAATAGCATGGAGAATAAAGGTAAATGTGTAGTTAGAAACGAGAATATAAAAGCCCTCTGTCTCCATAACATACAGTTTAAATATTTAAACTAAATATTAAATAAATAAATTAAATTAATTAATAAAATATTTATTTAATGATTTTAAAGGCTATAGGAAGGAATTGGAGAACTTTATTTTTTTAATTAATTAATTTATTTATTTATTTATTTTAGAGAAAGAATGTGCACAGCAGTGGAGAGGAGCAGAGAGAGAAAGAAAGAATCCTAAGCAGGCTCTATATGGAGCCTGATGTGAGCCTTGAGACCCTGAGGTCAAGACTTGAGCCAAAATCAAGAGTCAAGACTCCCAACCGACTGAGCCCCCCAGGGTTGGGCCCTAGAATTGAAGAACTTTAAACTGGAGAATAATATCATCATATCTATGTGTTAGATTGGGGTGTATTTGTTTTGTTTGTATGACCTCTGGCATAATATCTTGGACACTGGGTGTAAAGAATACAACCAACTTTCTTATTTTACCTGATAAAATGCTTAAAAATATATTTTAAAGACTCCATACACTTCCGTCCTTATTGTTTTACTTTTGACAAGAAGATAAAGTATCATTACTATAAGGAAAGAATATTCTCAAATGTCATTTTCAAAGTAGACATGGATACAAGGCCCTGTGAAGTTCACACGAGCAGTTCTTCAAGTTATGGCCGTAAAATCATGAAGTTGATTAAAGTTAGGATTGACAAACATTTCTTAATGAGATACAATAGAATGAAATATTTTCAGAAAGCATAATCTAAGTAAAGCTAAGTATTGCTTTACGAAACCTGCTTCAATTAATAGAAAGTGCATGTGTGCATACAAATGTACCAGAATACCGGGACACAATGTATATTGTATTTCATGCCGTGGATCATGACGAGGAAGTCCCTGGTCAGAGAAGTGACAATATGAGTGCACAGAAGCTAGCTCTGTATGTTGCTCACAGTTAATTCTTATCAACTCTCATTTTCCTCTTTCTAGTCTTAATCTTCCTGGGGGTCTGATACAGCGCTGTTTCATCTGTGAATTAAAGGAAGAGTAAGATACTTTTAGTGGCTTTGCTCAAACAAATTTTTGTAGTAGAGCTGAAGGCAATCTCCACTTTTCTAAGAGTACCATTTTGTATCTTGAAGTTTCTTAATCTTCTCATCCCTGACATGGAGATAATATAACAAGACTGTAAAGTATTGATAGTTCTTTGAATAAAATAATATAAATGGGGTACTTAGTACAGTGCCTGGCATATGCTCAGTAATCAATAAGTATTGGCTAATATTGATTATGGTTTGTTATCTCACAAGTGGTTAAATAAATTCCACATAAAAACGAAATAGTAATCAAGGCTTCCCTTGATGAATCAGGAAAAAAAAGCCTAGTAGATTAAAATAAAAATCTCTGACACCTCTGCAAACTGGCCAATAAGACAGTGATGAATATGCTGTCAGAGTAATTTTAGGACTTTCTTTATACTTTCATCATTTCATATTGCAGTTTTCAAAGAATGATCTAAAATTGCAACTAAAATCAGTAGGTAGGTAGCAAGTTGAAATCTAGGGTATACCACATAGTTCTTTACTTTTTGCCAATGTTACAACTAATAGCAAATCATGTGACTTGCATCATATTATCTCCTAAGATATCTAGTCATGTGAAAAAATGTAACTACTTATGGGAACTCATCATCAGAGTCCACATATTTGTTTACTTCATCTGTGTTTGTAACTTTTCCTTATTCCTGGGAGATCATTCACCCAGATCATTTCTCATAACAAATGCTTTATTTATTTACTTACTTAGTTTTTAATTTAAAAATACTTTAATTAAAAAAAATATTGACCATGATCTGACATTTCGGTGAGTTGTAATCACTGATCACAGATCAGCCTAATAAATATAATAATTAAAAAGTTTGAAGTATTGTGAAAATCACCAAAATTTGACAGAGACACAAAGTGAGCGAATTCTGTTGGCAAAATGGCACCGATAGATCTGTTTGAGGTAGAGTTGCCATAAACCTTCAATTTGTAAAAAATGCAGTACCTTTGAAGTGCCATAATGCAACATGAAACAAAGCAAAATATGCTAGGTTGTAAACTTTTTGCTTAACATCTGGAGGAACTACCAAATTGTTTTCAAAGGCAACTGTACCTGTTTACATTCCCATCAACAATGTATGAGAGTTCTAATTTTTTTCACATCCTCACTACTGCTGTATTAATTTTTAATCAGCAACAAGTAGCATTACAGCCATATCTTTACTCCATACCTGAGGTATTCTTAGCATTGTTGTTCTGATATCTGTGAAGAGTTAATAAAATAGAAGTCTGGTTTTGTACCAGGAGACCAATATTTGTGGTGAGGTTATAAACCTTGGTCTACCTTTTCCATGTACCATGATCAAAACAAGATGGCTCACTTCAAAATATGCTTTATAAACTAAATGATGAATTTGTGTACAGAGAGAAATGGAAATAAAAGCAGGGAGTGAATTGTAAAAATTGATCTGCACAATAAATTTTTTAACACCAGATGCTTAAAAAAAGTTTTGGCTTTTTCATTTTGCACATTACTTTTGGCTTTACTATTCCAAATTTTTATTTAAGTTTGAAGTCCAATGGACAGGGAGGGACTCTGTAAAGCACCTAGCACAAATTGCCAACACTCTGTTTATGACCTACTGCTGACCCCTGGTAGAAAAGCTGAACTAGCAAACAAAAGCACATGCTCAAAAGATGCCTGTGGTCCATCCGGGGAAGGAAAAGGTGCTTAGTTGCTTTTTTTCCCCTTTCTTTTTGTTTTCTGCAACAGATCATGCTGTACTCCTACTTAAAAAGAGAAAAAGCACCATCCAAAAAAGCTTGTCCATCTGCTAGCATTTTTCATCCACTAGTGCCCTTTGAGATGAACTGTGTGGGAAGAATCAGGGCTGGATGTTTTGTCATGACTGGTAATGTTAAGAAGGGCTTTTTCTGTTCAAGCAGTTTTTTAAAATATCCAAACCTAAGACTTTATGATGAAAAGTATGAATTGGGTTTCATTTGTGGGAAGGATATCACTTCTTAGGAAATAAATGGTCTATGCACATTAGTGGAGAGAATACGTATAGTTAATAAGAGGTTATGTGTGTGCTGACTCTACTTTGAGAAAATAAAACCCATATGGGGTACCTGGGTGACTCGGCTGGTTAAGCGTCTAACCCTTGATTCCAGCTCAGGTCACGATGCTCACAATTCGAGTTTGGGTCCTATGTTGAGCTCTGCACTGATAGTGTGGAGCCTCCTTAGGATTCTCTCTCCCTCTCTCTCAGCCAATCCCTGCTTGTGTGCTCTCTCTCTCAAAGTAAATAAATATTTTTTTAAAAAAACCTACATAAAGATTGTCATCAAGCTATGTAATAATGGGTTGTTCAAAACTCAAAAACTTGCTGGATTAAATTACCCACAAAAAGACAAGGTTGTAAAGTTCAGTCCCATGGCAGAGAGAGAGAAATTATTTAAACTGTTCTACCTTTAAGGCTGTTTTGTAGTAAAGTATGACTTTTCTCATGTTTAGTTGCAAATGTCTCTACCATATATTAAAACTCAGTAAAATGAGGAGAATTTCAAATGGAATTATTTAATTTAGAAAGTTCCATGAGAAGCTATTATGTTTAAGAACCGAGGAATGAAAGAAAACATCAGCATGTGGGAAGCACCGAGTTAGAGATCCATCTTCTGGGGCTGAAAGGAAATGCCCCTTTCTTTCTTGTCTGTGTGCGTATTCATGAGGTCTCTGACTGGCATAATTTGATGGGGCTGCTGGGGCCATGCCACTCACAGAATCTGCATCTTTCCAACTAGGAAGGAATCACAAAGGATATCCCTGGAATGGATGGGGTTTGCTCAGTGACTAATGAAATTTTGGACCTTAAATGTTTTGTTATTCTTTTGACAGTTTTCAGGAAGATTATGCCTAATTTTCCCCTGAGATCTTTTCCGTTTATTGAATAAGGAAAGTTGCTGAACTGACATTAAAGGGATATGGGGATCTCTAGGAGATATTTGCCAAAAAAGAAAAAAAAAGGATGAATATTCACCCTTATGGACACTATCAGGAGTTCATAGAATAGAAAAATTAGGTGTTTGAATGTAAGCAGACTGTTATTTGACTTACCCAAAGAAGAGGGGTTAGGATGAACTTAATTCTGATTATGTGACAGAATGTGCTGGTATCAGACTAAGACTGTTTAGAACTCTCTGTTGAATCAATGGAAACACACACACACACACACACACACACACACACACACACACACACGCACCCCTTTCACTGCATATTAATTCATTCTCCCTCTTTCTATGGGAATCATCCTCAGATGGGCCTAAGGGATGACAAATTGAAGTGATTGCCCTAGGGCTTGCTCTTTGCCTTTCATTCTCCAATCCCTTAAAAGGATCAGGCATCTGGGGCTAGAATGGAATTACTGAATTGGTTGAGGGAGAAAGGAAGGCAGAAAGAATGTTGTCACCAGCCAGCACTGAAAAATTATCTAAGGTCCACAAAGTCTTCAAACAACTAGTCTGAAGCTGGCTACTGTGTAATTATGTCCACAATTTTTGGACACAGTTACAATACACCTACAATTTTTGCATAATTCTTTTGTGATTCTTTCATTTTTTTGTTCAATATTACCATTGATATACATTTTTAGAAGATTCCACTTGTGTGAAAAAACAAGAGTCAAAACACATGGTAATTCTTATCCCCCCAAGTTCCACACTTTCTCAAAGATGATGTGGCCAACTCAATTGTCCACACAGATTCTATCATAATCAGAAATATCACTGCAGGTGGACTCTTTTATGTACACTTGTAGGAGTCTATTTAGTTATCTTAGGTAGTTATACTTAGTTAATCCGACAATTATTAATCATGTTTACTATATACGAAGTTCCCTGCTTGGGATAGGCAAAATCCTATTTTGTCCTCAACCAGGAAGTAGTTTGGTGGAGAGAATTATTCGTTTATCTGAGGAGCATTTTAGTACCATAGTTACCATGATAAGTTCATAAAAATATGGAGAAGTGAGAGCTAATATTGTGAATAAAAAATAATTAAAGAGCAATACTTATTAGAGTAACAACTGAATTTTTAAAAATTTTTAATGTTTATTTTGAGAGAGAGAGAGAGAGAGAGAGAGAAAGACAGAGTGCAAATGGGGGAGGGCAGAGAGAGAGGGAAACACAGAATCTGAAGCAGGCTCCAGGCTCTGAGCCGTCAGCACAGAGCCTGATGCAGGACTCGAACCCATGAACTGTGAGATCATGACTTGAGCTGAAGTCGGACACTTAACCGACTGAGCCACCTAGGTGCCCCAACAATCAAGGTTTAAATAAAGAAATGCAACAAATCTCTGGTATTTTAGTGTTTGAAAGTTATGGGATCAATGGTGTTATCTTTAAATACAAAAGTTACTTTTGTGTGTAATTTGATCGAACATCTGGGTATGTCCCAAATTTTGGAGGTACAGAAAATTATGCCAGACAAAAAGGTAGAGAACAAGAGGGAAATATACAATGGATGAAATAGATACTTGTTTGTGGTCTGAATAAAATTTCTTAAGACTCTTCCAAGGTACTATAATGAAAGTACATTTCCCTTCTAAAGCATAGAACAAAAACCTGGGAGAAAATGACTGGATTTATATAGACTATACAATATTAAAGAGTAAAATAGTATTTATCTAATACTCTCCCCTTCAGATTATTTCATGTTTCCAGGCAGAAATATATTTAAAGGAAGTTTTTTCCCCTCAGAAATCATTTTGCCTTAAGCAACACTTTTTTAATAATTAATTATAAATAATGCATTAGGCTTAATTCTCTTAAATAATTTTATGTGAAAAGGAGATACTAGTAACTCATTTCCTATGCAGATAGATAAGTAATGGCTGTCATGTTCACACCTACTATATCACATGACCTACATTTCTTAGCAATAATCCCTATTACTTGTAGCAATTAATAACATTTTTTTTTTCTGTTCTAAGATCTCCTCTTGCATCAGAGGTGACCATCCACAGCTATTAATTCAGGAAGGTATTGAAAACTAGGTGTTAGATTTGGTTTTGTGAGGATAAAAATGTGGGATGTCACTATGGAAGCCCTTAACTTCATTTTTGTAATGACCCAGCTCACATTTCTAGGCAGCAAATATTTCTCACATATTTACTCAAAAATTAAAATATTTACTCAAAATATTTTAATCCCTTTGTAGTCTGTTTGTGTTCACTCAACATTAGGTTTTAGGTAGGTGTGATTGTCTCTGATGCTCAAAGCACTTAAGTGAGAATTGCTATTTGCTGCCAAGCTATCTTGCTAACATCATTTTCACTCTGCTCTGCTTTTCTGTGCATCAAGTTTTTATTGTGTTATTCAAAAACAAGAAGTCAAAGCTTATTTAGAGTAATATGGATTTCTAAAATTAAATCTAATAATTTGATCTTTAGATCAGTAATTAATTGTGTGCCAAATTATTCTGAATGATTGCAAAAGTATCCTTATCATCAGAAATGTTTGCTTTTCCAGTGGGAAAAGAAAATTAAGTGTAAAATGTATTAATACTATATTAATAGTATTTATGATTTATATTTCATGCATGCAAATATGTTGAAGGAATGTAGGAATTATAAGATTATAGTATCACTGTTGAGTGACACTAAAAAATATATTCTGAATGAACACAAATTTTTCCATGCCTGGGTTTTTCCATTTACTCTAAAGAATAATTTTGATTTTGCAAACATGTTCAACTTATATCACCCATCATTTCTACCACTTATTTTATCTATTCATTTTTTTAGTATAAACCTCAGGCTTAATTACATAGAAATACTAGTTTGCATGAATTTGCCATGGGGAAATACCTACTATACAAAGACTTTCATGGTTTTGGGAGTAAAGTGTTTTTTTAAAAATATTTTTATTTATTTCTAGGAGAGAGAGAGAGAGACAGCGTGAGCAGGGGAGGGTCAGAGAGAGAGGGAGATACAGACTCTGAAATAGGCTCCAGGCTCTGAGCTGGCAGTCAGCACAGAGCCCAATGCGGGGCTCGAACCCACGAACCGCGAGATCATGACCTAAGCCAAAGTCGGATGCTTAACAGACTAAGCCACCCAGGCGCCCCAGGAGTATTGTGTTCTTAAAGTAAAAAAACTGTGATTGTGTATCAAATTCCCTGGAAACAAAGAATATACTACTCCAATTTCATTAGTTTCACAAATGAAAACAATAAGTGGTCCAACATTCAGTATGGAAACTCAGAATCATCATGAGGGTCTGGATGGAAGGCCAATTTCATTGAATGAAGGCACAGTTTGGATAGAGACAGGGGTGATTCGCAAATATTTTCAATACACAAGAAATTATCTTTATTCCAAAAAGTCTGTCTATTTCTTTATGGACTTTCAAGAAGAACATTTTCATGGGTTAGATTTTACTGGCATACTGCTTTGTAACAAGAATTTATTGATTCTTCTATGCAGAGTCCTAACCAGAGTGCTATAGGGTATATGCTGTAGGAATAGGAATAAGGGTTTTGTTCATAAATGTGGAGATTTATAGAATATTTATAGGTAAATATGTATATATTTAAATGGCATTTACATATATATGTATATTAGAGCAATAACAGCTACTGTGAGCCATTTTTAAGCATTTATACTTGTATTGCTGCATCTCAGGGGAAGTGAATTAGTCTAAACCCATAAGCAAGGGTTTTATCTTATGGTTAATCCTATAATCATTAGATTCTAGTTATCCCACACCAAAATGTAAATAAATGTATCATTGTTTTATTCTGAAGATTACTTCATTTTTGCTTTACTTCAGCATAGCCTATGTCATTTCAAGTTGGAAAATAATTGTGGATATTCTAATCACTAGCTCCTGACTTACTTTTAATATTATTTCCTTACATAAGATGTATAAAGAGGCAGGAGTTGGATATATGGAAAGTAGAATGGTTTAGTGCAAGGAACATTGGAATAAAATCACAGAGACCTCTATTCTGGTTCCAGAAGCTTGGACAAGTCATTCAGCCTTTCTGGGTCTCAGTTCTCCCATGTGGAGAATGTGGGGGTCCATCTCTAAGGGTAATTGTAACTCAAACATGCCTTTGGGAAATACAATCAGGAAGAAGCAACCTAGCTGAGCTCATGTAGGTCCTTGGAATTGTCTTTGCTGTATTTCTTATCCCTAAGTTATCTTGAATGTTATTTCTCATTCATCTAGTAGGGTAGTGTTATCTGACAAAAGAGAATATGTTTCCGATTTTGGTCACATCTGAAAGGAATTTTTCCTGGAAGAAAGATTATGTCAGTACCCTGCAAAGCATTATGCTTCTCTCTGTATTCCAGATCTCATATTATTTTATTTCTATCAGAAAAGTTAGAATTTTGTCTTTTGACATGAGAAAATCCCCCTGAGATCATAAGGAAACGAATTCCTGAAACACTAAAAGTCAGCCAAGTAAGTGAGAAAAAATACATTCAAAAAAGTTAAATGGAGGTAGAAATTACATTGAAATTTGATTGCAACAGTGCTTCTGCTTCTAAGATTTACATTTAGCCAATGGCCATTCTAAGTAAGAAAGTAAAATTTTAAAAATTTTTAATGCTTTTTATATTTAAGAGAGAGAGAGAGAAAGCATGCAAGCAAACGGGCGAGGGGCCGAGAAAGAGAGAGTAGTGAGAGAAAGAGAGAGAGAGAGAGAGATACAGAATCCGAATCCAAAGCAGGCTCCAGACTCAGCTGTAAGCTGAGAGCCCAGTGAAGGGCTTGAACTTGACAAATGTGAGGTCATGACCTGAGCCAAACTTGGATGCTTAACCAGTGCCCCAAAGGTAAAAAAAAACTTAAGATTCAAAGCCATAAGCACTTAGAAGCGAAAGGTAGAGCAAATCTATGGTTGTGATATAATATTTCAGATGTCCAGTCTTATTCCAGTGTATGTACAATCTCACATTTTGAAAATGTAAGTGTTGATTTCACTTTTCCCTCCAGTTTAGGATATACCCAAAATTGAGACATACTTTAGCCTAAGAAAGATAACACTAAAGAGAAGAATCATGCAATTTGCATAGATGTGTCTTTTCAGGATACAGTAACTTTTTCCATCATGCTCTAACTGATATCTTTTAAAGTTAAATGGTTTTAGTGTATTTACAAAACTACAAATGTACACAATTCACTGTGTACTATAGAAAATAATTAAACTGGGGGGGCCCTGGGGTGCTCAGTTGGTTAAACATCTGACTTTGGCTCAGGTCATGATCTCACAGTTCAAGGGTTCAGGCTCTGTCTGGCTCTGTGCTGACAGCTCAGAATCTGGAGCCTGCTTCGGATTCTGTGTCTCCCTCTCTCTCTGTCTCTTTCCTGCTCATGCTCTCTCCCTCTCTCAAAAATAAATAAACATTAAACAACTTAAAAAAAAGAAAAAAGGAAATAATTAAATTGATATTGATTTCTCCACCTATATTTTTTGTTTAGAAAATGGAATATATGCAATATGTATAATGAAATGAACCATTAAAATTTATTGAGATATAAAATGTATCCATTCTATTTATTTTTACTCTTTTCATTATTGCTTTATCCTACTGCATTGAATAATATCAGACCAATAATAATATTACCACTAACAATATGATGACCAAATACATAGAAGATTGCTTTTCAGATGCTTATGCCATTTGTTTACATTCCATTAACTATATTTAAAATACTGGATTACATCTTTCATCTGTGTTGTAGGCACATTTTTCTGGCATATCTTTGCTGTGGGAATACTTTCCAATTCATTCTTTTCAAGAGTGTCATCTTCTTATCAATTTCTGGGGTCCCTGCCTCTCAGAGCCTTCTGATATCACCTTGTCTGTTTCCTGTTTTCCATCTTCATCTTTATACCACATAAACATGTTTGCTCTTAAGGGTTTCACCCAGCCAAGTATTTTCGGCATGTGGAACACCTTGTCATGTGGTCTGACTGAAGATATTTAAAACTGATTTTTGTTTGTTTCTTTTTGTTAACCTAGTTTTTTCATTTATTGGGTTATTCTGGGGGACTGAAAAATCTATATTTCTGCTATGGCTGCCATATTGCCTGTCTCTCCAAATTTTTATTTGTTTTTTAAAGGACACCATACCCTCAGACTAGATCCCTAAACCTGAATATACTTTCGGTCTGTTGATCCAAGTAGTAGCACAAATAAGGCTGCTCCGCAAAGATGGGGGTTCATAGATTTAGGTTTTCAGCATGTGACACAACATAAGGATGAGCTTTCTTTCATTTGCAGACTGTTTTTAGCATGTTTCAGTGTCACTGTCAGAGTGAGAAGGGCACTAGAAGGAAGAGCATATATATTTTACAAATGAATCTGTATATTTGTTCATAATTATATAAATAGGGTGCTTAAAGGACAAACGCTGTCAACATTATTATCAAAAGAAAACCTAAGCATAGAGCATGAGGCTTCATTATACACTTATTTATGCCTTGGGGTTATGCATGTGTGCCTGCTTTCATGTGTGTGTGTGTGTGTGTGTGTGTGTGTCTCCTTCCAAGGAGAAGGTACTAGAGAAGTCTCTTGCTCTGAAAATAGTACATTTAAAAGTGTGAGCCTTCAGAGGCTGTAACATTACACATTTAGCAGTTTCCGGCCCCTAAGAGGTGGTGGTATCATCTCTTGTTCTGCCACCCCGGCTTTGACCTGGATATACCCAGCTGTTATCATCAGTATGTAAAGGATGTTGGTCCCTTTGCTCTCTCTAAATGACTTCTCTTGCAAGGTGACATGGTGACAGGTACTGTGTGACTCACCATGTGCTGCAGCTTCTTTTACTTCCAAATATATGTGGTTGAAGACTACAGATGGTTTAGAAAAAACACTCAATGAGAATATGCTATTCCTTCTGGGCCCCTCCAGTGGTGCTATTAGCCAAATTCTGTCCTGTTCCATGTTATTTAACTCCTGTTCAGCACAGTGTCTTGCTAAAACTTTGCAATATTCTTTAATTCTTCATATGTCACTAAAACTTCATCGAAAACATTTAAAAGCATACAACCAAAATGTGAATGTTAATAAAAGAGGACTTAAAGAAAGGTGAAATCAATCGACTGAAGATCAAACAAATTAGCTTATTATAATTTGACTCAACTCTATCTCATTTGTGATTAACCTGTTGGCATACACTTAACTGAAATCAAACTCAAATAATTTTTATAAAATATTCTCTCAATACAAATTTACTATTGGTGATCATTTCTCAATGCATACAAATATAGAATCATCATCATATTGTATAAAATGAAACTGACGTAATGTTATCTATCAATAAAAGGAAGAAAGAATTAGAAAAAAACTGAAGTCTAAGATTGAGGAAACAAATGAGCAGGGGAAAGCAAGGACTGCATCCTCAAACACTTTGGTTACTCCAGAATAAATGGGGGATGGAGACGAGGAAGATTTGATTAACATTCCCTACCCTCATAACTTCACTTTTTCTTTCTCCTTTCTTGTCAGACCATAATCTCACTTTGGAAATTTTGTTTGTTTCATGCTAATGCTCCGGATGTCGGCAATAAGCATAAAATGGGTTATGCTTGGTTCAAATTTGCAGCCGTTGTACTTAAACAATAATAATCTTGGCTGCAGTGGGTAGGATAATAGCCCCTCAAAATGTAAATATTTTGACCCCAGAAACCTGTGAATATGTCACCTTACATGGCAAAAAGCACTTTGAGATAGGGGTGCTAAGGTTAGGACCTTCAGATGGGAAGTTTAACCTGGATTAGAATTAAAGGCCCTATCTAATCACACGAGTCCTTAAATGTGGAGAATATTTCCCAGCTGCAGCGAACCAAAGACATAGCAGTGGGAGAGGGACTCAACTGCCATCGGTGGCTTTGTAGTAAGTGGGAGGTGACCACCAATGAAGGAATGCAGCCAGGCTCTAGAAGCTGAAAAAAGCAAAGAAACAAACTTTCCCTTAAACCCTCCAGAAGGGAACACATCCTTGCCAACACCTTGGATACATCCCAGTGAGACTTACCTTAGACTTCTAACTACAGAACTAAATAAATCTGTGTGGTTTTAAGCCACTAAATTTGTGGTAATTTGGAACCAATAGAAACCTAACAGAGTGGCTAACATTGCTTGAGCACTTACCGTGTACCAGGCATGATGCCTCTTTATTTCTCACAATCTTATTTTACATATGAGGAAATTGAGATTTCCAGAGGTAAAGTACCTTTGCCTACTTGAAGCAAAAGGAGTCATAGAGTGAGAACTTGAATCCATACTCTCTGCTTCAGATTCTGGGCTCTGGACTGCTCTCCTATCCAGCCTCCCATTCCCTTGCATGGGAGTTCCATGTGTAAATAGTGTTACCGGAGCGGCAGGGTCTCTAGACTTTTCCCCAGTAGTAATTCACAGACATCACAGTGAGAAGTTGTTCTGGAATAGGCTTACCATCATTAAGGGCAGATCTGAAAATATTTGATTAACTAATTAATTTCTGAAGTAAGGAGAGACTTTATCCCAAAGGATTGTTGAAGTGAGGGAGCAGGACTAGAATAGAAGGAATGTTCAGGTCATAGATCACAAGCATCTCCAAAAATATTTATTTCTCATGAAGTAAAAGAGTAATGGGATGTTTTATCAATTACTTAAAGATCAATGACACATTTAAATACAAGATGGGTCCAGAAGTTTGGCAACTTGGTTTCCTGCAGAAAACAGACTGAAACAGTGAGAAATGCTGAATAATTTTTTTTAAACTCTTGTTAAAAGCATAAATGAGCTAGTAAGATGATAAACAACCACATGATCAAAATCTAAGTGAAAGTGGAATCCGGGGCCTCGAGCCTCAGTGTTACTTCATCTCCCGGGGTCTTCTCTTTAAGATTAAGCTCCTTCATTCACAGTATCCGTTGGCCTGAAAACATACCCTACTTCCCATACTTCCTGTCACCCTACAAGATGATCTCCATGGACCTGGATGCTTCTCTCAATTGCAATTTGAACATCCAGTCAACTTCAGCCATACTTTTCTTCTCTTTTTCTTGAACACTCCAGGCATGTTCCAGCTTCAAGATTCTTGTGTTTGTATTCCCTACTCAGTCAACTAGAGTGCTATTCCCCCAGAAATACATAAGGCCATTTTTGTGTTCATCCTTCAGTGAGGCCTTCCCTGACCATCCTGCTATCCATTAGACTGTTTCAATTCTACTTTACTCCTGAATTATTTTTTTCCATGAACACAAATTATGATCTAGGTAACAAATTAATTTAAGCACCTATGCAAGTGTGTTTGTATAGCAAGAGGTATATAATTTACTTATTTATTGATTCTCCTCTCAATGGAATATAAGAGCCTCGAGCAATGCAATCTGTGTCTGCTTTGTTCACTGCTATATTGGAGTGAATTACCTGTCACATAGTAAGGGCTAAATAAATATTTATTAAACGCATGAAAAAATCAAAACAAATAATATTCCTAGGGCAATAAATAGCTCAGAGGAAAAAAGTATCCTAGCATAAAGCAACAAAAAAATGCCATGAGAAAGAAACAGCAGAAACAAAAGACACAGAAAGAGATCTATAAGGATTTTAATGCAAAATTATCATAGAGATTATACTTGTTCACCCTATTTTTAAAATTTTTTAAAGCTTTATATATTTCTGAGATACAGAGAGAGAGAGAGTGTGTGAGCAGGGGAGGGTCAGAGAGGGAGAGAGACGCAGAATCAGAAGCAGGCTCCAAGCTCTGAGCTGTCAGCATAGAGCCCAATGTGGGACTCGAACCCACGAACTGTGAGATCATGACTTGAGCTGAAGTCGGACGCTTAACCGACTGAGTCACCCAGGCGCCCCATTGTTCACCCTATTTAATTAAAAAATAGAAGAAAAATGTCAGGAGCATGAAATTATAAAACTAAGTAGGTATAAAATTAATTTCTCCTAAATAAAAATATAATAAATTATAAAAACTTAAGTGTGTACCAGCACTTCAGATTTAGTTGAAGAGACAATTAGTCAACTGTAATATAAGTCAAGAAATTTTATCAGAACCCAACACAAATAAAACACATGAAAAGAGGTTAAAAAACCCACAAAACAGAGTGAGAATTTTCAGCACACATTTAGCACAAACTTCAGAGTACAGGAAAGAGACAATTTAGGGTACCGTATGGGGGGGGATGATGAAGTAACTGGTATCAGCCTTACCCTTGTGCTGTTCACCACTATAGAATTGGACAAAATAAAAGAAATACCTGTTTCAGATACTGGATGATACATGCCTGAGACTAAGATTCCCAAGAGGAGGGAAACAGCAGCCATTGTGACCTTATGATCTCCCAGTTCTCAGTCTTGAAAAGGTAGCTGCTTAGTGAAGGGATTCTGAAAATCAGCATAGTGTTTGCTTTACATCAGTGGCTAAATTTTGGCTTAGTTTGACCAAGTTTTGCATACCCACAGTACAAGACCCCTACCTACAAGGCAGCTCATTCTGGAGGTTGCATAATGCTGGTTGGGAGAGTCCTGAATAATTAGGGTGGAAAGACTAGCTGAACACACCACATGTTCAATGGAGACCCCAGAAAGGCAACGGCATAGATTGCCTTGATAGATTCACCCTATCCCTAGATTAAGAGCTAATCTAAACCTGGCCTAAGAAAATTTTAATGTTTATTTATTTATTTTGAGAAAGAGAGAGACATTGTGTGCACCTATGCGCACATACACATGTGGGCGAGGAGGGGAGAGGCAATGAGAGGAAAGAGAATCCCAAGCATGCTCTACACTGTCAACAGAGTCTGAAGCAAAACTCCATCTCATGAACTATGAGCAGAAACCAAGAGTCAGACGCTTAACCAACTGAGCCACCCAGATGCCCTTGGACTAACAAAGTTTAAATCAAATCTTGAAAGGATCAAGCTGATTCCTTAGCAAATTATCTGAATGGACAGAAAAAAAGTAAAATACTTTAGTATTAAGATTCTTCAATTTTGGATCAGTTTTTTATAAATTGGAACTTAAATATTAAAAATTTTTAATGTTTCTTTATTTTTGAGAGAGAGAGACAGAGTGTGAGCAAGGGAGGGGCAGAGAGAGAGGGAGACACAGAATCTGAAGCAGGCTCTAGGGTCTGAGCCATGAGATCATGACCTGAGCCAAAGTTGGGCTGAGCCACCCAGGTGCCCTGGAAATTTAATAATAAAAGAAGTTCTGTGTATATAAATGTTTATAGTTGTGTTTACCATAGTGTGAGACTTCTATAATTTGGGCCTACACACCTTTCCTATTATCACTGTGTTGCTATGTATAAGATTTGTCTCTTGTAAAAAGATTAAAATACTGAAGAGATTCTGAATCATTTCATTTATAAATTTGATTAACTAGGTATATAAAGATTATTAAAGTACCTTGAAAGATTGTGCTTATTAGGTTTGTAATGCTGCACTATCCAGGTTTTGAAGAATTACAGAAAATTGGTATATGTTTCTAGTGTCTGAGGTACACAATGTCCATCTTTACCTATCAAATTAATAAATAACCAACTGGGTGGCTCAGTTGGTTAAGTGTCTGACTTCAGCTCAGGTCATGATCTCAGGGTTCATGAGTTTGAGCCCCACATCGGGCTCTGTGTTGATGGCTCAGAGCCTGGAGGCTGCTTCAGATTCTGTGTCTCCCTCTCTCTCTGCCACTTACCCACTCACACCCTTTCTCTCTTTCTCAAAAATAAAGAAACATTAAAAAAATAAAAATAATCAATTTGTGATAGTACCTGATGTCAAAAAGGATACAATGAGATGAGCATTCTATATACTCTGGTGTAAACATGAATTGACACAACTTTTCTGCAAATATATTTGATCAATATTTTCAAGATGTTTAAATATTTGTAATTCCAAGGAAATGATCCACAAACTACATTTCTAATATGTTAAGTGTAAATAATTTATAATATGAATTGTACTCACATTTTATGTGAAGGTTATTTTCTAATGTAAGCAGTTAAGACTTACAGAATATTCGGAATTTCCTTTGAAGCACTATTCAAATTTGCTGTAGATAGAGTAGTGTACCATTGCTCATTGATTCCCACGTGGACACTTTCTTTCTGCAATATTGTAGCAGATTGTTACTTCTCAGTTTTAGCTTTTTATTTTTTGTTGCTCTCATTTTAATGTCTATTTAATTTTTTACTCCTCATAATCATTTTGATATTTTAATATATTAAAAGAAGATACAGAAAATTTTATTCAATATGTGTAATTTTTTAAATTCAATATACCTGATAGATAATATTGTATACATTCAAACTGTACAACATGTTAATTTGATACATTTATATATTGTAATATGATTGCTATTGTAAAGATATTTAGCACCTCTAACACATTACATAATTATCCTTTCTTTCTAGTGGCTGGAATACTTAAGTTCTGCTCTTTCAGTAAGTTTGATGATTATAGTACATGATCCATATTCATTTTGCTATGCATTAGTTCTCTATGGCTTATTTACCACTCACTATATGTTTGTGCTCCTAAACAACATCTGTCTTATCCTCCCTTTCCCCAGCTCCTGGTAGCCACCATTTTACTTTCTGTTTTTAAGAGTTTGGATTTTTTAGATTCCATAGTAAGTGATCTCATACAATATTTGTCTTTGTCTGACTTACCTCACTTAACATTTTGTGCTTAATTTCCATGCATGTTGTCACAAATGGCAGGATGTCTTCCGGTCTTGTGGTTGAATTACATCCTACTATGTATATTCCACTATATATATTCCAGTATATATATTCATCCATTGATGGACATTTTAGGTTTTTTCCATACCTTGGCTGTTATGAATAAGACTGTAATAAACATGGTTTGAAATTCTGTTTTCATTTCCTTGAGTATATATCCAGAAATGGAATTGCTGGATCATATGTTAGATCTGTATTTAATTTTTTGAAGAAACTCCATATTGTTTTCCATAGTGGTTGGACCAATTAAAATTCATTCTAACAGTACATAAGTGCTCCTTTTTTTAAAAAAAAATATGTATTTATTTTTGAGAGAGAGAGAGACAGTGTGAAGCGACAGGGGCAGAGAGAGAGGGAGAAGCAGAGTCTGAAGCAGGATCCAGGCCCTGAGCTGTCAGCACAGAGCCCAACACTGGGCTCAGCTAGAGGTCATGAACTGTGAGATTATGACCTGAGCTAAATCTGGCACTTAACCTACTTGGCCACCTAGGTGCACCTAAGTGTTCCTTTTTTATCACACCCTTGCCACTACCTATGATCTCTTGTTTCCTTGATGGCAGCCATTGTAATGTTAATGTATTTAAATTTCTGTTCTATTGAATCTCACCTTTTATTTTCTTTATTGTAAATTTCATTAATTTTCTTACATAGTATTTAAACTCTCAATCTTCTTTGATACTTGGGTATTTTAATTATCTTATTAAATTGAATTTTATTCTTTCTTTTATTACTTATTTTTACCTAATCACTTAAAAATATAAATTTATGTTACTTTACCATTTCCCTTTCATGCTCTTCTATATCTTTTGCTCTTAGAACTGCCAATAGGCAGATCTACTCATAGGAGTTATGATAAGAGGAGGCCCATACCACCAGCCAAGGATTTGGATGCCTTCTTGTTTGAGCATATATTCCTGCTTTTAGTATCCTACTAATGTTTACCCCAGGAGTATTAAAGATTTATTTTCCAAAATGCTTCCATTACTGCTAATCTTCAGAGGAGAAGCTCCAGTGTTCCTTGACAGATCTTACATCTTTTAACTGACAAGGCAGACTCCAGGACCTAGGATTTGTTACTCTGCACCTACCCACTCCTTGCCACAGCTGCTTGTTAGTTGGAGAAAAGTCTTCTTAAAAAGCAGGACACTGGGGTTCCTGGGTGGCTCAGTCAGTTAAGGGTCTGACTCTTGGTTTTGACTCAGGTCAAATGACTCATGGCTCATGAGTTTGAACCCTACATCGGACTATGTGCTAATAATGTAGATCCTGCTTGGGATTCTCTCCCTCTCCCTCTCTCTGCCTCTCCTACTCTCTCTTCTCTCTCTCAAAATAAAGAAATAAACTTTAAAAAAGGAGCAGAACACTGCATCCGGAGAATTTAATCAATAACCAAAATGGCCATGAAACCCATCATCTTCAAGGGTCAACATCAAATAACTATTTTCATTCCGACATGTACCAGGTTTGAAAAAGTAACCAAAACTCAGTCTTGAGTAGGCAGGAGGTAAGCAACATCAGGAATGGCTGAGGCAGGTCTCTGGGTAATAGCAATATGGCAATGCTTTTAAGCAGTACCAAAAATGGTGCAGGCAAACAGAGGTAGAACACTGTAGTAGAGGGACTGAGGTACTGGACACTAGGCATGCCACCAAACAAGGGCTCTGACTCTGTGAATAATCCAGAAAATTAGTTACATGCTAGAGAGATAAGAGGAGGAGTTTTTCTTTGGAACATGGTAGAAGGCTTGTTGTCAGGGACAGACTATAAAGGAAGGGTGTATGCTGCTATAGTGTGGATCTAGTCCTTCGAGTTTCTTTAACTTCCCAACCCAAATCACTATTATTTCTGGAGTCTAAGGGAAAAACAAATGTCAATGTGGGGGACAAGTGGCCCCCCTTGAGGATGGGAAGAATGCAAGGTCTGGGAGACATGCAGGCTTGGAGTCATTCAACTCTTTCCATTATTACTATTTATTTTATAAAATCACTTTCAGTGTAATTATTCCCAAACACACAGGAGACTTGTGCATGTCACAGAAGACTGCCAGGAGCCTTGCCTTTACTAGTCGGTGGTGTTACTGGTTTCATTATATTTGTTAAACTTACCGTAGACCTTCTAAATTGGCTCACAAATATCCTCCTATGAGTTACCAACATTTTTATGACTTGAAACAGACTCCCAGTTGTGCACTAATTAAATCTGTATGTGAATCAGAAAGTGATGGCGTTCCTCTATTTTGCCTAGTAATAGGTCCAGAATAAGCTAGAAAAGTTGCCCATAAATGGACATAACTCTCCATTATGTATTTGGACTTGTTTGTTGTTGGGAAGTACCCTTTGTTATTTCTCAAATTGGACCGGTTTCACTAGTGAGGTGGTTTGGGTCACAGGATAACCAATCAGGAAACTTCGAGGACCCAGTGAAAAACAGGAGAAAAGAATTGAGAAGCGGTTTCCTTTGCAACTTTCCACTGAACACAGGAATGGCAATGTTGTCATGCTAAGTTTGCCACACTGAGAACACAAAACTTTGATTTAGGAGACAAATAGCTAACGATAAAATTCAAGAGTGAGTGTCATTGCTTTAGAAAGCAGTAACATTTGGACTACAAAAACTCAGACAGAGTCCTATTTAACATTCATCATCCCTTTTCTGCCCAGTGAAGGCAATATTTCCCAAATCAATTTGAAATTAGCCTATGGAGCCTCAATTATGTTGCTGAGGTATTAATTTTAATCTTAACTTCCCTGAGAATGCAATGTCCCTCATGCTAAAAAAATGTTCAGCTCATGGTATTATAAAAATAAAGGTAAAACAGAATCAAACTTTGCTATTTTTTTCCACTTCATTTGGAATTGCTATGACTATTTTTGTTGAAATAACTTCTTACTTATCTAAATATGTAGGTGGATGTGTGACTAGGAGAGGAACGGTTACGAAGAATGAAAGCGAAGTTCCACTACTCCTGGCATCAGGCCTCAGCAGAATCCCCACTGGCCCCTGAGGAATGACCGACCTGAGAAGACCAGCTTCCCTTGACACCCTGTCGTCCCTCCCGAGTCTTGACTTCTGGCAGCGTGAAAGGAAGGAAGGGAAGAGGTCACCCTGCTTCGGAGGTGTTTCTGCTTCCACTCCTACCCTTCACACCCCGTTTTTCCTTTTGGATTTTTGGTCACGGCTGCCAAGAATATAAATTTATAACCACTGCAAACACAGCGCTGCTCTGTAGTTCATTCAAATTTAATGGAAGGAAACAAGGGGAAGTTGTATTTTCTTGCGCAGATTTATTAACCTAAAGGTGACATAGATGCTAGAGTGGTTGGAAAACATGAAAGAAGAAAGGAGTGATAGAATCTGGGACCTAGTATATAATGCTCGAGAATAAAGAAAGTAAAATAAAACTGGAAAATCTTAGACATTTTTATGCTCTTCTTGGAGTTCTTTCATTTTCTTTTTCCTCCTAAATTATATCATAGGGTTTTTGTTTGTTTGTTTACTTGGAGACCAAACACTCAAACTGAGAAAGGTGTTTCTGAAAATGACAGAAATTAATGTCCAGCCACCACATGATCTTTTTTCTTCTTTCAAAATAAAATTTGTTTTCATCTCAGTCTTCAAATTAGGCTATCTTTCTTTTTTTTAATGTTTTATTTTTTAAATATTTTTAATGTTACATTTATTTCTGAGAAAGAGAGGGAGAGAGCATGAGCAGGGAAGAGTCAGAGAGAGAGAGAGAGAGAGAGAGAGAGAATCTGAAACAGGCTCCAGGCTCTGACCTGGCTGTCAGCACAGAGCCCCACGCGGGGCTCGAACCCAGGAACTGTGAGATCATGACCTGAGCCAAAGTCAGACTCTTAACCTACTGAGCCACCCAGGCGCCCCTGTTCTACTTATTTTTGAGTGAGAGATAGAGGCTGAGAGGGAGTGAAAGAAAGGGAAACACAGAATCAGAAGCAGGCTCCAGGCTCTGAGCTGTCAGCGCAGAGCCTCACACTGGACTTGAACTCACAACGCAAACCATGAGATCATGACCTGAGCTGAAGTCTGACACTTAACCAACTGAGCCACCCAGGTGCCCCAGGCCATTTTGCTAAGTATGGAAAAATAGCTGTCCAGCATGTATTTAGTTTGAGAACACTGATGACATCAGAAAGACAGATAAAGTTATTTATAGCTATTTATAGGTATTTATACCAAGATGTAACTATTGCTGATATTTTTTCATATATTTCTCCAGGTTTCTTCTATGTGTATGTTTACTAAAAACATCATCATATTAGAAATGCTTTTTTGCAGTCTTATGTTTTCATGTAATAGTACACGATGGCCTCTTTCATTCAAAAACCATAGAGTTGGGGCGCCTGGGTGGCTTAGTCGGTTAAGCGTCCGACTTTCGCTTAGGTCATGATCTCGCGGTTCGTGGGTTCGAGCCCCGCGTCGCGCTCTGTGCTGTCAGCTCAGAGCCTGGAGCCTGTTTCAGTCTGTGACTCCCTCTCTCTCTGACCCTCCCTGCTCACGCTGTCTCTCTCTCTCTCTCTCTCCTAGAAATAAATTAAAAAACATTAAAAAAAAATTAAAAAAAAAACATAGAGTTACATGAACATTTTTAAAGACTACAAAATATTATACAATGTGGATATTCCACAAATTATTTAAGCAATCACTAACTTTAAGGCTTTTAAATTGTGTCTTAGTTTTTACTAGTAAAGTCTCTAACCTCATTATCATACTGTAAATTGGATACCTGAATAAACAGATTTATATAAACTCAGAATAGATTAGTGAACAGTATGTATCATGCTGGCAACCACAAGTGTTAATTATCTCAAACCGTCAGTCCCAACAATTCCTAGTCATTTAATACCATCCTGCAATGTCTTCACCTATTCCTGTACTTGTTAAGTATTGGAAGTAAGAAGGCAGGCATGGCTCCAGGCTCAGAGGTACCTACCTGAATGATGACAAGACAGTGACAGTTTGGTCTCAAGACGCCTATATTCCTTTAGGTAGATACAATCAATAAACATGTATATAAATAAGATAGAGACTTTATTAGTGCACTGAATAAAATGAACAGGATGATCTGACAGATTTTTTAAGTGTATTTATTTATTTTGAGAGAGAGAAAGAAAACACACGCAGGTGAGGGGCAGAAAGAGTGAATCTCAAGCAGGCTCTGCACTATCAGTTCAGAGCCTGATGCAGGGCTTGAACTCACAAACTATGAGATCATGACCTGAATTGAAATCAAGAGTCAGATGCTTAACGCACTGAGCCACCCAGGGGCCTCAACCTGATAGATTCTAACTGCAGAGGGCTACTTAGCTAAAAGGGCCAGGATTAAACTCTTTGTTGATGCTTGAATAGTGAAAAGGAACTAATCACTCATGGAACAGAAGGGAAGGAAGGAGAAAATAGCAATTACAAAAGGCCAGAGCAAGAAAAAGATTGTCTGGAGTGAAGGAACAAAGAGGATTTCTGCATAGCTATAGTGTGGCATGAGACATGGCCAGACATGACGCTGCAGAAGATGGCCTATCTCACTTGCAGAGCCTTCTTGACTATGCTACAATGCTGGATGCTGTGACAGGTGCTAACAAAAATCTTGAAAGGATTTTTAAGTAGGGTAATTGATTTATTGTGAATTAACTTTTTGAAGGGTCATTCTGCCTAAGCTGTGAGAAAGAGACTATGGGGAGAGAAAGAGACTATGGGGAGAAGAAAAAAGCTGAGAGACTGCACAGAAGGACATTTCAATAGGACAGGTAAGAAGACTAAGATACTATGGATAGGTGTGGGCAGAACTGGTAGATATAAATGGACATTTTCAGATATGTTTCAGCAGCAGAAGTATCAGGAAATGCTGATGGATTACAAATGAGAGACAAGGAAAAAAAAGAAAAGAAGAATTATTCATATATGTTTTACTTCTGCAGCTGAGGACTTAGTGGAGTAATTTATTGACAAGAGAGAGCCTTGGGAGAGAACATATTTTCAAGATACATTTACTTGGGACCCAATGGTCTGGATCACATGGACAAGTAAAAATGGGCATGGAGTTCAGGAGATTTAAATTTAGATGGTATTTAAGATCAAAATGAATAAGATCTCCTAGGGGAAAAAATGTAGAACTAGAGGAGTCTCAGGAACCAAGTATGGGGCATTCCGAAATTTAGAAATAAGATTGAGAAAGAGAAGAAATGAAAGAAATGGAGGAAGAGTAGTAACTGAAGTAGAAAAAAACACCATAGAGTCTGGTAAGTAAGTTAATGTAAGTTAAGAGAGGAGAATTTTAAGGTGACAGTGAGTGGTCAACAGTGACTGATGAGACCTCATTAGGATACTCAGGTGTATGGATTTGGTAGTAGTATCAAGTTCACCACGAAAGAGTAATGGGGAGCTTCTTTTTCTGGCAGTAGAGTGGAATAGATATAAAATAAACCCCTTCCTGGTAGAGCACATATGAAAACTATGTATAATATATTTGAGTAGTGTTTTGAATAAAACTCAACACCTCTTTAATGCTTGGTTGAGTGATGGTAAATGAGGGAATTTCTCGGAGGCCAGAAACTATACGAGGCTAGACCAGGCAGTCACTCTGGGGGATTGCCAGCCCTGGGAACTCAAGTGTATCGAATGTGCTATTTCATTCATTTCTCTTCTAGTCCTTTGTGGAATGTGACCTTTAAAGTTCTTTTTTTTTTTTTTTCTTAGATTCTATCGTGTGTCCTGTAGAATCTCCTGGGCTCTGATGATATCTCTCTCCACATCAGATTTCCATACCTGTCAACCCAGATCAGATTTAGGGAAGCATGTTCCCCCTCTAATAGCTACAGATTTTCTATGTGGAAGATCATAGGGAATTTGGACAATTTAGAGACTATTAAAGTAAAACAGAAGTAGTTCAGAAGCTAAAAATAGAAGTCTACGGCAGTCAATGTGAAAAAACGTATATACCTAACTGATCAGAAACATCAGCATAGAGGCAAAACTCTAAAATAATCAGTACACCAAATCCAGAAATCTAAGTAAGAGATAATGTTATTATCACCTTGGGTTTATTTCAGGTATACAAAATTGCTCCATTGAGGATTTCTATTAATACAATTCACGGTAAGAACACATCTTTTTTTTTTTTTTTTTAATTTTTAATGTTTTATTTATTTCTGAGAGAGAGAGAGAGAGGAGAGAGAGAAAGAGAGAGAGAGAGAATCAGCATGAGCAGGGGAGGGTCCGAGAGAGAGGGAGATACAGAATCTGAAGCAGGCTCCAGGCTCTGAGCTAGCTGTCAGCACAATGCCCGATGCGGGGCTCAAACCCACGCACCATGAGATCATGACCTGAGCCAAAGTTGGACGTTTAACCAACTGAGCCACCCAGGCACCCCACGGCAAGAACACATCTTAAAAATGTAAACAATAATATCAATAGATGCAGAAAAAATTAGTTAAAATTCAACTTAAAACTCCATTCCTTGAGTGTCAGTCAGGCACATGGACTGCCAGCTAAGATTGCACTTTTCGGTACAGCTTGTAGCTTGGGGTGGTCCTATGATGAAGTTCTTGCCAACAGGATGTGAGAAGTGATGCGAGTATCCTCTGGGTCTTGCCCTTATAATGAACTAGGCTCCCACAACCACGTCTCTCTCTTCTTTTAGCTTCTATTTTGCCCAGATCTATCGTATGCACAGACATTCTTTGTTCACCATAAAATTAGAGCCGCTCAAGATATACCTCTTAATTTTCTGCTTTGTATCATCATTGTGGGTGTTCTTTATCTGTGCTAATAAATTCTAAGCTTCCTGAAACAGGGTTTTACTTATTAATCTTTATATTCTTTTAGAACTTGACATCAAATTTAGTGCACAGGAAGTATTTTTACTTCCTCAACTTTGTTTTCCTGTTCCTGCTGCTAGCTAAATGTGGTGCTATTTGATTGAGGCAAGGTCTTACCAAGCTAAAAAATTAAGGTACAATTTTGAAAATTTGAGTCCATTTAAATCCTCATGTTACACTTAATTGCAGAGATTTAATAGCCATTTATCTCCCTGGTAGAAGAGAAATAGCCTGAAGCCCTTGGAAGCCAGAGCTAGAATGTCAGGAGCTGAGATGTTTTTGTCGAATTTTTCTGAACTCAACTCTTACTACTTATAACACATAACAGGCAGATAATATAAATCTTCTATTGCTTGACATTCCTAGACTAAATTGTAAAGAGATGCTGTATCGATTTAGGACAGGTTTTCAAAAATATTTTGGAATTGGTAGCTATATAAAAAAAGATGAGGTGTTTCTCAATTTCTAGAATCAATTAAGCAAAATGTATTTATTGAATGATTACTAGTAATGCTAAGACCTTCAATAATTATTTCAATCTCCCTATATCTGATTTCTTGATCTATAAAAGCTTTTGAACTAGATGATTGCTAACGTTCTCCCAGTTATGAAAGTCCAGTTATTTTGTTTCAAACACTGCTTTGTTATTAAAAAATATTTGCAGGAAAAGTATAATGG
Source organism: Hyaena hyaena (assembly GCF_003009895.1). Classification (NCBI taxonomy): domain Eukaryota; kingdom Metazoa; phylum Chordata; class Mammalia; order Carnivora; family Hyaenidae; genus Hyaena; species Hyaena hyaena. Next base: position 793,613 of record NW_024081349.1, read on the forward strand.
TTGGTCTTTTTAAATGTAATTTCTGTTAGGGGTGCCTGGGTGGTTTAGTCAGTTAAGTGTCTGACTCTTGATTTCAGCTAAAGTCATGATCTCACGGTCCTGAGATGGAGCCCCACATTGGGCTCTATGCTGACAATGTGGAATCTGCTTGGGATTCTCTCTCTCCCTCTCTGTCTGCCCCTACCCCACTCATACTCTCGCTCTCTCTTTCAACATAGATAAACTTAAATATACATATAATGACTGGTAGAGCCATCTGGTGTAGCAATTCTTAACATAACAAAGGTATATGAGTGAATGTGAATTTTGATGGGCCTTCACGATATGGTGCTGTATTAGGTATGCCATGGGGGAGGGGGCAGATAGAGAATGAGCTAGGTGAAGAAGGATAAATCAAAACTTGGTTGCATAAACGCTAGAGCATTGAAAAAAATGAGGTCACTAGAATAAAAAAAATACATGCAGTGAATGGTTCATTACAAGCCAACGGCATATACAATATGTCATATACTTGGGGTTACATCAATGGACAAAACAAAGATCCCTGCTCTATTGGAACTACATGCAAGTAAAATTATGCTTTTATGTTTTGGAAGTCCTCTGTCAGATCAGTCACAGGAGAAAGGTGAAGATGTTACCAGGTACCTGCAAGGAGGAATTGGCATTAGAATTCACTACAGCAAGAGAGAGAGTTGTGATAGGGCAAAAATTTAGATCAGAGGCCACATGAAGGAGCATTTGCATACTGTGTGGGTGTGTAGAATCGTGTGAAGCAAAAGCATTTGTAACATCCACAAGCATAACCAGTGATCTGTGATTTGGGGAAATTAGGAAGTTTCTAGTGTTGAGTCTGATGACCAGTGTTTCAGTAATGATGCTATTTTCTCTTGTCCCCTATGAACCAGGAGCCTTGAGGCACCACCTCTGCTTCAGAAGTAGATGGCCAACACAATTTTGAGGCCAGGCTTCCGACATCTCACTTGCTATATACCAGAGACTGCATGGGATATTTTATTATGGTACATACTTTGATTTGAAACAATTTTATCAGACAAGCTATCAATACAAGTCTACTGTGCGCCACAACCATGCTTTGTCACAATCCATTTCCTGGACAGAAATGTGGACATAGAGGCTTTGCATTCAGGAGACAAACAACATTGATAAAGTTATAAATGAAAACAGGGGTGTCTTTCACCATCCTTTACCCCTCCCCCACAGCTTACTCCCCTGGCATGTTCTTCAGTATCTGGCAGTGCCACCACTGATTGGTTCAAAGTCACTCGTGCATTACTCTCCATCCTCCATTTCAGAGGGTTCAGTAGGTTACTTTCCACATGGCACTACTTGGTATCACATAGCCAGATAGTGTTTCAATCCAAAGGCATCAAGAGATATAGATGAGGAAACATATAGTCTAGGAATTACGTAAAAGAAACTTGAAAGGTTTTAGCTGTGATATAAAGTAAAACTGGCAGTTTAAATACACATAACTCAGGCTCTCTTAATTGCCTCACATAATCTATTTATTAGAAAAAAGATATTTCTTAACATATTGCTAGAATAGTCTCATATGCACTGTGTTCAGTCCCTTTTCTTTCTTGAATTATTCTTGTTAGGTTGTTATGTTGCTCATGATGCAGAGAGAGAATTCATAATTAATTAATGCTATAATGTTGAAAGTTTGTGTGTGTGTGTGTGTGTGTGTGTGTGTGTCTGTGTGTGTGTAGCAGGGGTGAGGGAGAGGTCCAAATCTGTCCCTAGGAGTGAAGGATGCATTCCTGCTTCTTCTTTTAAATATTGCTCCCTTTCCAGCAAGTCCTGGCATAGAAACCCTGTGAGATTTCCCAATTCAGTTTAGTTTGGGGCCTTTCCTGCCCTAGAATCGCCAGATATTGTTGTCTGACACATCTTTGAACCTGAGCTGAGCCAGAAAATTAGAGCTCTGGAAGCATAGTCCAAGTGAGGGAACTGATTCAATACTACCTGGCCAGGAGTTCACGTGGCACAATCACAGCCACCTAACACAGGCCGAGCCAGAATCTAAAATCTTCTTGAGGTGTGAGCTCAAAACTAGCAATCATTGAGCAGATATTTTGAATGTAAAATGACCCAAATAAATTTATAAAGAACGGATGAATAACAACAATCATGGTGTCATACATTTACATAACACCTGGCATCTTTCAAGTGTATTTGTATATACATTTCTATGTTCTGCCAGAACAGTTATACATTATGGATTTATGCCATGTAGAATCTTCCCTGAATTGGGTTGATATAATCCTATGTCACAGAACACTAGGAGCTTGCCTGGTTCCACTTGTTTTTTATGCAAAAAGCATCAGAAGCTAGACACAGTTTGAATATGTTCAAGACAACAGAACATACATACAAAATTGGTATTACATTTCAGATAACTTATTTTTCTTCAGAATAGAACAATGAGGCAAACCCTGTCTTATAAGCTTATAAACTATTCTTTTGCTCAGTGGACATTAAATAACATTTAATTCTTAAAAAACAAACTGTATATACACAATTAATTAAAGTTCATGTAACATTATTGTTTAGGGCATAAAATTAATGCTTTTGATGGCTTTTCAATGTTGTGATGAGCACTATATTCCTGTATTACTTGTAAAAAACATGACATACTATCATTATATATGTATGTATATGGAATTAATGAAAAATAAGAAAAAATGTGTCAATTTGTTGGTATAGTCTTGGGTTTTTTTCTTCCTAATTAAAATTGTTTTCCCAAGTAAATATATGCAAACATTAACATGTGACATAATGCCTGTTATTTTCTATATTCTATGCAACATTTACATTTTTAAAGTTTTATTTATTTATTTTATAGAGGGAGGACACTTGGGAAGACAGAGTGACCAAGCTGGGAAAGAATAGAGAGAATGAGAGATAGACTCCAAAGCAGGCTCCACGCCATCAGCACACAGCCTGATGTGGGGCTCAAACTCACAAACCATGAGATCATGAGCTGAGTGGAGATAAAGAGTTGGACGCTTAACCAAGTGTGCCACCTAGGCACCCGAACATTTTTTATGTGTTATTTTTACAGGTATGACTAACAAGCAAAGTTTATTGAATGTTCTAGGCAAACTTCAATTTTTTTATTCTCAAAATTTGGTTATAGACTTTATTCATTAAAAAGGGATTTTTAAAAAAAGTGTTATGCACTAGAAACTAAGAAATCATATTTGTCATTTTCAGTTGACTTTTTATGATATAATGGATATAAGAGGTATAACTGAAAAAAAAATGGCCTCAAATATACCTACTGTGGCACTGGCTGAAGCCTGAAGGCTAATCTCAGAGCAGTGGTGAGCATGGCTGTCATGAAGATTTTAGAGCTGAGTCCAAAGACATTGAAAAAAACTCAGACAGGTAATTCTTAGTGACTATAGGCACAATTAAAACATGTATGTAGTTAAATAATAGCAACTAATATTTATTGAGAATGTACAGAATACCACACATGCTATTCTGACACTCTATCCATATTTAAACATTTGGTTTGCAAAACAACACTTTAAGGTAGATACTAATAATAATTAACCCCATTATATAGATGGTAAAATCGAAAAGTCCAAGAGATAAAGTAACCTTCCCAGGCTTTCTTAGGTTTTGGGGAAGCCAGGATTCTAACACAAGAAGTGCAATTAAAAAAAAAAAAAAGATAGTAAGAAAGTAAGAAGAAAAGAAAGGAAAAAGACAAAATAAGTTAAAGTTATACAGGTTGGAAAGACAAAAGATAAACTTTATTTGCAGATGACTTGATCCTATTAGTGAAACTCCTGAGGAATGCACAAAAAAAACTACTAGAAAAAGGTTAAGCAAAGTTTTAGAATGCATGACCAACATACAAAAATTATTTTATTTCAATATTCTAATAATGAAAAACTTAAAAATAAAAATAAAATTTTTTCTTAAATATTTCTTAAATTTCTATAATAGCACCAACAAGAACTTAGGAATAAATATAACAAAGGAAGTGTAACACTTTTATACTGAAAACTATAAAAGTTTTGCTGAGATAAATTACAGAAGATCTAAGTAGATAAAGAAATAATATATATTAATTAACTAGAATACTCAAAATTATTATAAAGATGTCAATTCTACCAGATTTTATGTATAAATTTAACATAAATCCTGTCAAAAAAATGAGCTTTTCTTTTGTTGTTGTTTTTGCCAAGATGGATATACTGATCCTACTATGTCTGGAAATATAAAGAACCTAGAATATCGAAAATAAATTTGAAAATAAAAAACCCTGGAGGACTTACATTACCCAATTTGAAAAATTACCATAAAGTCATAGTAATTAAGACAATGTGTTATGGGTATACAGATCAGTGAAACATAATTGAAAGTCTAGAATAAGTTCTTACATTTACCATCAGTTGATCTTCAACGAAGATAGCAGATAATTCAACAAACAAGGCACTAACTTCCTTTCTCAAAATTGTTTTTGTTTTGTGGATGTCCAATTGATTCAGTTTCATATGTTGAAAAGATTGTTTTTTTCTGCAAGTCTAAAATTATTTCAAAATTTTTTTAAAAAGGAAAAAAACAAAGATTATTTAAGATTTTCAGACCTTGTTTCTCTAGGACTCACGGATGTCTGAGGCCAGGAACTGCAGGGCATGTTCATGTCTCAGTGTACCCTCTGACCATGTACCTCATTTCACGATGCTATGCTAGGGAGTTGCCATAGTGACATTAAGCAGAGAAGGATCACAGCTTGTTTATACGCTGTTGGGAAGGGGGATGGGAACTATTTATACTGTGAGAGAGAGATGATTGCAGGAGCAGGTTTTGAGTATGTGAGGGAGATGGGATCCAATGCAGAAGTGAACATATTGTTACAAGACGGGAGCGCAGACACTCCTGGGCCTCTCCAGTGGAAGGGGAGACAGTGTGAATAGTAAAAGATGCAAGAACATCAGGGAACATCAGAAGACATGGTGCTGGGAAAGATGAGGTCATTCTTTTTTTTTTTTGGCATCTTTTTGTTCAGTGAAAGAAGAGGTAGAGACACTAGCTTGAACTGCATTTATAACTAAAAAAAACAAAAGAAGAAGAAGAAGGAGAAGAAGAAGAAGGAGAAGGAGAAGAAGAGGAAGGAAAGAAAACAGTGTGACTATGTCTTTCTGGAGAATAGAACAAGCAATTGACTGTAGAGAGGTAGAAACATCATACAACAGTGGTGGATTACTTAAAGCTTGCTGACATAAATTTAAAGCATGCCCCAGTCAGCACAATTGTATTAAACATAATGCTTATGAAGCAGATGGGATTTATGTAACCAGGTCTGCGGTTTTGCTACTCCAGTGTGGTGGAATGAAAAGGGAGCAAAAGAATCGAGGGTGTGTACAAGGAGGGTCATTATGATGGGTTATGGAGCAGAAGCTCAAAAACAGAGGAAATGAGAAAGAGATAAACTTTGAAAAACTTGTTGAATCAAGCTATATAGCATTTATTCCTTGAAAAATCATCCCATTGAAATCACTAGACCTTCTGAAAGAGATAGATAGAACAGTTTTAAAATCCAAAACTGTGCTTACAAGAGGTAGCATCAATGCACAGAAGCCAATACTGAATAGTGAGCTGAAACTAAAATGATAAGATAGCATGAAGCCAGGATATACTATGGAGACTTCATACCTAAAGATTTTGCTTTAATGGCCATATTTGGGAAGGGGAGACAAGTAATGTTAAGGATTGAAATTTAGGCTACCACATGAACTTGGAACATTTTCAGTGATTACGTCCTCAGTGGAAAAGTCAATTGGCAAAGTAAATAAGTAAACAAATAAATAAATAACTTTAAAGTAATAAAAAAATAAAAAAATTGATCTCTGCTTAGATTGCAAAATATGGATTCATAATTATAGCCCCCTAAATGATCATTCAAGATTAAGGGTAACAGACATTCTTACATGAACAAAAGCAGAGATGCTTGATGTTTGCTTCAAGAATACAGAAAACAAACCCAGAGAAAAATATGAAATCCTAGGAGGAACGGTGATAAAAGAATCAAATGTAAGATAAATATAAAAATTGCTGTATACACCAAGAATAATAACATTCACAGGAAGATGCACTCAAAATGATACAATTGAAATGTTAAAAAGCATCAACAGGTGCACTGAAGGAAGGTGACTGGAATTAAAATGCTTTAGTTTTTAGAAAAGGGTAGAGACATTGATTAAATTTAGACTTTAGTAGATTAAATGTGTCTTGTTAAAATTTCAAGTAAGTACAATGTACAGTGTTTAAAGGACTACAGACAAAAAGACATTGAAGAATTTTATCTGATAGAAAGCAAGAAGAAAGAAATGAGGTGTATAGGAAAATAGAAAAGAGACAGCACAAAAGAAGGTAGAAGTAACTCTAAACATATTAGTAATAATAAGTGTAAATGGAGCAAACTAGTCAGTTAAATTCAAATATACAGTTGACTATCAAACACATTATATTTTAGGGTATCAACCCTTTGTGCAGTCAAAAATCCATGTATAACTTTTGACTCCTCCAAATTGTTAAATACTAATATTGCACTGTTGTCTGGAAACCTTACTGATAACATAGTCAGTTAACCCATATTCTGTATGTTATTGGTATTATATACCATATTCTTATAATAAAGTAAGATAGAGAAAAGAAAATGTTATTAAAAATCATAAGGAAAAGAAAATGCATTTATAGTATGTAAAATGAAATATATGAATATAAAATATGTGAAACTACTTTTATAGTATTTATATTTACATTACAGTATTATACTGTATTTGTTTAAAAAAAGTCTGTAAGTGGACCTGTGCAGATTGAACGTGTGTTGTTCAAAGCTCAGCTGCATATTGGAAAAAATTATAGTTATATGTCATTTCAACGATACCCTTTTAAGATAAAAACACAGATATTTTGAAAGGAGAAAGATTGAACAAAGAAATATATATATCTTAGGTATATGTATATCTTGGATATATGTGATATGTATATTATATATGTAAACATTTATTAAAAGAAACTATGGCAGCTACATTAATATCAAACAATATAGTCCTTAAAGGGAAAAAGAATTATCTGGGAAAAATAGGTTAATATCTGTTGTTGTGGTTCCTAAAAGTGGTAATGGGATTATCAGCAAAGGGAACAATTGTAAAATTTGGCAAACACTTCAGATTAATTACTTAAGGGTATAGCAGGTGGCACTTCCTCTTGGTAAGCATATCAGAGAAGCAAAAGTTTTGAAAGAGAGAATATGTCCATGAAGAAAGGCAAGGGGGCATGTATCTGTCGTTCAAACCCATGATGTTCAGGGTGGGTAAGAAAAAGAAAGCTGTAAAGCTGTAAGTGAAATAGGTTTCATTCTGACTATAACTGAAAAAAATTCATCTATGAGATTTTTAAGAAGTAAAAATAACATTATATTTTCAAGTGGTTCTTAACCTTAGGCCTTGGCAAAGAGAGAAGAAGAAACATTCTCAGGGAAGGGAAAGGCAGATTTCCTAAATGAATTTTTACATAAACAGGATGAAATTAATTAATGGAACTGATTTACTGAGTTTACTCAGCAGCCTGCATCTCATATTTTAGAATGCTCTTATGATGACGGTAGTGGATACATTTTCCTTGAGGCATTTTTGAGAGCCACTTTTTGGTGTGAAAGAGACTCTAGATAGCAGGAGAAAATAGTGATTTGTCCTAAATTATGTTTGCATTTACTTTTCTCCTTGAATTACTAGAAAAATACAAGCATCCTTTGTAAAACACTGTATCTGACTAATTTCTTTTTTTAAAGTTTATTTTTATTTATTTTTGGGAGAGAGAAAGAGATCCAGCAGGGGAGGGGCAGATAGAAAAGGAGACAGAATCCCATGCAGACTCCACACTGTCACAGAGCTCAGTGCAGGGCTCGAATTCACGAAGCATGAGATCATGACTTGAACCAAAATCAAGAGGCGATGCTGAACTGACTGAGCCACCCAGGCATCCTGTATCTGACTAATTTCTAATCTTAGAATAATTGTGTTCGGGGCGCCTGGGTGGCTTAGTCGGTTAAGCGTCCGACTTTCGCTTAGGTCATGATCTCGCGGTTTGTGGGTTCGAGCCCCGCGTCGGGCTCTGTGCTGACTGACTGCCAGCTCAGAGCCTGGAGCCTGTTTCAGTCTGTGACTCCCTCTCTCTCTGACCCTCCCCTGCTCACGCTGTCTCTCTCTCTCTCCTAGAAATAAATAAAAAATATTTAAAAAAAAAAAGAATAATTGTTGTTCAATGTGAAGTCATTAGAAACGGAGTGGTGAATATATATTTAATCTTATCACATGAGAAATTTGATGTTGTTTTAACTTTCTCCAAAAGTAAAAGAAAAAATGGATGCCAAAAATAGTCTAAAAAAGAATTGATATCCCAAACTTTATTTTGCTGTTTTTCAAGTATTAGTTTCTCCTCAATGTATAAAAATTAGATTCTGATTTTATTCTAAATGACCACACAGTAAAATAGAGCTTAAATACCAGGCAAAATGAGCTTATGGGAGGCAAGACAGTTTTCAGATTTCAGTTTCTCTATGCATTAAATCATCAATGGTCTTTGATAAATACAAAATTAGTCTGAATAATATTTGCTGTATTATATAGATATTATTTTTTTAATGTTTTTTATTTCTGAGAGAGAGAGAGAGAGAGAGAGAAACAGAGAGAGAGAGCGTGAGCAGGGTAGGGTCAGAGAGAGAGGGAGATACAGAATCTGAAACAGGCTCTGGCTCTGAGCTAGCTGTCAGCACAGAGCCTGACGTGGAGCTTGAACCCATGAACCATGAGATCATGACCTGAGCTGAAGTCAGACGCTTAACTGACTGAACCACCCAAGCGCCCCTATATAGACATTATTTTTAATAGCAGTGATCTTCATGGCTTATCATCCACAAAAATAACAAAGAAACACATATGAGAACTATTATAGCTTGAAGTCATTAAACTTAAGTGAACATAGCTCAGAAGGAATATTAATTTCCTTTTCTTGAGATGGGAGGGGTTATCATATATACTTAGGGACATTATTATTTTCTCTCTGATTATTAAGTGAAGAATTAAAAGTCAAATGTTTGGATAAATATTTCTCAATTTAGCCAATTATTAAACTGATTATTAAACTGATACTTGATTTTAATAGTTTACTGAGACTTTTAGTAAAATGCATACATATTCTTATCAAGAATAGTTTGTGACTTTTTTAACCAAAAAAAATTTATGACCAACATCACATTTTTAGTGCTTTGAATCAATACAACACCCTCAAAAATCTATATTGAACTTGCTACCAATTGTCTTCTTTAAAAGTCCAACAATTCTGCTCTCCACTGATGCAAATAACTCTAAAATATATATTCTGTAAGTGACTTTAATAATTAGAAGAGAGCATTTTCCTGTATCCTTAATCTTTAGCCCAGAATAATACTTTTGAAACATTAACATATGTTGCTTTTGCTTCCTTGGTCTTGTCCATGGGAAATTACAATAAGGATGAATATAGATCAAGAAAAAAGAATGGCCTGGCCTTATTTTTCTTAAAAAGTCTGTTCTTAGACTTCCTTTTCCAGTTAAGGTATAGAAAGTCCCAAAAGATAATTACTCACATCCTAAACGACAAAACTTACATACCCCACAAAATGAAAGATTTTGCTAAAATATCAGCAAAGAAGATGCAAAGAAAGCTAAGGGAGCTGATTTTCTGAAAGTAATCAACTCTTTCGAGAAAAAAGAAGCCAATGTATGGATGTAGATGGGCTTAGACTGAGAGACTGAAACCCTTGGAGGTTCTAGCTACAAAGAAGTCATGAACCCACCACCAATGCTCTCCCAGGGGCCAAACTAATAGAATTTGTTTTCCAAATATTGGAAACAGGCAGGGGGAAATAAAACATTGTTCCTTGAAGTACACAAGGTATTTACCATGGGTAATACAGCAGCCTGCAGAAAGAAGAGGGGAGGGCAGGAAATCTGAGAAAAAATCCTTCAAGGTACATTAGTTCTCACAGAATGCAAAGCTGCTTCATATATACCATTTGAAACTGTGGTTGTTACAAAGTAACTGCATTTGTGAAAGATCTGGGGTATATAGAATTAAAATATAGGACAAGAAAAACACAAAGTATAGGTTAGGAAAATGTAAGTAACTGTTATGAAGTTCTTACAACGGTTGTGAAATAATATAAAAATGATATATTATTTGAAGTATATAATCTATAATATATTATACATAATATGACTATATATAACACAGAATATATTATTTAACTATAAGTAGTATGTTCTTTGAAGACAGTCTGTCATGAGTTAAAAATATATATGTAATCATAGAGCAACACAAAATAACATAAAGAGATCTATCTAAAAGTCAATGTGACACATAAAACTGAATACAAAAAAAAATATGTGAGTCACCTAAATGAGTATAGAAAAGGAAGTACAAGGAAGGAAAGAACAAGTGGAATTTTAAAAGAAAAGGTAGGCACAATGAGAACAATATTACATTAGTGTAAATGGACCAAGTACTTTAAATAAAAGCTAGAGATTTCTAGGCTTGATAAAAAACAGAAAAAAGAATCATATAATATTTACAAGAAAACCATTTAGATTAGGTTGTGGTAGACAGACTCCTAAAGTAGTCTTGTGATTCCTGCCTCCTGGTTCTCACACCCTGTGTGATCCCCTCTCTGACTGTGGGTGTGATTTGCTTCTAAACCATAGAATACAACAATGATAATAGCATGTAGACAAGAAGATTTGAAAAACACCATCAATGAATTTTACCTAATTGATACTTATAGACTATACATAGGATTTATGGTAGCATTTCCAAATAGACATGGGACATTCACCAAGCTAGGCCATATTCTAGATTATAAACATGTCTTAGTACATTCCAAAGAATGGGAGACATACAGAATATGACTTTTGCCTACAATATAATTAACTAGAAATTAAAAATAAGAAATTATGTATAAAATCTCAAAATGTTTAAATTAAGCAACACACATAAGAAGAACCCAAAAAAGAAATCACATGAGTAATTGGAACATATTTTGAAGTAATGATAACTAAAGGATAATACAAGCATTTGGAAAAATATGAGATATAGATAAAGCAGTGTTTTAAAAAAGTTATAATTTTGAATGGCTATGTTAAAAAGAGGGACAATCTAAAATAATTGTATGCATTTCCATCTTAAGAAGTAAAAACAAATAAAAAAACAAAATAAATTCTAGCAAACTAAGCCCAGGTTAAATAGAAAAAAGAAAATAAGAGTACTGAAATGAGTTATCAATGAAATAGAAAATAGACAAGTAAATAAAATCAATAAATCAAAAGTTTGCTCTTTGAAATATGATGTAATTTGTTAAATATCAAGATAAAAATATTACTAATAACAAGAATAAATGAGAAGCCTTTTTAGACATTAAAGAAGTAAGGAAATAGTTTGAACAACTTTATACAAATGAATTTTACAACATAGCTAAATTGGAAAAAATCATATGAAAGATGCAAATTAACAAAATCAATATAGAAAGAAATAGAAAATATGAATAGCTCCGTATATATAAAAAATTCTTTACTTACGATTTTTTTCAAAGAAAACTTCAAGTCTAAATAATTTCACTGGTGACTATGATCAAACCTATCAGAAAGAAGCTCTACCAATCTTGAACATACTCATTCAGGAAATAGAGGAGAATTGTATGTTGTTCATACTCTTTTCAACTCAATATTCAAGCCTTAATGTATTAAATCATGTAAAGATATTTCAAATAAAGGAATTATAGGCCAATGTAATTCACAAATACAGAAGCAAAAATCCTTAACAAATATTAGTGAATCAAATTCAGCAATATATAAAAAGATAACACAGCATTTCTAAGTAAGGCTTATCCTAGGAATTCAAGATTGGTTGAAGATTAAATATTAATTATTGAAATTCTCCACCTTAATACGATAAAGGAGAGTAACCAGATAATCACTTCAAGAAATGATCCTGGATTGGTCATAGATGCAAAATGTGTCCGGATAAATAAAAGCACAGGAAACCTTTCAGAACTTTGGGGATCCTAATGTGGATTAAAAAGCAGAAGGATGATTCTCAGTCCCTCAGACTTAGAACCAAAGTAGCAGAATGAATGAGACATTAGACTTCAGGAGGCCATGCTGGGAGGCATGAGGAATGATAATGTGGCAAATCTCCATGGACAAAAGACTAAAGATGGATGGATAATCCAAGTAACAGATGATACCTCCAATACCTTGATGTACTGTGAGGCCCAGGAACTTAGCCACAGACCTCATAAAAGTTGGGATTACACCTCAGTTTTATTGAAATTCACATTCACTTTTCTCAACAAAAAGGAAGTTATAATTATAACATTCTGATGATAAATTGGTGATGGAAACATAGAAACTAAATAAGTGAAAAAAAAGTTAACCGTTATCTTTACCCACAGTGGAAATAACAACAGGAAAACTGAATAAGATAGAAAATGTCAACATAATATTCTATGCAGTGCAATAGTGAAAATATTTACATAGTCAAAATAAGACCATGGGGCGCCTGGGTGGCTCAGTTGGTAGAACATCCGACTTCAGCTCAAGTCATGATCTCATGGTTAGTGAGTTCAAGCCCCTGTGTCAGGCTCTGTTCTAACAGCTCAGAGCCTGGAGCCTGCTTCAGATTCTGTGTCTCCCTCTCTCTCTGCCCCTCCCCCACTCATGTTGTGTTTCTCTGTCTCAATAATAAATAAACATTCAAAAATTTTTAAAAAATAAGGCCACTAAGAATTATAATGTGATTACATTGAAAGGATGGATAGAGGAGAGAGAGAGAGAGTGTGTGTGTAGCTGACTGTATTTCTCTTTCCACTGTAGGAAGTCGGTACATGATATTTCTACTGAAAATCAAGAAATAGCAATATATTCATGTTAGTCATTTTCTTTTTTTTACAAACATTGGAAATGCTCTTGAAAATTATTTGCATGTTAAACTGATAAAATAATACATTAATTTATCAGTATAATATGATGAATTCACACATGTATTAAATACTTTTGAAGGGCAGTATTAATGACATATAAGAATATATAAATGCATTTACATATTTCCTTAAATAAAACTTCAGAGTAATTAATTTAAGTATAACATTAGTAATTAGTAATTAACATTAAAATTTAATTGTAGTAGTTTGAGTTTTCTGTGTGTGTATGTAATTTCCAGATTTTCAATAATGGACACATGTCACTTTTATTTTCTTTTGAGGAAATACCCAATAAGGTTATTTTAAAAAGAAGAAACAATCAGAATAGATATGAAGATAATTAATACTGACATGATAGGAAGCTTTTTATCAGGGTTTACACATTTCTAAATATCCCTTAAACACACACACACACACACACACACACACACACACACACACCACTGTGTGTTGGAGCTAGTTCAGTTCAAAGGCTATCTTTATGTCCATTACTGATTGTCTTGAAAACCAAGACAAGTGACTCTCTCCTAGACCCCACAAGCATCATGTAAGCAGAGCCCTGACTTATATGCATGAGGAGAAGAAAATTAAAGGGCTATTTTCAAGGTGCTTAAACACAGTTACCAAGCTTCCTATGACTAAATACTTGTTATTGTATTTATTTTTGTTACTATATTTTCTGCCTGGAGAGATCCAAGTTTATGAGACTAGGTATGTTTAACAGTAGATGTCTCTGAGAAAGGAATTAAAGGCAGGTGCCATGAAACTTGAGAGGAGGGAGGATAGCACTTTACTCAAAGCGGGATTAGAAGAGCCTTCTAGAAGACAAACTGTTGTCAAGAATGGCCCATTTTTGTGTAAAAAATATATTAGTTCTTGGGAGTCCGGTTTAGAAATAACTCTGTGATCAGTAATATTTCTGAGAATCTTCTTTGTAAGTTTATTATTTATTTATTTTGAGAGAGAGAGCAAACAGGGGAGAGACAGAGAGAGAGGAAAAGAGAATCCCACGCAGGTTCCCCTCTGTCAGCTCAGAGTCCGACGTGAGGCTTGATGTCACAAACCATGAAATCATGAGCCAAAATGAAAAGTTAGATACTTAACTGACTGAGCCACCCAAGTGTCCCAATGATCATTTTATTTTTTTCAAACCAAAATAGCAATTGATCTCTCTGTAACTAAAGTTAAATAAGGTTGTCAGCAATGTAAACTAGAAACAGCCTTTTGTTTTCATTTGTTTCCTCCAAAGATGTGGTCTGAAGGGAGGGCTAGAAACTGGTTTTTGTCTCATGCCCATGAAACATTTTTATTGAGTAAAATTAACTCAAAAAGGATGTCAAACGGCAACTCTGACTGCAATCCTGAGCTAAATGAATATGTTGTACGCTTGACATCTAACACTGAATTCCACTAGTCCTCACACCATTCTCCATTTAAAAAGACAACATCTGACTGTTTCTTGGAGTGTTGGCAAATTCCTCTTGGACACCTGCATGCCAGATGTGTGTGGCTACACATGCACACTGCTATTCCGCCTGCAATATTTACCACCACAAACTGCTTTTCCCTTTGGCTGATTGAGAAGTACTGCCATCAGAAAGCACCACAGCTCTTAAACATTTTTTTTTTCTCATTACTCTTTTATCTGGTCATTCACATGTTTTCAGTTTTCCTTGTAACTCTATTTTTACATAACAGCTCTTGTTCCAAATCCACAAGTCATCTCTTTTTTCCTCGGTTAAAAAAAAATTGAGAACTGGGGATTAATCGTGGCATTTTCTATTTATTTTTATTTTAAAATTGTAGGCAGTGACAAATGGAAGGGTATTAAACTTCATTTTTCTGTTGGGTCAACCATAGGCAAAAGAACAAATAGATTTTTGAAGTTTTAATGAATCAACTCCAAATCTATTGAAAGTATTAGACCATGTCTATTTTTAAACATTATTTAATAGAAATAATCATTTTTTCATGTTCAATGAGGGGTTGTTCTTTCTCACAGGTTTGTGCTTCGGGCTGGAAGGAAAAGTCACACCACAGATGGGCATTAAAAGTGGAAAGATCAAAGGGTGACATCACTGGAACGCAAGGTCCAGGAGTGGAGGGCCAGGTGGACACCAGAAGGATAAAGTTAGTATGATGTTTTGCTGCTACCAGCAGGCGGGGAGACCAGAGCAAACACAGCTACATGTGTAGAAATCCTCTATCAGCTGTTGGTAATTTGCTTGGATTATCCCAAATGGCTTGCTTAAATCCATCTCATATAATATTACCATGCAAATCCATGGTAGTCCTTATACGAAATCAATGTGTTAAGTTTTAAAATGAGCTGTGAATCACATGTCAAAGGTATTTAGGTCGTACTGCTAGGTAAGTCCCTTACTGCCTGCCAAGGACTAATTTTAGCACTATGTAATTCTGTGGGTTTCCTTTTCAATATAAAATATTAAAGTAGTTATTAACACAATAATCATAATAACAAACATTTATCGAACACAGTGTCGGGCACTAATCTAAGCACTTTACATGTATTATGTCATTTAACATTCATGAGTTTCACGTGGTAGGTAGAAATGTTATGCCCATTTTGAAGATAAGAGAGAAAAGAGACTGAGAGTTTAATTTCTTAAGATAATCTGGCTAGGATATTGTGCTACTGAAAGCCAGGCTACCTGATTTACAAATACCTGCAACCGTAAGTAAGGAATTTGGTCGGTACTGTAGTTTGATGAGATTTGCATGGGATTTGTCTTACTAGTAGGTAGTAAGTCTTGCTTATTAATGATTATCATATACAAATTTCATTCAAAGTTATATTTTACCCAAGTAGAAAAGGAGATCATGTCCCAGCTTTTTGTATGTAGTATTCTATTTTTTCTTCACTTTAATATCAATAATATCCTGTTGGATTTAAGTTCTGATCCTCCCACTGTCCTGGGATAGAGCCACTAAACCATTTAGAAAAGGTCACCAAGTCACCTTTGAAGTATGAGCTTTAGCTAAAGAACATGTGTGTTCATGATTCACTACATATCAGAATGATATAGACAGATGAACTTTATGCATATGAATTCTGAAGTATTAATAATAGGGGTACACATTAGAGCTTTCTAATTGTTTCATTCAGTTATTCAACTATCCTCATAGCTATTTCATTGTCTTTTAAGTTCAAGTAGAATCCTTTCTGTGTCAAATAAAGTTAGCAAATTAAAATATTTTCAGATAAGCAGTCATTCACCAATTACATATTATTACTTTGCCTCACATGTGCTACTTATCTATCTAAAATAAAATATGTACTAAATACCCCAAATAAGCAGATATATTTTGAAACTCAGAACTAATCATGGAAAACACGCATGAGGTATAAATTAATATTTTTCCTGACAACTGGTCAGCTACGCACATGGAATGCAGAAATAAGTGTCTTTTATTTTAGCTTTGCATTATTATTCTACCCAACATGGAATAGACAGCAGATGGTAATGTGTTACAACTTCAACCTGTTATTGGTCCTCAAGGGCAAAGACATTAGACTTAGAACAGTGATTCTCAAGCTTTTGCATGCATCATATTGCTGGGCACAACCCCCAGGGTTTCTGACTTAATAAGACTGGAGTAGGGTCTGAGAATTTATATAACTGACAAGTTTCCAGGCGATGCATTTGCTGCTGATTCAGGAACAGCACCTTGGGAGTCTTTGGTTGAGCATACTGGGAAAATCCTTTTGATTACCTAAAGAAAAATCTCCCTGCCTTAAGTCTTCTGTCTCCTCTGATTATTTTTGTCTCCTCCTCTCACTGTTTTCATTTTTGTTTTTGTTTGGTTCCTTCCAGCACCCTTTTCTTCCTCAAATCTCATTGATGTATCTCTGTTTTTGGTTTGGGGTTTGGGTTGTCATTCATTCAGTCCAGTCTTCTCCACTGCTGATGGCATACTGGTTAGGGTACGTGAGGAACTATTCATGGTAGTCTAACCTCAGAGTAAAATAGTCACAATCTAATCCTACTAAATCCAAATTCCTTTAACATATTCACTCCAAATTATTGTGTCAGAAGAGTCAAAGGCCTTCTTTCATTATTCTAGTCTGTTTGTGAAAGAGGGTTCTCCCTGGAGTAAAATTAGAATGGGTTTTCCGTCTGGGCAGCCTGTGAGAATGACAGTCCCTACAGCGGCTCCCCTGCTAAATGGGTGTGTCCATGAGTTAGAAAAGAGGACCACTTTTGTCTTACTAGTTTTTCTCCTTTAGGAATCTCCAGGGAGAGCCTGCTTGTAGACACTCTTTGGTTTTCCTGAGCTAGAAGTCCCTGTCTTTGGCCCTGTCAGTCTTCATCAGTACCGGCTTCTTGGCTGACGAAAGAGCACACCGTTTTTTTTTTTTTTTTTTTTTTTAAATGTTTTATTTATTTCTGAGAGAGAGAGAGAGAATGTGAGCAGGGGAGGATCAGAGAGAGAGGGAGGCACAGAATCCGAAACAGGCTCCAGGATCTGAGCCAGCTGTCAGCACAGAGCCTGACGCGGGGCTCGAACCCACAAACCGTGAGATCATGACCTGAGCCGAAGCCGGACGCTCAACCAACTGAGCCACCCAGGTGCCCCAAGAGCACACCGTTTTGCATCACTCTGCTCTTAACTTAAGCTCTCTGAGTACAGACTTGCTGGTGTTCTTTCATGTTCTCAAAAGTATCTGTTTTATCAAAGGCCTTATACAGGGGCTTTGGGCTTGCTAATACGTCTGCCTTGGAACATTCTCACACACATGGGACTAGTTACTGTTTACATTCTTTTTATTTGTTTGTTTCGATCTCAACTCATACATTCTCATTGAGGCCCCAGACCTGAAAATTTGATCAGAAGCCCCTCTTTACCCTTTCTTTGTTCGTTATACTGTTTCTTTATTGCACACACCTTGACTTTAATTAATATGTTTCAGCGATAATTTTACTCTTTGGCTCCTCCCATTAGCCTGTGAAGTTGAGAAAGGCAATACTCCTGTCTACTTTTGCTCATCATTGAACCTCTAGAGCCTAGTAAAGTGCCTAATAAATAATTAATGAACAACAGATACTAGTTTGACTGAAGACATTGTTGATGCCATGCAAAGATGTCTCAGGATGGGTATCATCGAAATAGTGGTACAATTCCTCATTGCATACTCTCATAACTTTATGCAATCTCATAAACCATGTAAGTACACATATTTGGGAAGCTATTCTCATTAACAAATATGGCATCGTATCATGATAGCAGCTGAGAATGTTTTTCTGATAAGAACCAATTATGGTTTTATACCTGCTTGCACTACAGTGTTTCTCTTAGAACTGTATTATTCTCTTAAGATATGTGTGATTTCCATTTTTTCTGTTACTCTTTTTTTCCCTCTGAGTTATTGTATTTGAAGTGTGCATGTAAGTTATTTTTGCTCCCCTTCTTATATTGGGGTGTTTATAACTGAGGCTTTCTACTTAATTTTTCCCAGTTTCTCTGCTCTAAGTTCTATCTTGTTACTTTTCTTTCACTGTTATTTCTGTTGATAATTTGCTCTTCTCTTTTTTGTCTCCTACTTAACAAGCATGCATCCTTCAACTATCAAACCTTCCTCAAGAATATTTTCTTTCCATGAAGTACACAAAGCAATATGTAAAACTCCAGGAGCCTAACAAGATGCTTCTAAAGTTGGTAAAAATCCAACAATATAGTTAAGTCACAATGGAGAACAAGAACTCTCAGATCAAACACATACACCAAAGTTTCCAAGTTACAAGTAATTGCTTTATCCTTATGGGAAACTCCCTCTGGCTTTTAATAGAGAGTTCATAAATTCATTTATGAATTTCTATTGCTCAGGATCTGAGAAGAAGGAATATTTTAAATGTACTTTTATCTATCTTATGTAATGATTCTCATGGATGATATCCAGTCAATGGTTTCCCTTTCTAAAATAATCAGAGAGAGGGGCACCTGGGTGGCTCAGTCAGTTAAGTGTCTAACTTCTGTTCAGGTCATGATCTCACGGTTTGTGAGTTTGAGCCCTGTGTCAGGCTCTGTGCTGACAGCTCAGAGCCTGGAGCCTACTTCACATTTTGTTTCTCCCTCTCACTCTGCCATTCCCCTGCTCATGCTCTGTCTCTCAATAGTAAATAAATGTTAAAAAATTTTATATAAAATAATCAGAGAGAAAACATTAAGGATGGAGTATCCAGGAAAATTTCAACCTTATAAATATCCTTATAATCACTAAAAATATAGAATTTCTGGAACCTCTAACCCGCAATAGTTTTATGGAAATAACAAACAATTTTTAAAAAAAAAACCTTCTATAAAATAATTAACCATTATAGAGGAAAAAAAATGTTTCCTTGGCCTTCCTAGGTTACTTAACTGGACATATAGAGTTACTACTGATGAGATCTCTCACTTTAAGTGAGTGCAAGAATGCCTGTGGTTTGGTAGAAACCATTTTTTTTTTTTTTTACAAATAGTTTATTGTCAAGTTGGTTTCCATATAGCACCCAGTGCTCATCCCCACAAGTGCCCCTCAGTAACCATGTTTTTTAAAATAACATTTATGAAGACTTAATTAACAGCACTTAATATAGTCCTTAACCTCTTCATTTGCATTTTGTCAACTTACAATATAAAGAAAGAAATAATGAAAGTTTTCATTATCAAGATAGCATTGACACTGAAATATCTGAATGTCTAAAAGATCTTTTCTCTTTGTTTGAATGTCTGAAAGGTCTGATGAACATTTCTCAAAACATTTTAAAATTCAGCGATCTGATCAGTAGTGAATCTCAATTTATTACCTACATGAACTTTTAGTCAGAGTTCCTGGTAGTGTATACTGATAAGCATATTGCTTTTTTCTTCCAAATTATATATGTTAAAGTAATTGATTTTTTAAGAGAATTTTCTCTTAACTAATTTGGGAGTTTGCATCCCTATGTTGCCATTTTTTAAATAAAAAATAAAATTTATACCACTCTTTTCCTGAGTTTCTTCTTGATGACCTAGTATTAGAAACTCAATAGTGTTTGTGGGTCATGGAAATTTGTACCTATGATTCAGTGAAAGTGATGTGATAGTTCTATTTTCAGGAATATATCTATGGTAAGTTTTTAAAAAAATGGTGCCTTTGGACATCAGCAAATATTTGTAGAAATAACATAGATGTTTAAATATAAACACACATTTCATGTCTCTTTTGCTAGAGTGAGAGAAATAAACCATCATTGTTTATGGTAAACTTGAACAGTTACATGTATAGTACTTACATTAGATGCCTCAGAAAGCAAAATAGATTTCTAAAATAAGCAGTGTTCCAGTACTTAAAAACATGGGAAGACAATCATTATATAATAATATTAATATTATTTCCACTTGCTGAAGTGGTCATAACTCTCTCCTATTCCTTTATGCACACCTTCCAATCTAATGCTCTTAAACCAACCAGATTCCACAAATGTCCGTATTCTATACACAAGCCTGTCTGGAGGCAAGAAACTTCATTCACACTCATACTGAGCAATTTGACAAGTATAACATCCCCAAATGAAATAGATTGAAACAAAATCAACATCATTGCAATTGCAGAGCCTCTACTATCAGTGGAGACTTGTGAAGGATGCAGAATCTTGTGCTTTGTTGTAAATTCTACCCAAGACCAAAGTAGGTCCTCTGACCATAAAAAATACAATAAGATGGATCTCAAACATGATTCTATTGTGTATCTTGATGCTTTTTTAACTTATCAAATGCATATAATAAGGAATTTCAACTCTCAGATCACTCACAGATACACTACTTCTTTCCCCACACTTTTCCTCTCTTGGTATTCATTCTTCTGTCTACAGCCTTGGTTGCCCAATTGGCACAGTATGTTACTTTTTTTTTTTTAGGCAAATTGATTAAAGAAGAATGATACCCAATTCAAGAATAATTATTTACAGGCTAATTTGAGACACTAGCAGTCTTTTTCTTAAACAATTGGACCAAGAAATAAAGATTAAAAGCAAATGAGTGACTTACTAATCCAAACTAACTTGCAAACCAAAGTTGTAAGAGATCAAACACTAATAAGTTTCTAAAAACAAGCAGGAATCAAGAATAAGAATAGAGTAAAATTACAGAAAGAAGTAGAAATGAGAGATCTTCAGCTCTTAAGACAAAGAGATGGAAATAGGTATTAAGTACTAAAGACTTCCCAAGACCCATTAGGGCCAGGAATTCCTAAAATTAGGTTCTCCTGTATCTTTTTAAAAAATCTAATTTTTCTTGAATTTGAGTAACTTTCTGTTCTTCGTAAGAAACGATTTCCTAATACAATTCCTTGCATTATATGGTACCTTACCATTCAAAGCAGTAGTTTAAAGTGAAGTCATATCTGGATGTCAAAGTCCTTGAAAGATAGACATCTTAAAGAGTATGTATCTTGGCTTCACATACAATTTGGAAGTTAATCAAATCTTTATCATGTTAATATTTCCTTTTGCATTTAAGTACTATTTTCTTTTTTACAAAGTTCCAAAAAGTGAGCTATTCCAGAGGAGAAAGAAAAGGAATTAGTAAGCTCACGTAAATAATTAGATTCATCCATCATTAGGAACTTATTGAGTAACTTTTTGGATATGGGGAGTATAATGATAAGCAACTCAAAGTCTATGCTCATGGTCTATAAGAGTAAAAAACAAAAACAAACAAACAAAAAACAAAAACAAGAAAAACAAGACATGTTACCAGAAATGAAAACTTAATGAGAAATGTTTCATCTTTATTGTAATCTTGTTAAATCATGATCAGCAAATACAGACAAAACTACATATTTTTATAAAGGAGTTTCACAAAACATCACTCAGAAAAAGCTTGGCAAAAGGAACTTGAAAAACCATTCTAATGGCTCCCACTTCCCATCTCTGTTGACTTGAATTGGAAGTAACCATTATTAAGATCACATCTATCTCCTTATAGTTTATTTTTTGTGCCAAGCAGCCATGCTGTATTAAACACTTTATATGTGTTATTTCCTTTAATCTTCATAAGAACCTTTTAAGGAACTATTTTTTAAAGAAAAATCATAATTTGCATTTCACAAATGAGGAAACTAAGACTTAAAAATTACTTGCCCATTAGCTCATGACTGGTAAGCTTAGGAGAGAGCTTACAGGGTCAGTTTTTATAACCTTTATCTCTTTGTCAGTAGAAACAAAGTGGAGTGATCCAGTGAAATGAAAATGTGGAGAAGACACTGTGGGAAGTGACTAGAAGGAATAGTTCTTTGAATGCAGAACCCCAAGTGGATTATGCTTTTCAGTTTGTTCAGGAAAGATGCTGTTCAATAACTGAGATGCTACAGTCTACAACATGAGTTAGTTATATATAAATATGGTGTTAAGAAATAATTATCCAGTGATTATTGCTCTATATCTCAACCGGAGTCATAGTTGTCCTATTTTCAGAAAACAATAGGTAAGTTATAGAACGACATAGTGGAAAATCCAATGGGCTTGATATCAATTGCTTCTTCAATGAGCTTGATATCAATTGCTTCTTACCAATCATGTGAGTATGAAAAAGTTAATTAATATTTTGTGGCCTTATTTTCATCATCTGCAAAATAAAAAGGATACTGTAATTGATCTTAAAGATAGCATTTCTAGGGGCACCTGGGTGGCTCAGTCGGTTCAGCATCCGACTTCAGCTCAGGTCATGATCTCATGGTTTGCGGATTCGAGCCCTGGGTCGGGCTCTGTGCTGACAGCAAGCTCAGGGCCTGGAGCCTGTCTTCAGATTCTGTGTCTCCCTCTCTCTCTCTGACCCTCCCCTGCTCATGCTGTCTCTATCTCTCTCTCAAAAGTAAATAAAACATTAAAAAATTATTTTTTAAAAAAAGACAGCATTTCTAAAGGCAGATAGAATTCCATGACAGCTCTTGGCACGCAGTCCACCATGCTGGTCTGACATTCCACTACACACCCTTCAGTGAAGTTTCTTGTGCACATAGACAACACACTGAAAAAAAGCTAAGGAAAGAGTAAGGAATAAGCCCAAAACTATAAAGAAGTGAATTCATAGTGGAAGAAATGTGGAGAGCATTTTTAGGTAAACAGATTTTAGTCCTCCTTCAGTTTCTTTTCCTAGATGTTCCTAAATTTCTTTAGTTTGAGCAAGACTAGTTTGTATTGTTGTTAATGAGTACCTTCAGTTTGAAAGCACATTTGATTCTGAAACATTTTAAGGATGAGGCAGAAAAGAAAGAAGATACTCAATGCCTGACCTATATTAATGATGCATTTTTATGGGTTTTTGCCTTGTTTGGCATTGCAGAAAGCTTTTCTTGAATTCCTTCCCCCAACCCAGTCTGAAGTTCCTGTTTTCTATACACATACTACTTATAAACACTTGGTGTATCACTCTATGACATTTTGTTTATATGGACTCTTCATTTGTCTCTGCATTAGAGTGCATCTTCTCCATTTTTAACTCCATCACCTTGCCTAGTTCAGAGTTTGTCATTGAGTGGGTATTCAGTTAATAATTGTATGAATCAGTTAATTACATTATTTATGCTTGAGGAATTGGAGTGCAGTAAGAAATCATCTATGAAAAGCAATAAAGTGGACCATTATGTTTTAATGTAGTAGGCCAAAACCAGGTAGGAAAGGCAGCATGAATTCTGGGACAGAAATTCAAGTTAGGAGTAAAAAAAATGTACTTGTAACTAGAGAACTTCTTATGCTGTAACTCCCAGGAGCCCAAGAGCAGCAGGTGATGAATGTTTCAGTGAAAAGTTTCAGTTAGAATGTTTCCAGTTGCAATGACATTAACCATATTTACTCTGAAAGTTGACATTAATATTATAAACTTATCTCACATATCAAGAAGCTAGGAGATAGGGCTATTTTGGAGTATTAAACTTAGCATATAAATAATTCACCAAAAGTCATATTTAAGTTCTGATGCCCTTAGTGTCTTGATTTTTACAACTTTTTTACTTCATAGTGACAAGATGGCTATACTGATGTCAAGCACCTCATCTTCATAGAATGGCTTCCAGGGTCAGGAAGAACTATTTTTCTTCAATAATATATGCTATTTATTTTCCTTTTCCAAAAGATATTCAAAAGAATCCCCTTCACAGCTTACTGGCTAGAACAAGGCCACATGAGTATAACCAAATTTCTCCTAAAAAAACATTATCCCCAATTTATGACCAAAGCCTAGGTTCCATAAGCAAAGAAGATTGTTTGGAACTTCTGTATACAGACAGCCAACAGTGTCTAAGTGCAAAACCTCAACATTAACTTTTGTCTCACTGAAACTGATGAAGCATAATAATAACTCTAAACTTCAAAGGTTTCACAAGTTTATTAAGGTGGTAGAAAGGTTAATCAGCCATTAATTTGGACTGGATCTTTCTGCCAGTCATAATTGGGCTGTCACAGAAATGTCCAAGGTATTCTTTCTTCTAAGTTTGCTGTATTTTATATTCTGGTAACAGGCTTATCATCTAGTGTGCTGATTTCCAAGTCCTGAACATGATTACATTTTTGGCTATGATTCACAGAATGTATTTTAAATCTTGGTGCTAGTCCCACTTGAGCCAAAATTTCTCATGTGATTCATATTGATTAATGAAGTTCCAATGCAGGAAGTTTAGAGGAATTAAAAATGTCCAAATAGAGGATAGGCGTTATTCCACTTCTAATCCAGCCTCTCAAGATAAGTAGCAAATTGGTCTTAATATGAAAAGTGTACTGTTAGTCATCAATATGTCTCTGACTCCAATAAAAAGCGTTTGTCTACTATGATTGATGCAGGTGGAGTTGAATGTGGCTAGCTTCAAAAGATATCAGATAAACCATGTATAGTTCGGGAATGGAGATGTTGCCTGTAAAATCATTTTAGTGATTAGCTCATTTGAAGGTAACATTAATCTATTAAAATTCACAGAATTCCATCTAATATAAAAATCCATATGTAAATTAAAAATAATTTTAAACATTTTTGCTCTGATATAATAGGTCTTATGAATTTCAGTTGTGTAACTTTCTATAAGGAACTTATTAAAGTTCTCCTAGTTTAGCATCATATGAAACAAAAATCCTTTAAATAAAGTGTAGCCCAACATTGAATATCACATAATACAGAAAAGAAACCCATATATGAAATGAAAACAATAAATGTAAGAATGACTTCAAGGGCACCTGGGTGGCTCAGTCAGTTAAGCATCTGACTTGATTTTGGCTCAGGTCATGATCTCATGGTTCATGGGATCGAGCGCTGTGTCAGACAATACACTGTCAGTACAAAGCCTGTTTGAGATTCTCTCACTCCCTCTCTCTCTGATCCTCCTCCACTTGCTCACATCCATTCTTTCTCTCACTCTCAAAATATAAACAAACATTTTTTAAAAAAATAAGAAAAAGAAGATTGACCTCTGAATCACTAGAAAAAATTTGGTGAGATCTGCCTCCAAACCCTTACTCTTTCCTCCCTCTTCCTTCCCACTTTCCCTAAGGCAGTCCTCCTATTGCAGAGATTGGTTAGCCAAATATGACCATACCTACGGTTAGTCCCTTTTGTGTGGAATATGGGCATCTAATGATCTAATGCAACTTGTCAGAGTTCCCTAATGATAGGTGTGTGCCTTTATTCATATCCATTCCTTCATCCATCTGGTTTTTTCCCCTTCACTTCCTTTTTTTCCCCTTTTAATATAATGGGGATTCAAAGTGAATAAAGTTAGTTTGAATCCTGGCTCTGCCAATTTGATTAGCCTTCTCATGTATCAGTTTCCTTGTCTAAAAATGATAGTAATATTATGTAATTCAGAGTTGTTCTGAAACTTAACATATATATAGTGGATAGTACCAAAAATGTAATTTAGAATGAGATCTCTAAAATTGATCAGATACTTTTTCTAGTACATGGTGAGAAAGCTTCCTTGGCCTAATAGAACTCCTCTGAGCCAGCTATGATAGAAAATATAAATATACAGAAGTGACATGTCCTTGTCCCTATAGAAGCACAGTAAAAACTTGGATTGCAAGGAATTTTTCTGTGAATATTCCGCAAGACGAGGAAACATTTCTAATTAACTTGATAAAGGAGCCATGTCTTGCAATACGAGCAGTATGTGATGCCAAATGTCACATGACCACAACTGAGTCAATGATTCATCTCTCTCTTTCTCTCTACAGGATTGTGGGTGATCATCAATGCGATGTCACAATTCCACAAAATCCTCAAAAAGGAAGACAAAAGCAAGTGTTATTGGATGAGTTTCTTGTTAAAGTTGCACAGAAAGAAAAATATTCCATGGAGCCAACAGATAGCAGTGATTCCGTTAATGATTGTGAAAGTCGTGCTACACAGTAACCCTCCTCTCTCTTGTCTCCCTCACACCAGACATGAAGGTTCTCAAAGGTAAGTGCAGATTAATTTGTTTATTTTCTTTGTAGTTTGCATTTTCTTTATCATTTTGTATTATATTTTACTATTGTAATCATTTTTATATGAATATTTTTGGTTTGTGGAATGAATCATCTGAGTTTCCATTATTTCTTATGGGGAAATTTGCTTTGATATATAAGCACTTTGGATTACAAGCATATTTCCAAATAGTAATGCTCACAAACCAAGGTTTTACTGTACACATTTGGGGAAACTAATCAGATGTGTAACAGGATTTCTTGCTTTCAATTTTTATTTGTTCTGCTTTCTGAAAATCCAATTCAATCTTCTTGACAAAGTATGTTACTGAAGCATCTCTTAGTCTCACTAGTTCTCATTTGGCACCCTTAAGCTAAAAAATTATCCATTTTTTTTTCAAATTCTGAAGACTCTTTACTTTTAGCAATGGATATAAATTGCAAATCTAATCCAGAAAGTTTTAAAACTTGATGTCCATTCCACCCCCCCCCCCCCCACTATTCAACCTGAATACTGAATGCATTGACAAACATGACATCTGATAAAGTCACATCTACTCTCTGGCTTTCAGTCTTACTCCCTGTGGCATCTGCACAGAAAATGAATGTTTGTTCAACATTTTATGGTTGGGAATCTCAACTAGGAAAAGTATATTGAATAATAGTTCTTGATGGCAACCATCTCTTGGAATAAAGTGATGGGTGTTTTGGCCATTTTACAACGCTCATGTTTCCAAAAATGAATGCAGTGACCTATGCAGAGAGAATCACCAGCTATGAGAAACAGAAGCAGGAATCGTCAGTGCAGCAAAGTGCTTATGTTATTAGTCTTCACTGTGAACCCATGCAGCTCCTTGGGTTGCCCATCATGAGTGCTGAGGAAGAAAGTGATTGCACTAAATCCTCTTTCTCCAAAGTCTCCTACAATCATTTTATAAATGGTTGCCTTTTACAAATTAGTAGTTTTTAAATACATAGTTTAAAATAGAATTAAATCAAAATCTGTAACGCTTCATACTGAGGTAGATGTGAGTACCTTGTGATTCTCTGAGAGGGGAAAGGCCATCTGGAAAATCAGAACTCTGGCTTTTCTCTCACTACCTGGCTGTAGAAACTGTGACATGTGACTGAGGAGCCTCAGCTTCCCCATCAGGATTATGGAAAATTATATAGACCAACAATTCTTTACCAGAGGTCCAGGAACCTCCAAAGGGCCTCTGAATAGATTTGAGACAGTCTGTGAACTTGGGCAGGAAAATACTATACTTTTATTTTCACTGCTACCTACCTGAAATATAATATTTCTTTCAATTATGGTTGTAGGTAGCAAATATATATTGGTAGTAGTACTACTTCTAACTTTGTTACCTGTAGAAAAAACAGATATTGTCATATCATAGTACAGTTGTTGAAGATATACTGAAATATAATTTTGCTCATTATTACCTTTGATTCACCACAGTCATTAGATCTGTTGCTAGGTCTTGTTATTTCACATATTAATAAATAAGCTAATATATTACTGTGTCAAAGTTTGTTTTTAAAAATATCTCAATAAGTATTTTAGTATAACTAGTTTTCTTTGGTAAGCCGCTGAATTTTTATTTTGTAGGGGGCTGAGCTATGGGTTTCTTCACAGTACTAAAAGGTTTGGGCATATAAGAAGTGAGGAGTCCCTGAACTAAATTCTAAAGGTCTTTTAATTTCCGTAAGTCAGTGGCTATAGTTGTAAAAGATTTACTCTAAATTCATCAAGTAGAAATTATACCTGACTGAAAAATAAGAATTGTACAAGTGATAAGACCTATTTTATCTTATTCTGACTGTATAAAAAAAGGCAATTCTCTTTAACAACTGAACTACATATCTCTTAAAAACTTTGTCAGTTGGACCATGCCATGTGAATTTTTGAAGGTTTTGATGAATGTGATTAGGATGATGTGATTAAGTTCCTACCTCTTGACTGTAATTAGTTTCAAACATTAGCTAATGAATAATTTCAACCTTTGTCCAGATTTTGTCTTCATTTGAATTTCTTGTTCTAAGCACTTAGGGAACAACAATGCAGAACTTTAGAATGGATTGAATGGATGATTTACTACAGAATGAATTATATCCAATATTTTCAAACAGGCAACAGAAAGAATAACTGGCAAGACAAACAGAATATAAAATGCTGACTTTGTTCCATTTCTACCATCATGATGGCGACTGTTAGATTTGTACTAACTCTTTATTCCTCTCTGAAAAGAACAATAATCTATCTTCAAAGCTTCAAGGAATGGAAGAGCACATTCAACAGGTTTTGATGTAAAGAAAAGGGCATGCTTTCTAAGAATGTCTGTTTTATAAGTCACGGTTGTCACCATAAATATGATTAATTGGCTTTTTGTCACCATCCAGCCTTTTAATTCTGAGACAGTGGCAAAGATGAATAATGAAAAGACTTCATCATTCTGCAAAGCTACAACTTTAAAGAATGCAAATCTTATGATTAAAGAAGGAAGTTGGCTGAATTATGTACAAACTGCAATTTGACCAATATTGTTTTTCATAATAACTACTCTTAATGTGTCAGCCATATTTCTTTCCTTGCACTAAAATCATATTTCTTTGAAGTGACAGTAAATTATTATTTCCTGTCCTTATTCACTTCAGTCAGGTGCTGCTGAATGATTAAAATGAAAACCTACACATTTCAACACATACATTTTCTTTCCTTAGGGCCTTCAGTTATCATTGAAATCAATTCATTTTGGTCACAAACATCTTGTTCTTACCACTATAAGAACTATAAAGGATCTATAAAATGGAAAAGACAGTGTATCTAGCTCAATGTTTTTGCCCTCTAGTTGGAATAGACATAAGGCACAAATATAAGACTTAAAGTAGTAAATATAAGAAACGTCATGGTACACTGTTCTCAATGTTCATAGAAGAAAAGGACCACTGTTATCAGGGAATCTGAGGAAACCTACTGAAGGAAACCTACTGAAGGAGGTGGTGTTACACCTCGAAATACATCATATTTTGGTAAACGGAGATGAAAAGCATTCATACTGATGAAGAAACTTGAGCAAAATCCAGGAAAATATGGGTAAAATAGAAAACAATGAAGTTTAAACCAGGAGTTTAAACTCTACTGAGTATAGGAGGTACATGAAACTCTTTGAACAGGAAAGTATCATGATGGAAGTGGGCTTTGCAGCAATGTTTTCAATGCTTCGTTATGTAGAATATTACTTTCTATATGTCTTGTTTGGAAAAGCTTTCTCTACACCAAGTTTATGACGATATTATCTAATACTATCTTCAAGAAGCGTTATTGTTTAGTCATTTCATTTAGATCTTCAGATCTACCCAGAACTGATTTTTGGGAAAAACATGAGGTAGAGATCAGGTTTTATTCTCCCAGTAAATGGAAAGAAATGTTATTTTTCTAACTTCCTGTTTCTTGGGGCAAGTTTCACTATATAATCAAAATATTAAATGACATTGAAGAAGGAAGGAAGGAAGGAAGGAAGGAAGGAAGGAAGAAAGGAAGGAAGGGAGAGAAAGAGGGAGGGAGAAAGGGGAGAAGGGACATAGCATTTATCTTGGTCTGATTGGCAAAGACTTTTTCAAAATGATAATATTTAATTTTAATAATTAGAATAGTCTTAGTATTGAAACAGTCTTTTAAAGTCTTGCCATTAGAACTGTCTTTTGAGAAATCTTTTTGGCACTACAAATCAAATATTTTAAAATATCCATAACCTTTGACTGTGTAATTCAATTTCTGTGATCTATTTAAAAATAGAGAAAAAATGAGATTAGCAAATAAAGAAACTAAAGTGACAAAGGGGGATAAGGATTAGTGAATTAGTGAGTTAAAACTTTAAAGAGGATTGTTAGAATGGCCTAATAAGGTGATGTTTGATCCAAGACCAGAGGGAGCAATAAGCTTGCCAAATGCATACATCTGGGAAGAGAGCATTCCGGGCATGGAGGTCAGCAAATTTAAAGATTTTGAGCAGGGTTTATAGCAAATGTTTTTGAGGAATAGTGGGATGGCCAATGAGGGAGGGGAAAAGACAGTTAAGTGAGGACAGAATACAGGGCCCTTTTTTAGATGTTGTAAATAATTTTGGTTTTTACTGTGAGATTGAATCGACTGGAGCAATTTGAATAGAGGTATAATTTCACAATTTGCTTTTATATTTTGAATAGAGGGGAGGGCACAAGAAATACCAGTCAGATGGAAATGCATGATCTGGGCCAGAATTGATGGTTATTCAGGCCAAGGTATTAGCAAGGAAGTTGGTAAGAGATGACAGGTCCTGGACATATGTAGGAAGAGGAGTTCACGGGATTTGCTGACACACTGGACATGGGTACAAAGTAGAGACAGAGATGAGTCAAAATGACTCTAACCGTTTTGGTCTGAACATTAAAATATAATTGCCATTAAATGAGATGTTTAAGACTATAGGAAAAGAAAGTGGGGGGGAGAAGATCAGAAATTTGAATTTAGCATTAATTTGATACATCCAAGTGGAATAAGCAGCTGGGCATGACTGGCATTCAGAGTAATGGTCTGGGCTACAGATTTACATTTCGATATCAGCACAGGGCATTTAACACCATTATCCTGAGTGAGATCACCCAGAGAATCTAGATTAACAGAGAAGCCAAAGTAAAAACCTAAATAAACTGAGACTTAGGCCTCATCAATGTTAAAAACGCCCTGATACACAGGGTGCTTGGGTGGCTCAGTGGGTTGACTGCAGGACTTCAGTTTAGGCTGTGGTATAACAGTTCAGGGGCTCAAGCCCTGTCTGGGGCTCTGGGTTAGAGCCCTGAACTGGGCTCTCTGCTGTCAATACCCAGCCCACCTCTGATTTTCTCTCCCTCACCTACATCTCCCTTGCTGATACCCTTTCTCTCTAAAATAAACATTTAATAAAACGTGCTGATATTAGGAACATCTAGCAAAGAAGATTAGAAAGTACAGGAGAGTGAGGAATGGGGAAAACCAGAGAGTCTGAGAATCTGGAAACCAAGAGAATAAATTGTATCCAAAGAGGAGAAATTTTGTATAATTAAATCTAATTTTTATGCTATATCTTTATGTAACCATTAAAATCATAGTTTTGGAAACTATTAAGTGATGTAGTATATGTTCCTTATCCATTAATGTAGAAAAGTAAATATAACTTATGTTCTGAAAAATCAATGTATATGATGTATATCTGAATAGAAATAAATGACTTAAAGGGAGCATAGCAAAATATTAGTAGCAGCATCATAGACAAATTTGTTTTTTAATATTTTTCACATTTCCGCCAAAATATTAAATATGATGAATTACTTTCATAACCATGAATAGACAAAAATGAGGGGGTTTACTTTAAAAACTTGAAGTGGGCATTATAGCTCCTTTATTTATATCCAAATTTTATTTTGAAAGATTTCAAAACTAGAGAAAAATTGTATTAAGTGTATAATGAACCTCAACTTCCATCTAATCATTGTGAATTGTTACCACATTCACTTTTCTCCATGTATTATGTACATACACACACCACACACACACACACACACACACACACACACACACACCTCTTTTGGCTGAACTATTTGACAGGAAGTTGCAAATACTACAACACTTTAACTACTTCACCATGAAGCTTCTAAGAACAAAGACATTCTCCTGTAAAAATCATACTCAAGCAATTAATATTGATACAATACTATTGCTTAGTAGATAAAAATTCAAATTTCCCCAAGAGGCCCTAAAATGTCTTTAACAGTGTTTACTTTATAAGTAATCCAGGACCTAATCTACAGTTACTCATTGTTTTTAGTTGCCATGTCTATGTGTCCCTTTTGTCTCCTTTAATCCAGATAAGCTCCTTTTTTTTTTTTCTTTTTATTTGGTCTTTCATGACTTCGAGAGGTTTTGAAGAGTTCAGGCTAGTTATTTTGCAGAATGTCCTGATAGTTTCCTAATAATTCAATTCTGGTTGAATAGCAGGAATTTCTTTTTGTCAGAGCATCATGTCTAGAGATACATGCTTTCAGTTTGTTTCATTATTAATGGTAATTTTGATCATTTGTTTAAAATGTGATAGCAAAATGTTCACATCATAGAGATTCTTTTGTTTCTTTTCTTATTAGCAAGTAATCTATGGAATGATACTCTGGATATAGATACCAATAACCAGTTTCCCAATAGCTTTTCATTCAGTAATTTTAGCACCTTCTCAAACTTTGTTCCAAACTGGCAATTTTCTAATTCTCTTTTGGCTTCAACATATGTTAAAATCTAAGATAAAGAATTTCCCCTTCCAATTTTTCTTCTGTTTTTCTTTTCTCTCTTTTTCCTGTCTACCTCCATTTCTTCTTTTCTTCCCTCAGATTATTGGCAGAATTCATTTCCTTGAGACTGTAAAATGGAAGCCCTCTTCTTTTACCGGGTGTTAGATTAGAGCTAGTCACCTCTAAGAGCTGCCTATAGTTTTTTGCCCCATGAATGTCTCCATAAGCTCTCACACCATGGCAGCTCCCTTCTTCTTAGACCCTCTCAGAATGGGACTTTTTCTTCTTAAATGTGGTCTTATCTCTGTTTGGTAGATTCCTCATGATCTTCTCCTCTTTCCCCACAATCTTTACTGATTGTTTTGATCTGCTGTGGGTGGGTTCTGGAGATGGCGTGTTTATCTGACTACTTATATGTAGTATGAATACTTTTTTTTAACAGGTTCTATCTCCTGAGTTTTCTATGCATGGGTGAGAAAAAGGATTTATATACTCTGCTTAGTAATTTCTGTGGTTTTTGGAGTATACCTAGAAAGATTTGTATTTAAGTGGCTTCTAATAACCCAGAGGAATCTAACAACTCTTCCTCATGTTCTTTTCTGAATATGTTTGTTTGAATGATATATCTATATGCTTATCTGTACTTGCTCATTTTTAAATGTTCTCAAAAATTTCTGTGTGCTGTCTTTTATTATATACACCTCATCTGGTACCCAAATTTAATTGTACCCTTCTAAAATTTATTAAAATTGCTCTTGTCTAATGTTTTAACATGTAGTCACGTTTTGTTTTGTAATCCTAAATGAAAAACATAAGAAAAAGTTAGTGGTTGGTAGGGGAGGTGGTGGTGGAAACTCTGAGAACAAACATTAACAACAAAGAGAAGACTTTCTAAATCTAGAATTTGGCAGTCTCCATAATGGGCCAACTTTTGGTTTGTTCCTTGTTGCCTTGGGGCTCTTTTAAACCTTGAAGTTATCCTGTTGTTCAGCTGTCTAACCTCTTATGCTTACTTTTCACAGGGAAGCAGCTACCTTTGTCCTAAAAAAAGTAAAATGACTAAATCTTAAAATTTGAAGAATTATCAGTGATTACTCACAGTGACAATGAACTCATAGTTTTAGGTAGACACCTGCTTCCTTTCTTCATGGAGACCATGTATATATTCCTTATTTTTAGACAAATAAAAACATCCAAAAATGATTCTGTATTTGGTACAACTGAACCATGTGAACATGGCATTACATATAAAATAATAACATTTTATACTTCAAGTACACAAGCATCAACTCTTTAAGTTAGTCTATTACTCTTCATGCTGTTTAAGTTCAATGTTCTCATATCAATTCTGTCATATAGCAAACACTAACGCCACCATTTGATTGGCAACTTCTTGAAAATTGAGAATTGCCAATGTATTCATTTGACAAAGTGCTTTAAAAATATATTTAGCCTTCATACTGCTCACAAAAACATGTTTGAAAAAGCATGCCAAAAAGTCACAATATTCAGTGTTTATCTGGCAGCCAACATTAATGAATGTTTCATTACTATGAATCACTTATGGATATCATGATGCTCTGAAGTTTGTATATTCAGACCTCAATTGAATTCTCCCCATGTTTTCCATTAAATTTAATTTTGCGGGTGACAGTTGGGAGATTTGCTTGAATTATAGTCATATGTAGAGTTCCAGGGGTGAAGAGTGGGTGGATGGAAACTGTGTGTTTAGTTTGGGCATTATTAGTGTATTTGGAAAAGACTTTTCTGTTATTTGTATAACTTTGACTACAAAAACAAATATCTATCCCTTTATTCTCTTATTTTGTTATTCCCCACTGGCAAGGATTCATCGCTATTTTAAGGGCTTTAAATAACAATTAAAATATCAGTAATCAGTGGGTATTGAAACACTATGCAGCTACTAAATGCCTTTAACTATGTATGGCTTTATTTGCATGCATCTATGCAATTAATTTTAATATCACTAAAGTATTATATTAGGTACTTACTATGTACCAGGCATTAAGTCTTTACATATTTGAATCAATGCAATCTTTACAAGGCAGGCACTATTATTAACTTACTATATATATATGAGAAAACTAAAGCTCAGAGTTTAACATTGCCAGATTATGTGCATAGTAAAGACAGAATGGAACCCATCATGCTTTATTCCAGTCTGCTTGCCTCAGTCCACATTATGGTGGTGGCTCATCTGATAGGACTAAGATTTACCATGACTCTGCTAAAATGAAACTCCTCAATTTGGATCACATGATTAGGGGAACTGTATAATTTATCTTTGACACCAGGATACATATGTGAGTAAAAGAAGTAACTAATTTGTAAGTTTTGAAATGCATTTTTATCAAAATTTACTTATAAAATAGTTTTATTCACAAATAATTTTCAAAAATAAAAATATTTCTATGAACTAAAAATAGCATATATTCATGTACACTGCATACTATAAAACATATTTATATTGGCGCATTTTTTTGTGTTTAATGTTACTTAGCAAATCTTGTCCTAATACTGTCATCAATGTTTTGCTGAGAAATACAATTCTATCAATAGTTTTATTTTATTTTTTATTTTATAAAGATTCCTTCAATATTTTTCAAGGTAGTACATATGGTTAATAAATTTAAAATTGAAACAAATTTCTTTGTCTTTTTTTTCTATAAGCCATGATGTTTTTCATTGAAAATATATCGTCTCTAAAGGTATCGGTTGCAATCAGAGAAAATCCTGCTAAGTGTTGGTTCATATTAATTCGTCTATGTATGTGTGTGCTGTCTATTAAAAGCTTCTTTGAGAGTTATTTTACAAGGTAAGACTCATTAAATTGATTATATCTATTCATGACTCATTTGAAACCATAATCACTGCAATATTGTAGACCTTCTTAATTTTATTTCATTCTATCTAAAATAAAAATTTTCCAATTAAAATCCAAGGCTCCATCAAAATCTTCTTTCCCTAAATTGAAATATTCTAAAGCACAAATTATAGAATTTTTAAATTAAATCTAATATACCTTGTGAGCTCATCATTTACTCAATTTTTGTTTTGCTTTTGTAGTGACAATGCTTAATATGCTCCTGTTTTCAAGTGTGCTTTTTAGTAATTTTACAAAAGCTTGGAAGGTGAACTGTTAGCATTCCATTTGCTGGTGGGGGGGTTGTTAAAAATTTCTGACTCGAAAAAATGCAAACTCTAGAGGATTTGCTGGGGGAAAAAAGATGGCTAGCATTATAAAATACTTAGGTTGATTTTCAAAATAGTTCTCCAGAATCTCACATATTTCTCAAATCCCAATGATGATGGGCAGCAAAGAAAGAATGTGCACACTGCCATATTGGTGTATGATAATTAACTCAAACTCATCTTTGTAATTTAAAAAATAATGTTATTCATTATCCTAGTGATGTTTATATGCAACTCTTATAAATTTCCTAATTACAACTTCCATTTTTCTCCAGTTTTATTGAGATATAACTGACATACAGCATTGTGTACATTTAATGTGCCCAGCAGTGTTAGTTTGATACACTGACATATTGCAATATGATTAACCACTCTAGCCTTATCTAACACTTTCATTACATCATATAATTACCACTTCATTTTTGTAGTGTGAGCATTTAAGATCTAGTCTCTTAGCAATTTTGAAGTATATCATACATGTTATTAACTGTATTTACAATGCTATGTATTAGATCCCCTGAACTTCTAATTGGAAAATTGTAACTTCCCCATTTTTTCCCCATCCCTGGAAACTGATTGGTCCCTGGAAACTAATACTATACTCTATGTTTCTTTGAGTTTGGCTCTTTTAGATTCAACATTTAAGTGATATCATACAGTATTTGTCTTTCTCCATCTGATTTATTTCACTTAATATAATTCCCTCAAGGGACCCTCGAGGTCCATCCATATTTTCACAATGGCCAAATTTCCTCCTGTATCATGGCTAAATAATTTTACATTGTATATATGTGCCACATCGTCTTTATTCATTCATCCATTGATGGTCACTTAAATTGTTTCCATACTTTGACTATCATGAACAGTACTGCAGTGAACAGGAGAATGCAGACATCTCTTCAAGGTGGTGATTTCATTTCTTTTGGATACATACCCAGAAGTGGAATTGTTAGATCACATGGCAGTTCTATTTTTCATTGTTTTGAATACTTCTCCCAGGAATTAGTTTGTGTCTGAGTGCTGTTCATTGTATCAGCAAGTGCTCTTCTTTATCACATGCTCTTCTTAAAAGAGAGGCGTTAATTACACTTATGTTTCATTTGATAAATGTTGAAAATTGAGAGATTTATTTAAGATCAACTTTCAGATCGAACAGAATGTTAACGAGATAACTGTTCCCTGCTAAACAAGTCTTGTAGAAGTTGGGTGGGTAAAGTAGAAATCCATCAAACCCATCTATCCTGGCCTATTTTAATGCAGAGTTAATAAACTTTGTTATAAAATTTTAAAATCCTAAATAAATTCTAAACTAACAGGACATTGTGACAAAAGGCATAAACTAGGACTGTCACAGGCAAAACAGGATTAGGGGTATATATATATATATATATATATATATATATATATATATATATCCGGATTCACAGTACACTCATTGCTACCCACAGCAGAGAGCTGAAGGGATGGGGGACATTCATTCTCAAGGAACAGTTTGGCCATAGGAGACATGATGATAGGCTTGTCTAGGAACAAGGAACTCTCAAATTTCAGGATGAGGCAGAGATCCCGGTGGAGAATGGCCATGGAGTGGACAGATAGGACCTAAATGCCTGGAAGAGTTGGAGGTGAACATTTTCAGTAAGGAGAAAAGTTGACTTTCTCATAATGGAAAGAGAAACTCCATATTATGTCCAGATCATAAGTTATGTCTTCCTGGTTAGAAATAATGAATCAATCCCCCTTTTGTTTATATTTCACAATCTTGTGTTCAGTGACTGTCAGTATTAAAGATAAACTTCTATTTTAACTGTGGAGATTATTTTCTTTATTGTTATGGTTTTGTTCCTGTTCATAAAACTTTGTTGTTATTAATTGAATCATTATTTTCACATAACACTGATTTAGGGCATAAATATCGAGAGGCAACACCTCTCATTTCTATAGCAACAAATTAAAAGCAAATACTGGTCATTTAAGCATTTCCTTCCTCCATGCATGGACAATTTAAGCACTATATATCTCTGTTCTCTCATCCTGAGACAAGATGGAATCAAGAATGAATGTTC
Organism: Hyaena hyaena; assembly: GCF_003009895.1. Taxonomy (NCBI): domain Eukaryota; kingdom Metazoa; phylum Chordata; class Mammalia; order Carnivora; family Hyaenidae; genus Hyaena; species Hyaena hyaena. Next base: position 831,682 of record NW_024081349.1, read on the forward strand.
TGTGTCTAAAGAACAATTCAAAATTCTGCTTGTTAGAGCAGTAAGTAAGTTTTGGAAGGAAGTAGAATGAGGTTATGTTTGGTTACAGCCATATTTTAGAGGAGTTTAGCTTGTCAATGGTAAGTAAACATTGGAGGACTTTCAACCTGGGAGGGACATGAGAAAATGATACTTGTCGAAAATTACCCAGCATTTGTTCACAATATGCAGTTAGAAAGGTGGGAAAGGGAAGATGGGACGTTCATTATCCTGTGGATGCCAAGATGAGGCCAGGAGTGAACAAGTCAGTTCAATAAATGAGTTAGCACATATACTGGACTCCCCCAAATATTTCTTTCCCCACAATTGAAAAAGTTCCCCACACTCTAGACTGAAGTTTGAGTTTACATTTTTAAAAATCCATGACTTGAAAAATTTATTTTATTTCAACATTTAATTTAATTTATTTAATGTTTTTTATTTAAAGCATTTCCAGATTCTTTGGATGATTCTTTGTCTTCTTACTTGCATTGCTAGAAAATATGTTAAGTGAACACTTGGTGATTTCTGAAACAAATTATTATTACCATGTCCAAGAAGATAATTGATGCCTACATACTTTAATGTATATAATTCTTTACTGAAGCTGTAGACAAGTTAGTCTAGAAGGACTTGAAATCACATCTTATTTGTCTTTGGAATATCAGCCCCAACACAGCACCTGATGTACAAGAGGCATGCAATAAATCATGTATATTGTGTGAACAAAAGAAATATGCCTGTCTTGTGATATGTCTCAAAATAGCATTGTTCTGGCAATTTAATAATCTAACCCACACTCCTTCTATATGTGTATGGATGTATAGCATGTTATCCACCAGACTATAGGAAATGTGAGTGGACTTTAAGATTTTATAGAGTTCTAAGGCTCTATGAGTTTATTATTCTCATTATCTGAAATACTTTGGATTTAGAGAGACTCATATCTTATGTTTTTTACCATGAAATTTATGATTCTTTGCAAATTCTTTACATTTATATTTGAAGGAATAATTTCTGCTTCTATCATAATACTATTTCTTTGGGAGACATTAAATGTTTTTCAAATGAGATAGGAAAAATTTTTTAAAATATGGATTTTCACATGTACAAATAATTCAAACATCGCTGAAATGAAATAGGAAAAAATACATCACAAATTTTCTGTGTTGTGAATTACACATTGATTTAAAAATTGTAGTCTAGGGGTACCTGGATGGCTCAGTGGGTTAAGTGTCCAATGCTTGGTTTTGGCTCAGGTCAGGATCTCAGGAGTTGGTGAGTTCGAGCCCCCACTATTTTTTTGGGTGCAAAACTCTTCTGACTTATTTAGTTAAAAAATGACACACAAAGAAATGGGTACTAAACGGGCTTCTGAAAACTGCGTAAAATAGCCAACATTGAAGCTAGGTCTCTCCAGTGCACATCAGAGTCCCCACAACTGCTGACAAGATTCCCTGGAATCCCAGAGACCATCCAGGCAAAGGCAAGCACACATTCTTCTTGCCCCACCTCTGTGTGCTCCAGGGAGCGTGTGTCCCACACATCCCTGTGCGTGGCCAGGGGAGGGCTGGGGCCCAGATGCATGTCCTGAGCCCCACTTCACAAGCTGCACAGCAGCCTTTCATGAAGCATGTCCCAGAGAGCGTCACATTCCTGGCTCCATGACCAGTGCAGATCTGCTTGGTATTCTCTCTCTCTCACTCTCTTTCCTCTCCACCCCTGCTCGTTCTCTCTCCCTCTCTCTCTTTCTCAAAATAAATTAAAAACTTAAAAAGTCTTTTAAAAAATCAATAAAAATGCATTGCAGTCTCTTAACCTGAGCCTGAATACTATTACTAATGAACATATCTGTAGTTTGACTGTCTTCTGGTGCATCAGTGAAATACATACCATCCAAGTAACATTCACATTAACACTGTCATGGAAGCAAAACTGATTTAACAAGTACAGTGATGTTCACTTTATCTCTTTTCAATTTTGCCATATGAAGAAAACCAACTGTTTTTCCACTTTGACCAAATCACCATGTTGGCTTTGCTTAGTTAAGTTGCTATAAGGCAATTGTTTACTTTCACTTTCCACTAAAATAAAGCCTATGGTTTTATTTTGAAAGGACCCAGATGCATATTGCTTGTGCTTATTCAGCAGTACACAGTAACATGTGACCATGGTCAATGATGATGCCAGTTTCCTGGGTTTCTTCACAGGAAACAGGTGGTTTGACACGTTAATGTTGGCAATGGATTCTACAAATGCCCCATTCTGCCTGGACATACAGAATCGTCAAGCTCAGCATAGGTCCTGATCTCATTAGGAATTGTACTGAAAGGCCTTTTGTGTTTCTGTATATCACACACTTCTAAGCGCAGAGGGAGCATTCCAAACAATCTTTCTATGTCCAAAGAGAAAGTTGCTTTCAAGCCTTGGACAGCATTATTTTTTTTTCATAGAAATGTTCTTTCTTTCCTTTACCTTCTCCCCGCTTCGTCTCCTACCATCTTCCTCTTCTTCCTTTTTCCTCTTCTTCTTCCACAGCCTTTACGGAATAATTGCACCCATGTTTGGTACAGTGGTGACTGTATTTAACAATTCCCAGCACAGCTGCTGGTGGAATTTTGGGGGTGCCACTTGTCTTCCCAAAACCCTTAGTGGCTCCTTCTCACTCCAAGGAAGGTCATGGTTTCTGAAATGGCCTAAACATTCTTGCCCTAGAGATTCCTATGACTCACTCCCTCACCTCCCTCGTGTGTTTCTTTAAATGTTGCTTTCTTTGTGGAATCTTCCCCAACTACCCTATTTTCACATGTAGCCCTGCCTCCCTCATCTCCTTTCCTGATAATATTCTCCTTAACCCTTGCCACAATCTGATTTTCCATATGCATATTCACTTATTTCATTTCTTGTCCATCTCTCTAAACCAGAATGCAATTTTCATAAGTACGCATGCAATAGATATTTGTTCAATAAATGAGTATATTCATACCCATAAAATAATTGAAATCGTATGAAAGCTATTTTTCATATATTTTCATGCAGTTGTGTACTACATTACATCGAGTATATACATCCTCGGGTCATGTTCTACATGCACACATGTACACTCACATACATACATTATGTATTGCTTATGAGGCCATTTAAGAGATGTACTAATTTTGCTTTTTGTATTACATTTCTTATATGCTGACTAGAATTTAACCTCCTATTACATTTGTCTCCACTATAGTATGACGCAACACTTAACATTCTTTAATGGATTACAATAATTTAAACCCTTTTGATGTAAACATTAAAAAACGTATGACAGTAAACACTAATTTAAGAATCAGTAGTACTCGTAATAGTAGTATGTAGTAGTAGCAGTTGTAATAGCAGTTGTCAAAGGGGTTTGTGTCAAAATTATATGTATGTGTATGTATGTATATTTATTATGAATGTGTGTAAAATTTGGTCAAATATAGTAAAAGGAACATTTATCCATAGCTTATGCAAAATAAATATTTTTTTTCATTTCCTGTGTCTCTTTGAGGGTAGCTAAAGTTAATTCTTGAATTTTTAATAAGAGACTATAATGATAGGATTTGTAATTCCCTGCCTTCTCTTTTACATGAACCTTATCAAGTTTCATAGATTCAATTAGCACCTCTATTTGTATAATTCCCAATCTATTTCTTTAATCTTGACCATTATCATGAACTTCAGTATCACATTTCTAATTGCCTACAGGGCATTTCCATTTGGGAGTAAGTGTATCACTGCAAACTCAACAGAGTCGATTATTACCCCCACACTTACCTGCTCCTCCTCCAATACTCAAAAAGAAAAAACAAAAGTTGCATCCTGATTTACCCTCCAGGTATTTTAGGGCTGGCAATCTTCCTTATAAACATTCTAAAGTTTCTGCTAATTTTTCCTGAGTAATTATTTTCTTAACACTTATTCCTCTTTCATTGCCATTTTTATAGGCCTTCATCTTCAATGCCTGTGTTATTCTAATCATTTATAACTATTCTGTCTTTTCCTCTTTCCTCCTCTCTCTTTACTGCCTCCCCAATTTTTAGATAAATTTATTTTCAAGAAATATATGACTTTAATCATGTTACTCCTCAGCTTAGAATGTTTTAAAAAATTATTCTTGGGAAAAAATATTACAACTACACAGAATATTTTTTGTTTCCAAATTTACCCCATTTTATTATTATTAAACATAAATTATTTTTCTATCCCATTACCCCATTGCTGGACATGTATAGTACGTACAAGGCACGATTTTAGTGGAAAAAAAATATAGTGATGATTCAACCTTGCCCTCGAGGACAGTACCTGGTTGGAGAGTCATTATATCTATATCATGCATCATATCTATATATGTAAAGTGCAAAATTCCATAAAGTTTTAAAGGAGACTATGATTATAAACAAATGGGGAAAATCAAGAAAGTCTTTATGAGAGACCACTGGGGCCAGGGGGTGCAGAGGGTGCTAGAAATGGGAATAAGACCTGGAGGAAAAGCCAGAGGAAAGCACAGCCAAGACTGACAGGGACACACACTGTGCAACGCTTTGGCTCTAGAATGTCTTTGAAATGCAGTAGAATCCACAAAGGCATTTTTAACAGGTGTCACAGCACCAGTCCCCAGGTTCTCTTCTCACCCTTGATACAATCCACTTTCTGGATTCTAAATTACATTGTGATTGATGCTCACATCATTGTCTCCCAGGTTGCCTGCGAGAGTTCCTGCTGCCTCACTCTGAGCCTCTAACTCATCCTTTCTTGCTAGTGGAAGCTACATCCAGAGTTTCATTGTATTTTCAATAAATATAAAGGAATTCTTTAATTTAGAAGCTAATGCTGTTTGATGGGCTTTCTTTTTAAATTTTAAATAGTTTTTTTAAGCACATACAGTGGAAAGAACACAGAATGAGATGACAGGATTTCTCAACTGTATCTTATTACTATTGTCTTATTTCTACTTGCCGTTTCTTTCATTACATGCTCTGTGTGTGTGTTTGTGTGTATGGGAGAGAGAGAGATGGAGAAAGACAGAGAGAGAAACAGAGGTGGGGGGGGGAGAGAGAGAGAGAGAGAGAGATTTAAAATTAAAATGCTTTAAAAGACAATAAGACCTAAAGAAACTGTTAACAATAAAGAACAAACTGAGGGTTGACAGAGGGAGGTGCATAGGGAATGGGCTAAATGAGTGATGGGTATTAAGGAGGGCACTTACGGGGGCGCCTGGGTGGCTTAGTCGGTTAAGCGTCCGACTTTCGCTTAGGTCATGATCTCGCGGTTCGTGGGTTCGAGCCCCGTGTCGGGCTCTGTGCTGACTGCCAGCTCAGAGCCTGGAGCCTCTTTCAGTCTGTGACTCCCTCTCTCTCTGACCCTCCCCTGCTCACGCTCTTTCTCTCTCTCTCTCTCTCCTAGAAATAAATAAAACATTAAAAAAAAAAGAAAAAAAAGGAGGGCACTTACGTTGAGCGTTGAGTATTAAACTATTTTTTTTTAATTTTTTAATGTTTTATTTATTTCTAGGAGAGAGAGAGAGAGAGAGAGAGAGAGACAGCGTGAGCAGGGGAGGGTCAGAGAGAGCAGAGAGAGGGAGTCACAGAATGAAACAGGCTCCAGGCTCTGAGCTGGCAGTCAGCACAGTGCCCGGACGCGGGGCTCGAACCCACCAACCGCAAGATCATGACCTAAGCGAAAGTCGGACGCTTAACCGACTAAGCCACCCAGGCATCCCTTAAACGTTTTTTAAATGTTTATTTTTGATAGAGGCAGACAGACAGAGAACAATCAGGGAAAGGGCAGAGAAAGAGGGATCACAGAATCCAAACCAGGCTCCAGGCTCTGAGCTGTTAGCACAGAGACTGACATAGAGCTCAAACCCATGAACTCCAAGATCATGACCTGAGCCAAAGTGTGACACCTAACTGACTGAGCCACCCAGGTGCCCCTGAGCACTGGGTGTTATATGGAAGTGATGAATCACTAAGTTCTACTCCTGAAACCAATACTACACTCTATGTTAACTAACTAGAATTTAAATAATATCTTGGAAAACTAAATAAAACAGTGCAATTGACAAGGAAAACAGACAATAAGAACCTCAAAGATAGAAGAAAGATGATAAATTCAAGATTCCAGAAAGACACAATTACATGATGAAATTTTCTTTGAAATCTCAGTTCTTAAAAAAAAAAGAATGAAGAGAAAGAAGAGTTACTAATGTGTTCTTAGTGCAATTATTTAAGTTAACCTTAATTTTTGGAAAGTCTTGTGAAAATCACAATGTAGTTTCAGTGACATCATGGAAAGCTTCCGCTTTAAATTTTTTTCTGATTCTTTCTACTTTATCTCTAAAATCTATGATATAAAGGTCTTCCTCCTTTTGGAGAATGTTGTTTACAGAGTGCTATCTGGACAGACATGGGAAAAGAAATAGATGTAAAAGTTCCCCAGAGTGCCTGGTGAATTATTTTTGAGACTTAAAAACATAGCTTTTTTTTTTCTCAAGTAAATTGTATACTGCTATTTAGCAGTCCTTACTTTTCTCTGTACCTGATTCTTCACTGATCAAGTGGAATGACAATGTTTCTGGATTTTGGAAGTTTCCTGACTCTACTAGAGAAATTTTCCCCTTTTAAAATTTTAAATGGAAATAATTATATTAATTTTCCTTGAAACTTAGTGATAATAAAAATAATCTTCCCACCAACAATTCAGGAAGTCTCAAATGAGAATTAAACAGTACATACTTCAAGTTTAAACAATGAAATGGACTCTTAACCTTTCTGATTTCATCTAAGGATTTTGCTTCCCATCGTGTTCTTAATTTGATCCCATTGCTTATGACATTTTTGGACTTCAAGTGCGGTTTCACAGTTTAGATGAACTGCTAAACTTGGCACTGAATAAGTTACAAAAACAAAGAGGAAAAAAAACCACATTTTTTCCTCCCAAGGATCAAGGGTTTTTTAAAAGACTATAGATGTATTATCCTAATATACATGTATAAATTTGTGAAGATAAATATTTAACATTTATTTGTTATTAATTTGTTTCTATGGAAATGAATGGTGATATCTCATCTTATTTATTTGCTTTGTTAATGTTGGTGAAAACTACTGCCTCCATTGATAATGGTCAATATATAAAAATGGGAGCATAAACAATAGCAAAACAAAGGTTTTGCACTGAGTTTGGGGTTTACTCATTGAGTTGGCATCTGCTCAAATGATACTGTATTTTAGAAAACATACAGAGAGGGGTGCCTGGGTGGCTCAGTTGGTTGAGCAACAGACTTTGGCTCAGGTCATGAACTCACAGTTTGTGGGTTTGAGCCCTGTGTCTGGCCCTGTGGATTCTGTGTCTCCCTGTCTCTTTCTGCCCCTCCCCGACTTGTGCTCTGTCTCTCTCTCTCAAAAATAAATAAACATTTAAAAATTAAAAAAAGAAAACATACAGAGAAAGATGCATTTTTCCCTTTGAGCCTGTGGGGCAGAAGTTTTATCAGCCATTATATGCAGCTTTACTCTTACTTAAGCTTTTGGATTTCCTCTATCATGCCCAGCTTCACTGTGTACAGATCAAATGACTGAATGATGTATATTGGAGGTCATAAACATCATTGTAAATGTGTGTACAGATTATAGAATCATAGGATTTTTCTTCTCTGAGTGGAATCCTTGTGACAGGAATAGATCTGTTTTACAAGTTCAAATACAGCATGAACCTGAAAAAAAGCTGATTTCCTTTCTCCAATACTATTTTTTTCTCTGGCAGTTTGATACATAAAACTTTAAGAAAATATACTAAATAGTAAATATAATAGAAGAGAAACTTTTGAGGTTACATTTATAATAAAGTATAATATGTAGCAATTAATTTACTCACCTATGTAAACATATAGAATAGGAAAAAACATATTGATGTACTAAAGTTGCATTTTCCCCCAATTTCTGCACAAATAAACATTTTTGGGACCTGACTGAGGAAAGTTGAGGTAGTCTTTGTTGGATATGCTTATGTGGTGTTTAGTTATTTCTATGCAGGTACTTCTAGCATGGTTTCACAAGCTAATAAGCAACAGAGCTAAGATTCAAGCCTGTCTGACCCAAGATGCTAATAATCTTATCCTTCTACTATATTAACTTTCATATATTTGAATCACTTAAATTCACTTCCAGACCTAAGTTTACATTAACAATTTTATGTATTTCATTTTTTTAAAGAGAGTTGTCAAATTTTATAAGATTCAAACTTGACAAACTTTAGGCCAGTACTTAGATAGGTTCTATTTTATCTACACTGAAGAGAGGATGAGACAAATACAGACCAAAACCATGTAAGTAACTTTCCCAAGGTTACACAGCTAGAAAAAAAAAGCTAAGCAGGGTTATACTGAATGTGGGGACCATGAATCTAGATCTTGTGTTGGTGACCAGTAATCCAAGGTTTGTCAGCTTTGACTGCACATTCAAATCTCCAGAGGAGCTTAAAAATACCAATGCCTGAGCCCCATCCCCAACCAATGATATCATCATCTCTTAGGATATGAACTTTGGTATTTTTTAAGGCTCCCCAGGTGATTCTTAGTGTGCAAATCACTGTATTACACTATATCTTATCAACAAAGAGTTGGATCCTGTGATTGAATGGTTACAGTTTTTAAGGCAGTCCTGCTATACAAGCAGTCTGATTACAGGAAGCTGTGCCAACAAATTTTCAAGGTATTTGTAATATCTTCCCTGCTCTTTGTCCCTATAGCCCTCTAATCCTCACAGCTGGCATTACTTAGTATCCATATGCGAGCTCAGCTCCATCACATTATGGGACCAACCTTGTGCTTAGAAGCCTAAAGAAGAGGTGATCTGTGTCATTATCCATGTCGCCTCCCTTATCCGTGGCCAATCCACTTTTCACTCTCTGCCCTCAATGCATGTATTCACACTTAGTAATTCTTTAGCCTCACACGCAGTAGTGCAACGTGAGCAAATGACCAACATTGTTGCTCAATATTTATTTCTTCAATCTCACCTTTAATATTCATCAAATATTTCCATACACAATCTCCATTTTATTTCCTGAGTTCTTTATACAAATATTCTATAACTCATAATACAATTATCTTTAGGGTATGTGTTACTTTTATTGTATTATCTTGAAAATGAGATATTTGAGTTCATTTTAGATTAGGAAGTGAAGATTAGTATTTTAAATATATACAAAAAGCTAGTGAAAACATTGGAAAATTATTAGGAGAAAATGTAGTATTAACTAAAAAATCTTTTTCTTTTGTTTATAGGACCAAAGGAGTGCTACTTGCTGAATAAGTTCATCCATCTTTACTCTTGGCCAGCGAGCACTATGCTACACATCAGCTTAGCTCTGAATGTGTAGATGCTGTTATTCCTACTATTTACAACTCTATATGCAAAAAAAGAAGAGAAAAATTAAAGAAAAAAACCTTTTTAGGACTTCAAATTGTTTTCTCTTATTAGTAGAATTTTTAAATGTTTATAAATATAAATATGAAAAATGTAAAAATAGCCAATCTTCTTTGTATCCTTAGCCACAGCACAGTGCTGCCCATATATGAGGATCTCAAGAGATGTAGCTGAATTTGCCATGGTGGCCGATGATCCTTTCCTGTCCCCTCGCCCAGGCAGAGGAACTCCTTCCTTCATGTCAGGAACACACGTGACATCACTGAAGACATTCACAGTAATTCCAGAGTGTGAATTGATATTTGGCAGAACATCTTTCTCCTGCTGAGCTACTGTCTATTTACTTCCCTTTGCTTTTGTGCTTGGTTTTGATCTCTGTTTGACACATTTCTTTTATAATTCATATGTACTCGATGCTGGGCCATCAATCCTAAAACCCACTAATGGAAATTTTTACCAATTTCAAAATGGTTGTGCTTCAGTGCAGAGTGCAGTAAGTAGAGAGGCAGAGAAAATTCAGGAATGTTAGGCTGATTGAACTTCTCCTCCTTGGAAGTAAATGCCAGAAGTGGGGATAAAATATTTACTTGCAATACCAGACGTATGACAAGTAGTCAATTATTTTACTATTTATGAGTTAAATTATAACCAGCCTGGTTGGTAACCAACTGACTTAACATCAAAAGGAAAAAGGGAGCTTGCAAGTAAGATTTTCAAAGTATATTACTTAATTCTAGTGAAACAATAAGGAGTATCATGAAAAACTAAACCTATGAGAAAATAGTTATTTGGTCATGATATTTTGTGTTAATTAATTTGGGCAACCGGTCAGTGTTGGTTGCATGACATTTGTTAGCATCATTTAATGAACTCTGGAAAATCCCTAAATTTTGTTTGCTATTTTTCTTCTAAACTTTGCAATATGACTAAGAAAAATAACATTAAAGTATTAATTTAGTTTTCGTTTAGTTCTCATTATTTCTGAAATCCCAACAAACTGATTGGCCCAGGGACTCTGCAGAGTTGGGCTGACTCTCAGGACAGAGTGGGTTGGGGGCAGGTGGCCATCAAACAGGAGACAAAGGGTCAGTCAAAAGAAAGAGATGCCGAGATGAAAAGCCAACACATAGTCTTACCAGCTCTTTGCAAAGTGGCTAGAAAGAGGGGCAAGTAGAAGGCCAAATGTCTGAGAAGACAGGACAGTGAGCCAGAAGAAGGGTGTTAGAACAAAGGAAGGAGACAGGGCACAAGCCAGCCAGTCCCTGGGCCCCTCGGTCTAGCTATATGAACCATGAGACAGAACATTGCATTAAATGAGTCCAATGAGTTTGAATTCATATCCATGGAATAAATATTTTTTAGTATGGCTTTTATAGCTTAGAAAACTGCAATGAGAGGAGAGTCACTTATTCATTAGATAACACAGTGAATGGGAGCCAGTATACTTAGCTTTAGTCTGTAGATTGTCTCTTTAGAGCTTGCACTGTGATTTCCTTATACCCATTAACTCTGTCTTTGGTCTTATTCTTCTTATTTCTCCACAGGGATCTCAGACTCATGCTAAAAACCAAAGCTGATCATATCAATTTGTAATTCAAACCAGCTTACAGTTTCCCATCATAAAGTTTAAATTTCTACACACAACCCATAAGGTCTTATGATGATCTTGCCTTTCCTATCTGTGCAGTCTCACTTGTTATAAACTCCCCGTCTCCTACTCTGTGGACAAAGTGTATGTATCCTCCATCCCTAACGTGCACCCTTCATGTTGACATATTATGGAAGTTCTGTATTTCTTTGATAACATTAGTTGTCAAGATATGTGTCTCTTTCCTTTGCATCACAATCTCTAAGCATTTACCGTGTATTATCAGTTCCTCACAAAACTCTATGAAGGTACATAGACAATAAATAATTACTGGGATGAGTGAATAAGTAAATAAGCATAAACTCTATGCAGTTTTTTTTCTGTGTGTAATATCTAATTGGAGAAAGTTCATCTTCAGTCTAGAGACTTCAAGTCAATAAATCTCTCAGTCATGGGTACAATTTTTATCTGGAAGATTGTACCCCAAATATGCCACTTTGAATATAATTTCTTTAAGATGCTTATTTCTTGTGGCAGATCATCAGCTGCTTATATTTTCCCAGGACAAATGTGCACTTCAGAGCCTCTCCTAATTGAGCAATTGATTAATTAGCGCTTTTCTACCTTCACCAGGGAGTGAGAATTTAGAGAGTATTACTGTGCTAATAAGCTCACACTTTTCCTATTTTAGACTGTTTTCAATTTTGGGAATAAAAATCCCTGAGACAAGAAAAAATAAATTTTAAATCTTTTCATCCGTGCAAAATGCAAAGTAGGTCACCCCACCAGTTTCTCCTTGTTTCATATTTCTCTCTCATGTTTCTGTCTCAAATCTATAGTGTATTTGTTGTAGGATTTAATATCATAACATATAAAGTAACAGAGAGGTCTGCAGTATAGACAGATGATAAAGGAGCTATAAAAGCCCACATCTCTTTTCTTTATTGGACAATTCTCTTCAGTAAGGAATTCAAATTCATGCGATCCCATTAATGATTTGTACCTGAACAATAGTAAGGGTGGTAAATATAAGTGTATTCCTAGAACTATTACATTAGAGAAAAACTTCATGAGTTTGCAAAATGAGTCCTTTGACACTTGACAAAAACCAAAAACATATAGAGCGATAGAGAATTTATCTAACTGAGCCAGTCCTCTGTAGAAGGAAGCTCTGACACAAAATGAGGCCTCGTTAATGGGTTTATAATGAGCTGCAGGTGATGGTCTAGGGCTCTGTTAAATTATGAGGATCTTAATGGTATTAAAGACAAAAGCAAATAATCAGAAATAGAGTTTAATGGCACTTCAAAATGACATTGACCCCTATGAAATATTTCCAAATCTGCAAAATAAATAGGATTCTGTATATTTTTAAATGGGGAAAATAGGAAATGTTCTTAAACATCTATGTTTAAGGTATAGCTGTATAAATATAAGTAAATATACATATAAATATATATTAGTATGAAATTGCACTATAGAACTGAATTGTTTATTTCATCTTTATAATATTCATTAAAAAATAAGAATAGTAATCCCTAAAATGTTCTATTAAGAAAACCACTCATAAGTCACAAAGCCTGCATTTAATATACTACTTTGTATCATACTGTTATTCAATTTATTAACTTGAAGTAAGTTAATGCACTTAATTAATATTACCTATCATGCATATATTTCTTAGACTTTTTTCAAAAATGAATGGTTAGAAATAGTAACAAAAAGGCTAACATTTTATCTCATGCTATCTATTACTTCCTTACCTTTATTCTGTAATATTGGAGGTGGAACTCTGGCATAAGAGAGGAACCGCCCATAACTCCATGACTTTACTAATAAACCAGCCATACAAGTAGTGAAATAAGATATCTAAAGAAGGTATCTTAAAAGACAGAGTGTCATCCAGGCCCAAAGCTGGAAGAGGGGGGCTACAGAGCCAAATTATGGTGTTTGTCTCTGAAACAAAGATGTTATCCATGTGAAGATAGAATGTGTTTATTGTCATGCATGATGGGCAGAAAAAAAGATAGTCACAAACCCAGAGTGTGTCAATTTTAATCCAGCACTTTCGAGAGAGCAGGTGTTGAATTCAGAAAACTGAAGAGAACCATGCACTCTTTGAAGGTATAACTCACAAAATAGTTTTAAATGGATGCTATCAACTGCTCATTTTACTGTCCTTGCTCTGATTCCTTGCTCCACAAAAGGACCATGAGAGGAAACATTCACCTTCCCATGTTCATTTCTTACTTACCCTGAAGGACTTAACAAAAATGGAAGTTATAATGCTGACAGCTATAGCAGGACTCGTGAAGGTTTATTAATTATCTTATAAATTTATGTGTTACAAATTTTAAAATGGGCTTTTTGGTTTATCTGTAAGTCTCCCCTGGATTGGGTTAGAATAAGGCAATCTTCTGAATCTACTCAACTCTGAGTGATCAAGGTCCCCAGAATCTCTGGGTTTGAAATGTTCAACACATAATCCTGCATCATGCTCACACTCCATAATTATGGTGTCATCCTGTAGGAGACTGAGCACCAGTCAACTTCCTACATGACGTCTTTCACTCCTTTATTCTAGGTGGAATAATCAAAATAAAATCACAAAAATCAATTCAGTCCATATCACAGTGATGTAGAGAAATCTTCCTACTCCATTTTGGAAAGAGATTGAAAGTTAGGTTAGCATAATAAAAATTATACTTAGAAGCAGTGATCACACCTCAACCCATTCTGCTGGGCCCCGAGCACAAAACTGTATTAACACATCCCTGGCACTAGTACTTAGTTAATGTCTCCTTTCTGGCGAGTTCCCAAACTAATGGTCATACAGACATTAACATAAAAACTTTGTAGAATACACTTCTCCTTTCCTATCATTAATGGACAGTGCCATGATTAAATGGACCTTGAGCTCATTTAGCAATAGGGCAGCCTAGATTAGTGGTTCTCAAAAGGGTAACGTTTTGCTTTTGCGGGACATTTGGCAATGTCTGGAGACATTTTTGGTTGTCATCACTGGGGGAGGGGTGCTATTAGCCTCTAGTGGCACAGACTGGAAGTGCTGTTAAATTATCCCATGTGCAGGACACCTCCTACAATAAGGAATTACCTTGTCTAAAATGTCAGTCTCCCAAGGTTGAGAAACTCTGGTTCAGATAACTGAATTGTTTCAAAAAGCTGGTAATTATTTCAAGATATGTAAAGTAAATCATAATAAAATTATACATCAGAAATGTGTTCTTTTCACTGCAGTAATGAAGTACAATAAATGAATCTCTAACCCTAAGCCTCCTTACAATCAATCAATCAATGTAATTGATTGTATGGAGAATTTTTTATAGTTATTCATTTAAAATAGTTTTGTTTTATTTTTCAGTTAATAAAACTTCAAAAATGAAAGATTTTTGAAAAAAATTTTAACGTTTATTTGTTTTTGAGAGAGAGAGACAGAACATGATCAAGGGAGGGGCAGAGAGAGAGAGGGGGAGACACAGAATCTGAAGCAGACTCCAGGCTCTGAGCTGTCAGCACAGAGCCCGATGTGGGGCTCTAACTCACAGACCATGAGATCATGACCTGAGCTGAAGTCAGAAGTTTAACAGACTGAGCCACCCAGGTGCCCCCAAAATGAAAGACTCTGAGGCGTTACTAGAATTACAGGCTGTCAGATACCCAAGAAATGCTCATTGCATAAATCTTTCTTAAATGGAGCTGATTCTCCTATAAATCTTAGTTTCATATCCTTTCCATCAGTGGGGCCAGTGAATTTCCTTGATGTTGTTCAACATCTCCTCTCTGCACAACTATTCCTTTTGATTAGACAGTGATTCCCATCCTGCCGATGACACTTTTTTTCTTCTGTTAGTTATCATGTTCAAGTGTTTAGCAAATATAGAAGAAGGCTTCAAAAAAAGAAAGCAGAGTCCTCACGCTGGAAGTGGTCCTTAGGCAAGTCACAGTGTACAAGCAGTGCAACTGACTGCACAGTATAACTGGGAACACCTGTGTTGTCACAGGTCACGTTGATAATAGCTTCACTACATATTCACGAGTTTCAGGTTCTTCCTATAGAAGATCAGTGCATTCTGGATTCAGAGAACACTGTGGCGATATGATCCTCAAGCAGACCGTGGTATATGTGTATGCTAACAACTCCACTGTGCCAGACCCACAAAGGCAAAAGTCAGTCTGCCCCATATCACCCATTTGTTTGCCTATTGATTCAACAAGTAGATGGAAGCGGTATTTATTTATCAAGCATCTCCATTATGTAGCCACTTTTGTATACATTTTCTTTTTTAATTTTCATACTGCCTTGAGAAATAGTAGCATCGATGTTTTATGATAAACTTAGTGATTTATAAATGTCCCCATGACTTGAAAGCTAGGAGGTGATTTTACTCCATTTTCCATGGAATTCTATTCTCCATCTTTCTCTGCTTTGTCCTCTGCCCTGAGAATCTGAATTCTGCAAATCCCACTGTCCAGATTCCTTTGCTCTCTGGCACCAGCGGATCAAAGGGTGAGAAGAGAAACTGTGTGGGATATTTATTTATTCCCTCTGCTGTCCTCTCCTTCACAATGGTGCTGGCTTACTACACTTCTCTACAATTCCAGGTCCTATGGAGGCCCCCTTTTCCAGAGCTCTCAGTTCTCTCAAGGTTCTGAGCATACAACTCACTCGCTTCTCCTTTCCTTGTCAAAGGACAGTAATGGTTGGGGCGCCTGGGTGGCTTAGTCTGTTAAGCGTCCGACTTCGCTTAGGTCATGATCTCGAGGTTCCTGGGTTCGAGCCCCATGTCGGGCTGTGTGCTGACTGCCAGCTCAGAGCCTGGAGCCTGTTTCAGTCTGTGACTCCCTCTCTCTCTGACCCTCCCCTGCTCACGCTGTCTCTCTCTCCTAGAAAAAAAAAAAAAGGACAGTAATGGTTTCCTGCTGGTGGTAGACCCTAATTGACTTAGAATCCTCTGGTTCCCTTGATCCTGACCATACTTCTCTAAATCGTCAAGTCATTAAAATTTGGGATGTGTCTGCTGTGACCATGCCAGAATAATGTCAGGATTTAAACCCAAGTGGATATGACTTTAAAGTCTAAGCTCCATTTACTCTTTCATGATGCTTGCTAGTCTGTAAGAACACAAGAATAGAAAGGGCCTGGTTTTCGTTCCCAAGTTACTCCTGGTTTGTCTGGGGGGACCCACATTAAACTACTACAGAAAAATATGGTAAATGCATAAGGAAAATGAAAAGCAATAAATGACACATATGAATCTTTGAAGACTGAATATTAAAACTTTAGTCAGCAATGGATCCTGAGAGGCTACCAAGATCCCCTCCTTTTCTTTATAGAGGGAAATTGAGAGTCTCTAAGGAGGTCTAGGGACTAGGTAACTCCCACAAAGTGCATTAATGGTCAAGCTGGGACTAATACCCATCTCTTAAGTCCTGACCAAGTGCTCATTCTTCTTTCCTCCATAACTCACACAGCCTCCAAAGAGAGAGTCCTAAAAGAGCATCTCGGATACAAGTGACATCCTATGCACACTCCACATCTTTTAATCAACACAAAGCAATTTCTCTCCTTGAAGAATATAAGAACACAAAAACCAAAATACACTTTTCTACCTTCCAAAAACTTCCACAAAACAGAGACTATGTGAGTATGCTAAATATGTGCAGAATCAAATTAATTTAGCAAGAGTCCTCAAAACTGCAAACTTGCAGCAAAATGGTTTTTATTCCCAATATAACCTAATCTTTACAGTCTTGAAGACTTCTTTTCCTCATTTAAAAACTGAACTAACATATCTGCATGATAGCAGAAAGAGATGCTATCGAATGCTCAGTGTGTCAGCATTCGTAATCTGCTTTTGGCCAGTGGGAGGTGAAGTGGTTTGTTTCAAGTTGAAAATTTATATGGAAACCCTTTGTGTTTATTTCATTCAGAATAGCTTTCCCACAAAGATCCAAAGCAATTGAAGCACCAAGCCATCCACTGCTGCTCCACAATTTCATTTATTTTTATGCAGAGTAGTTCTGATATTAGGATTTTTAAGTGTTTTTAATATTACTTGATTTTTACATATTCGAAAGTTTTAGATAACATCCAATTACTTATTATATTTTTATTTAAATGAAGTGAATTTGAATCATAAACAATAGATTATGTTTACCAAAAAGGGAAGCTTGAACAACTCCTCTGGGCTAAATCATATTGGTGTGGTTTTGTTAGTTTTGCGTCTGTTCCTTGGGACAGACATCCTGCAAAAGCAGGATGAAGAAGGTTAGTATTCCACTGGCTTACTGAACTGAGATTTATTTTCTAGCTGCTCCTTTCACACTGAAGTAATTTGTTAGAATAGAATTCAGGTGATCTAGAAGTCTTCCAATGCCACACATTACTTTACACCTTCTTAGCCTTTCTTCTAAACTACAACATTTATCTTTACACAAATTCATGGGAGATTTTTTAAAGGATGATATTTTTACTGATGGTTTCCAGCCACATGAAAGCCAAAAGTGCCAAATGTTTTCAGGACAGGCTGCCCTTGTGACATTTTTCTGTCAGGAATCTGAAAGGCAGGCAGTAGATGGTGTTCAGAAAATCTTATTTTTCTGTGATTTCCCTTAAGATACTAAATGGACCAAGATTCAAAACAAAAATTCAAACAATGTCTGGTGTCATTTTGCTTTCATATTCTGCACAAGCATGGCTTGTCAGCTTTCCCCGGTGGAGTATATCAATCAGCGATCAGCCAACGACTGATAAGATAGATGAGCCTCTGATAAGTGCCAGACCTTGTGTAACAGACTGTATAGAAAACAGCCAATAGTGCCATTTGGCCTGAGAAGACCACAGAGTCTATAGGGAGAGAGAGATAAATGTCCTGAGTAAAAGGAGGGAAAGAAGAACGACATGATGACAGCAAGATACACTTGGCTCCACACCATGCTAACATCACTATGCACATTATCTCATTTAATCTTTGCAGTAACCCTGCTGTCTGAACTCTTAGGATGAGAAAGTTGGAGTTTAAGGAAAGAGGTTATCTTCCACTAGAATTCAAATCCAAGACATCTTGATTCTTTGAACAAGGAGAACCTTCTAGTATTACCACCATCCAATGCTCTCAGTCAGGAGAACAACATTGATATGACACTACCATCCATCTGCAGATGCATTTCAAATTTTATCAATGGTCCCAATAATGTCTCTTTGTCCATATTGTCCAAGATCTGTATAAGAACATCAGTTGCCTTTAGTTGTCTTGTTGCATCAGGCTCCCTCTATCTATAGAGCTCTTAAATATTACCCTGTGTCTCATGGGCTACATGGTCTCCAAGAGAAAAAGCTTCATCCTGTAGGATGATCGCAACCAAGTCATCTGACTTTCCTTATCACCAGCCTTAAGTCTTGCATTCTTGACAGGAATTCTACAGAAATTATGCTATGTCTTTCTTAGCACATCATATCAGGAATCACTGTTGTGATTTCATCCTACAATTGGTGAGTTTGTTTTGATTATTTCATCAAGTTTGAGCCTGTAAGTTACTCAAGTACCTATCAAGTTATTCTACTATAAGTCATTACTTCCCCGTTTTTATTTGATGAATATTTTGTGGAGAAATAGTCATGTGGTATACCTCTCAGCAAACCTCTCACCATCCCTTAGCATCTGTTGATGACTCTAATGATATCCTAATCACACTTTCATGCTATCCAGATTGTCACTACCTACTTCTATCATTTTCTCTACAGTTATTAGTTGGCATCTCATTGTGAGAAAAAGCTTTCCATTCCCCCTTATTTGTTTCTTTATATTTGTAGGGTTTCAAGGATTTCTATTTTATTCAATAAGTGAGTTATAGTCCAATATTCTTTTGGAAACAAATTGAACTAGAGGTTCAGGGGCACTCTGTCAAGGCTCCTGTATGTCCTTTACCTTTCAATATGTCTTCTTCATTCACTAAGCATTTCCTTACTTTCTGGCATAAACTGTTCCATGATATTTGTATGCTTTCCCTGACTCAGCCCCAGATTCAATAGGTTATACCCAAATCCCTGACTACTTTTAGTAAAATATAGTATTTAGAAACCCAAATTGGGGGGGCACCTGGGTGGCTCAGTCAGTTGGGCATCCGGCTTCAGCTTAGGTCATGATCTCATGGTTTGTGGGTTCGAGCCCCTCATCGCTATCAGTCCAGAGCCTGGAACCTGCTTCTGATTCTGTGTCTCCCTCTCTCTCTGCTCTGCCCCTGCTTGTGCTCTATCTCTCTCTGTCTCTCAAAAATAAATAAACATTTTTTAAAGGCTATAAAAACTCAAATTGGGATGCTCCGTGTATTCATTGCCATTGTTGTCCTTGCTTCTGGACTGACAGAGGTAGATAATATATGTGTGCACATATACACACATGTGTACATAATACATATGTACATATATACGAATGAATACACACACATATATAACTATTTTTATGTTTGTAGCTATGCATTTATACATAGATATGTAGGTACATACACACATAAATTTATTGTGACATTTCCATTTCCAAACCAATATCTTAAGGGTATTTTTAGCTTTCCCCCTTTCCATATTTGCAAATCTCTTCCAAGACAGTGAAAAATCTGGTTCTCATTATTTTCAATAGTTTGTTTCAATAGTTTCAATCAATGCCTAAAAGCCAGGAGAATGTGTTTCAATCTTTTCCCCGATTTCTTCACTGATAAGAGTTTTTTAAAGAAGTGAGACAGTGAGGAAATGAAGCTACATTATTTTACTACTTAATATTGATTTTGACCAAGGTCACAAGAAGAACAGCTGGTAAGTGCCATACCTAGACGTTCTTGCTACCACACAAACCCCAAGACAATTTAACCTAATCATACTGTGGTGCAAATCCTTCTCATCACCTCCTGGGCTTCTCCCAAATGGAGATAACCTATTACTTTTTCCAGTTACTCCAATCATTCTTCCTTTTGTTTGAATGTTTTAGTTCCATGGTGATTTCATTAGCATAGAAGTGGGCATCTTATTTGCAAGACAACCAGAAATCGTACATGTGTACTGTCATCGTTAATCAGATTTTAACTCTATTTGATTAAACTCTCACTTATGTTTTTGGCTTATCTCACTTTTGTGATTGCAGAAATATAAACATTCCACAGTTTCCTCATTCTTAATTTGCCTGTTTAGTCTCAAGGTTTCATCGGCCTGTACTTGTTTTCCTGAACTCAGTAACTTCTTATATTCTATTGCTACTCATAAATCTTGATACTTATACCCCTTCAATATAAAGGACCTGTCTTCTAATCAGTACTATCCACTCAGCATACGAAATAACTTATGACTGTTACAGAGAGGTATGAAATCTTGAGGACAATACAGAGCATAAAGCCAAGTAGATATCCTGAAGGGTATTGCTTGCTAGAAGTATTATAATGCTAGAGCTCACTAGACAGTAACACTGAGGAGTGATGAAGAGTTCCAAAAATCTCATGGACTTCTAACCACCTTCTCTTTTTTTATGTGCCTTAACACATCCTCTTAACCAACCCATCTACAATTAACATTGGCCCAAATCACTTTTCTATAAGTTTATGCATTTCCAAACAGTGATCCATTTTGTATACCAACAAAATTTACAGAAGCATAAGTAATTGAAAACTCACATCATGTATGTGTGTGTATATATATATATATATATATATATATGAACACAGAATGGTATATATTTGTTTAAAGGGAAGCATTTCTAAAATAATTAAATATAAATTACCATTACATAATTTGGTCAAAGGGTATATCTATCTGGATTCTAAAAACATTTAAAGTCCAAAATTCCACATACTCCACATGCCCTTTATGATTTTCTTTCAAGATAGAATATTTTTCTAAGAATTGTTTTTCCAGGAAAGACTGGAATTTATGATAGGAAAAAATATTGTATTATCATAAGGAAACAAGCCTGTGCAACAGGGCTTTAAACACTGATCGGTTCCTAGTGCCCCAGCATGTAAACCGGAGGAACATAAATAGCGGCGATGTATTTCATTTTTAGACTCAGTCATGCCTCAGCCTCCTTAAGGTAATGCTCTGAATGCTGACAGGGGGCATTAAATCTTTGGTGGGTTTATGAACTGCAACAGGGAACTTTTCATGATGTCCTGGATCCCAGAAGTGAGACGCCAGTGGCTAATCTCTGAGTCACTGGGCCCCTTTGACCTGTTTTCTTCACACTTGTTTCCATATTTCATCTGCTCTGAGCTGGGGTTGCTTTATGATTTTGGTTAAGTGTGAAGAAAATCAGTGTGGCGGATGGAAGGAACTCAAGCTGTTCCTTACCAAATGCTAAATTTCTGCCAATATGTATTTTGTTTCCGTAGCAAAATCCCTGACGTCGTTTTTCAGCATATCCAGTAAGCCTTATCACTCGCCAGTTTAAGTAATATCAGATGTAATATTCCCTGAAGAAGACAAAGAAAGGGACTCGATGTTTGGTTTCTATGTTAAGGACAACATGGCTGATAGCGCAGAAGGAGCTGAAGCAAACAGGACTTTAGAAATCGTGCCAAATGCAAGGCCATGGCTTTGGTTTTGTGGCCTGGGTTAGAGACACGCCTGCAACAAGCTGGCAGCAACTAGGAGAAATGTGAGGAACACTGAACTCGGGGCCAAAGGATCCAGGCTCAAACCTTGACTCAGCCAGCTTACTATAGCTTCTCACAGCCAGAGTTGCTAGAACAGTAAAATCAAAATAAGGTAGACCTCAGAGTATTTCATTAAAAATAAGTGAGATAATGATCATAAACGTATCTGTAGGTTAAAAGTCATCTTATAAGGGGTATTGATTCTCGTGCTACATGGTTGTAAACTCTTTTTGCTGATTTTGTCTACCTATTACCAGTGAAACAATTAAATCAGTGCTATGGCTCTGATTTTAACTTCTTAATAGATTTTTTGTGTCTGACTTGATGCCAAGTGCCCAACTAGAAACTAAAATATTGTCAATAATCTGAATGGCAGACATAAACACATCTCATTATTTTATATAGAAAATTGCTACGTTTTTATTGAGTTTTAATTTTTTTATTTGTTTAATGTTTGTTTTTGACAGAGAGAGAGAGAGAGAGACAGAGCATGAGTGGCAGAGGAGCAGAGAGAGGGAGACACAGAATCCCAAGCAGGTTCCAGGCTCTGCCCCGATTCAGGGCTCAAACTCACCAGCCATGGGATCATGACCTGAGCTGAAGTCAGACACTTAACCAACTGAGCTACCCAGGTGCCCCTTATTCAATTTTTAAGTAGCACAATAGTTTAGCATTATGGTCACCCAGACTGAGAAGTTCTTTGTAAACTGTACCTTGCAATTTCAGAAACCTTAGAACAAAATTATCACATGCCAAATTTTGTGCAGTTTTAAAACATGTCAGCTTTTATGAAAAGTCAAGATCCCAATAAATAGCTATCATTGCCTCTGCATGTATGTTTTATGTAAAATGTTTATATATGTATCTTTAAAATACATATGCATATAATACACATACATATATACATACGTATATATGTATATATATGATTGTATGTTTTCATATAGAGATATACTAAGACAAAGAGAGCTTCAGCTCTCTCTATATGAAAAGTAATGACATAATGATACATGCTGTATGAATATGAATACATATAGTCATATGTATGTATATTCTTATATATTGAGGTACACACACACACACATGTCTGCATGAGACCAATGCCAGGTCCCCATCCCTGAACAATTAAATCAGAATTTATAGGGGTGGGGCTGCAGCCCAAGTGCATATTAAGAGCTCCCCAGGTGATTTTAATATGCAGCCAGGGTTGAGAACCACTGCTCCACATCTATATCTGAAAGTGCTTAGTAGAGCGGGTATTCCGGATGCACTTAAATTACACT
This sequence comes from Hyaena hyaena, assembly GCF_003009895.1. Taxonomy (NCBI): domain Eukaryota; kingdom Metazoa; phylum Chordata; class Mammalia; order Carnivora; family Hyaenidae; genus Hyaena; species Hyaena hyaena. The sequence continues at coordinate 854,676 of NW_024081349.1, forward strand.
AGCCCATATGTTTCCATTCAGATGAGAAGGACAATAACAATGACAATATTAAAAGTCTTCATCTGATGCAGCTAGTTCCCTGAACTTTTCCATTGCCTCCTAGAAAATGAAAACTGAAACCTTTCTGGTTCCTCATTGTGGTGAATGGGGACACAGTGTGCTTGAACATCCTGCCAAAGTGATGAGGCTCTTCCCTCTGGTACCCAGTCACGGCATTGCTCTTAGTGGTACTGAGTGCTGTGAATGAAAATTGTTAAAATAAAGGGGCCTTAAAAAACAATACAAGAAAGCCTACTTAGAGACAGAGATGTAAGTATGGAAGCCAGGAAACCAAAATAGGGGATGGATGAGGAAGAATTGGTACATGTAGCACAGCGTCATCTGAAATATAGAGAGGTCTCTGTTTCCATACTCTGGGAGTGAACACAAATGCCATTAGGGCCAGGTGGAACGAGGTGGATGAATGCAGCCATAACCTCGCTCTTCACAGGGCTATTGTAATGCTCAGAAAGGATAACCACTTCAACTTTAGAGTATCAATACTGAAAATCTTTTACTTTATGTTTGCAATTGTATGAAAGATTGTCGACAAGTCCCATCCATAAGTAAGGAACCCTTTTAAGATTAGTTTCAGTTAATGCAACGTTTGCACCTGTCTATGTTCATGGGAAGTGTGATCTGACCTGTTAAAAAGTAAATAGTCCTTTCCCTGTTGGGACTTGAGAAATTAAGGAAGAAAAAAATAAGTTACCGATATAATCAAAAGTTGGCATGTCAGCCAGTATAATACACTATGGTATCTATCCTCTTTACTCAATGCCTGGTGCCTAATGGAGGCTTTATAAATGGATATTCAATCAATGATCTCTTGACAATCTCTGTAAGAGACCAATCATTTACACTATTAGATTTGTATGAGTTACTCTAAGCTTCCTTATATAACTTATTTTTCATATAATTGCTCTAATGTCCTGAAAGATTTGTTTTAGTCAAACTGTATTGTGCTTGCCATCACATGGGAATCTTATTAAAATGCAAACTCTGATTCAGTAGGTCTGGGTGGAACCTGAGATTCTGCATTTTTTTACCAACTACCAGGTAATGTCAACATTGCAGTCTGTTGACTACATTTTAGTGGCAAGGCTGTGAGGAAAAAAAGATAAATCAGAATTTATATCACTCTGTTTGAAAAAGAAAGCCTGACTACCTATGCTTTCTAAAAAAAAATAAGAAATATAGATTATGATGAGAAACTTAAAAAGCAGAGAAAACTCAGCACCTGGCTTTGGAATAGTATCTGTTTTTTAATGGTGCTACTGAGTATTTTCAGGTTTCTTTGTTGTCCTAACTGCACTTCAGTAATTAGCAAATGTAGAGGCATGCTGTGATTTGCTGCTTGGTTCAATAGTCAGACATTCCATCTTCTATAAGGAAAAACATGCACTTTAATGCACTTCTATGATTTGTAGTTTCATAAATGTTGTTCTAATCCTATTCCTCACAGTTAGCAAAACAGGGATGCAGTAATTCCCTTATTTCAACACATAGCTCATCATCAATCTTGAGATTGTATTATGGAAGATTCTACCTCCATGAAATGAATCAATATGCTCCATGTCTTTCCTCCCTCCTTTTTTCCTTGTGTCCTTGTTAGATCCAAGAAACCAAAATACCAGTGTCTACAACAATCTCTGAAAAACTTCACTTTGACAGGACATATAAAGTTAGTACTTGTAGATTTTTCTTCTACATGTGTCAGAACAGACTAGCTATGCTGGTCTCTTATCTCCTGCCACTTGTAGTGAGATGGATTTTATGAGAGAAGGAAGAAAGGGTGTGGCCTGAGAAGACAATCTGCTTCCCAGCTCTTGTATTTATGGGTCCAGTGCGACCTGAGCTGGCCACTGCAATGTCTCTGAGCCTCAGGTTCCTCATACAGAAAGTGATATTATTAGTAATAAAACATGACTTACCAGTACTATTATACAATGGAATATGAATTGGCACATACGTTGGATTCAAAAAACTTTTTGAATGAGATTATAAATCTTCATGAGTCACACGTGTGGATCATCCCCTTTCTTTTCTTTCCCTAACTTAAATGAGGCTTGGTGGCTAAGACTCTAGATATGTGGGAAAAGTTTATGCAGTTTAGTCTTTGCCAATCAGTGTTATGCTTTGCATTTAGTTCACAAGATGTAAAGCCCCCTGAGGGCAGGAGCAATGTCTGTTACTTGCTGCTGAGTAACAGTGCCTAGCATATAAATGTCAAACACAAATAAAAATTGCCTATGACACATTTATCTCCTTCTAAGGATGAAATGTGAGAAACTCTGATTGATGATTTGGAATTGAAAGATATTTTTAGTTTGAAATCTTCATGATGACAACAAACTTATTAACAAAATGTCCAACTACTATTTCAGTTTAATTTTTTCATGGAAGTGAGAATTCAGTAGGAATTATTTTTTAGCAGCTTTAAATCTTCTAAAATATGAAGACAGTGGACATTTTAGCCAACCAATGTTATTGTGTTTACTGGGCCATGAACAGTGTCTACTTCTTCCCTTTCCTTGTCTCCCCTATTCTCCCCTGCACACACACCTGTCCACCTACAACATGTATGCCATCAGTACCTTCCAGACCCCTGCTTCCTACACAGTTACAGGGAGAGGCCAGGTGTGTGGGCTCATGACTAATGCAAACTCACTTGGACTTAAGGACCACCAGGAAGGCCAGAACTTCTGGGGTAGCATGGGAAGACAATGGAGGCTTAACATCCCAGGCACTGAAAATAAATACTTAAAAATAAAACTGTAAGTCCAGAACCTGGTAAGATGTAATATGTGACTGTGAGAAAGAACAGAGGTCCTGGAGAAGAAAACATGCTAATTAAAGTATCTTATTCAACATGGACCATTCTCTGATCTCAGCTTTTCTCCAGTACCTCTGGCCTCAATTATTTCTGAATTCCACTAAGGAAAATAACCTCTGTTTGTGCCTGTTACTCTTCCTCCCTCCTTCATTTATTTGTTTGCTTTACTAAGTTTAGAAGATTTTCTTCTATAAGCTTTTATCCTCAGAAATTTAAGTACATCACAAATTGGAGAATAAAAAGGTGGTTTTCCTCAGCTATTTATGTGACCAATAAAATATCTATCCACCATGAGTCATGACGGAATGCCTGAAGTGTACTCCTCTAACCACTCTGCAGTGTAAAACAAAAAGAAGGTTTTGAAATCAGTCAATAGGTGGAAGTGCTAAAAGGTGTTTTGTCATCATACACAACTTAATATTTTTAACCATATAGCAGGGTCACTTCTTTTTTTTTAATATAATACACTATTTTTTAAATTTTTTATACTTTATTTATTTTTGAGACACAGAGAGACAGAACATGAGCAGGGGAGGGGCAGAGAGAGAGGGAGACACAGAATCTGAAACAGACTTCAGGCTCTGAACTGTCAGCACAGAACCCAATGTGGGGTTCGAACCCACAACCTGTGAGATCATGACCTGAGTGAAAGTCGGATACTAACCAACTGAGCCACCCAGGCACCCCTAGCAGGGTCACTTCTGATCCTAGGATGAGCTAGGTATCTTTAGAAACTGCACTTATTACTCTGGATAAGAAGTGTGTCATTCCTACCAACACCCCCAACAGTGCTTGTTCTGGAGAGGTCCAACAGTCTGTAAGGGATCATAGCAAGTCAAGAATGGTATGAATCTTATCATGCTCTTGAAATTAGAGCTCGTCTAGACATTTCAGTCCAAACTTCTTATAAACTATTAAGAATTATAAAATCCTCTGAAAATAGACCACTAAAGGATGGTCCATGAAAGATAATTGATTTAATATGCTAGGTTTTGAAGACCTAGATTTTAGACAAAACTAAGACTTTAAGAGTTCATAAAACTCTTACATTAATTTCTTAAAGAGTTCTTTGTGAAGGTTTTCAAACTAAACAACCTTTGTGTTAGTATTTATGCTGTTATTATTTATTCCAGTTTACTTGAGAAGGTAGATTAAATGATGAAGGAATCGAAATAGCCACAAAGAGATTGTAGTTTCTAAATAGTTTAGGTGATATTCTCATTACCTCCTCAACCAACAACTTATTTTGAGAACATCTCAGAGGACAGTTATAGATATAGTTATAGATGATATAGATGTAGATAGATATAGATTCAGATATAGATATCTTCAAGTAACATTACTAGCATGCAATTTGCACTGTATTTTTTTTTATTTTCTTCTTCTCCTGCATCCTAATCTTTAAAATGACTATAAGTGGGGGACAAGAGGCAAGATGGAGGAGGAATAGGGAACTCTGTACATTTCGTTCACCCCCATCTCTCAAAGAAGGCCTAAAGCCATAGGACACTGAACTGCAGGAGTCTGTGAGGAAAAGAGACAGAGTCCACTAAGAAGACAGCTTCATAGGTGCGTGATTGTGAACTGGGAAAGATAAACATTGGCCGGGACCTGCAGACATGAAGAGGAGGGAACCCCCCTTCGTGGGGAGCTGTGGAGAGTCGAGGGGAAGAGAAAGAGCAGCTGAAAGTGCTCATAGAACTGTCCCTGGAGAGGAGAAAAACCTTGGCCCCGGATGGAGAGGGTCTTAACATCCCATCCCTAACCGCAGGGTGTTCAGAGAGTGATCCTATTTCTAGTTGTGGTGCTGACTTTAGGCTGGATTCCCGGTCCCAGGCAGCACCAGGAGAAACTGCTCTGCTGCTCTCCTAGCTCAATCCATGGCTGGGAAGCAGCCTGGCCTGCAGGATTACATTTCAGGTGGTATCAATAAAGTGCTTGGACTAAGACCTGGAAACGGGCAGGGCTTGGGACATAAAACACAGCCCACCATGGCTACACCCACGGCACAGGGAGATCAGACCCAAAAGAGTGAGTTGCAATGCTTGGTTCAAGAAGGGACTGGGGTGTCGCCATTTTTCTCCCCACAAACACCGAGGTGGGACCTTAGGGAGCAGCCTGTAGGATCCCAGTGGAGGCGAACCTGACTACACCAAACCACACCCATCCCTGCCCATTCCCAAAGAAGAGCTACTTTAAAAAAAAATTTTTTTAACAGGAACCCTGGGGCAAGACCAAAATGGATGCACTGCCGTGATTAATCCGAGATCAATTCTTTCTATTCAGATATATTTTCCCTTGACTCATTCATATCCCTCCCCTCTGCTGGACTGGGCACTCTGGTCATTGGTTTGTTTAAATAGTCACATTTAATCCATTCTCTAGATGTATATTCTACACCTCCACCGTTACCTTTCTATCTCTCTCTCTCTGGAGTAATCCGACTATATAGTTTCTTTCAGTAACATTATCTTTGTTTCTTTCTCCTTGCCTCCTACTATATTCTCCTCTTTCTCTCTCTGAATTAAGCCATTCAGTATCTCTGCCTGGTCATTGTCCAATTTCGCTTTTTCCCTGCCCTTGTCATTTCTCTCTTTGTATATGCTCTTCCATCAGCACTACGTACACCCTGCTCTTTATTTGTAGCTGGGAATTCTGGTTTTATGCTTTTAGACTGTCCTTTGCCTTTTATTTTTTTCTTTTTTTTTCTTTTTCTTTTTCCCTTTCAGTTTGCGTGTTTGTGGGATTTGTCTGTGCGTTTGTGTGCCTTTGTTCTCTGTATGTTTGTCTGTTTTCTTTTCCAGGGCTACCTCAATAAACAAGCCAAAGTACACATGGTGGAGAGAACCAAATACCACTATGAGTTGGGAAATAAAATAGTCTCAACAAGAGATACCGTTAAAAGAACACTTCCTGAATGGACAGGCCCTGGACGGTCAATGAGCCTTCTTTAATATAGCAGTACTCTCAGGTGGTGAGGGCATAAAAAGCTTTTAAAACTAACAAGAGACAGAAAGCTAGCCAAATTGACCAAATGGAAGAACTCTCCTCTAAAGAAATTCCAGGAAGAAGTGACAGCTAAAGAACTGTCCGAAACATATATAAGCAACATAACTGAACAAGAATTTAGAACAATAGTCATAAAATTAATCGCAGGGCTTGAAAAAGGCATGGAAGACATCAGAGAGGCTATTGCTACAAAGACTATTGAGCTTAAAAATACTTGTGATGAATTTAAAAATTCTATAAATGAGGTACATAATAAAATGGAGGCATCTAATACACAAATTGAAGAGGCAGAGAGGAGAATAGGTGAATTAGAAGACACAGTTATAGAAAAAGAGGAAGCCAAGAAAAAGAGAGATAACCTGATCCAGGAACATGAAAGGAAAGTTCGAGAACTGAGTGATACAATTAAATGGAACAATATCTGCATCATAGGAATTCCAGAAGAGGAAGAGAGAGGGAAATGCGCTGAAGGAGTTCTTGAACAAATTATAGCGGAGAACTTCCCAATCTGGGGAAGGAAGCAGACACTGAAATCCAAGAAGCACAGAGAACTCCTCTCAGACATAACTTGAATCGATCTTCCGCATGACATATCATAGTGAGACTGGCAAAATATAAGGACAAAAAGAGAATTCTGAAAGCAGCTAGGGATAAAAGGGCCCTAACATACAAAGGGAGACCTATCAGAATGGTTACAGACCTATCTACTGAAACTTGGCAGGCCAGAAAGGAATGGCAGGAAATCTTCAATGTGATGAACAGAAAAAATATGCAGCCAAGAATCCTCTATCCAGCAAGCCTGTTATTCAGAATAGAAGGAGAGATAAAGGTCTTCCCAAATAAACACTAAGGGGCACTAAGGGAAAATCCTAAGGGGGACTCTATGAGGGAAATGTTGCAAGGAACGCAAGGTACCAGAGACACCACTACAAACATGAATCCTACAAAGAACACAATGACTCTAAACCCATATTTTTCAATAATAACACTGAATGTCAATGGACTAAAAGCTCCAATAATAAGACATACGGTATCAAAATGGAAAAAAAACAAAATCCATCTATTTTCTGTATACAAGAGACTCATTTTAAACCTGAGGACACCTTCAGAGTGAAAGTAAGGGGATGGAGAAATATCTATCATGCTACTGGAAGTCAAAAGAAAGCTGGAGTAGCCATACTTATATTAGACAAACTAGACTTTAAAGTAAAGGCAGTAAGAATGGATGAAGAAGGGTATTATATAGTAATTACAGGGTCTATCCATCAGGAAGAGCTAACAAGTATAGATATCTACACACTGAATACAGAAGCACCGAAATACAAAAAAAAAAAAAAAATTCATCACAAACAGAAACAATCTTATGGAAAAGAATGTGCTAATAGCAGGGGACTTGAATACTCCAATTCCAGCAATGGATAGAGCAACTAGACAGAAAATCACTAAAGAAACAATGGACTTGAATGACACATTGAACCAGACGGATTTGACCGATATATTTAGAACTCTACATCCTGAGGCCATGGAATTCACTTTCTTCTCAAGGGCACATGGCACATTCTCTAAGATAGATCACATACTGGGACATAAAGCAGCCCTCAAACTATAAAAGAATTGAGATCGTACCATGCACACTTTCAGATCACAATGCTATGAAACTTGAAATCAATCATAGGAAGAAGTCTGGAAAACCTCCAAAAACATCGAAGTTAAACAACACCCTACTGAAGAATGAAAGGACCAATCAGGCAATTAGTGAAGAAATTAGAAAATATATGGAAACAAATGAAAATGAAAATACAGAAATCCAAACTCTTTGGGATGTGGCAAAGGCAGTCCCAAGAAGAAAGTACACTACACTCCAGGCCTACTTCAATAAATTAGAAAAAGCACAAATACAAAATCTAACAGTGCACCTAAAGGAACTAGAAGAAGAGCAACAGGAGCACCCCAAATCCAGTAGAAGAAGAGAAATAAAAATCAGAGCATAAATAAACAATATAGAATCCAAAAAATTGGTTGAACAGATCAATGAAACAGAGTTGGTTTTTTGAAAAAATAAACAAAATCGACAAACTTCTAGCCAAGCTTCTCAAAAAGAAAAGAGAGAACACCCAAATAGACAAAATCATGAATGAAAATGGATTTATTAAAACCAATCCCTCAGAAATACAAGCAATTATCAGGGAATACTATGACAATTATATGCCAACAAACTGGACAACTTAGAAGAAATGGACAAATTCCTAAACACACATACACTACCAAAATTCAAATGGGAAGAAATGGAAAATCTGAACAGACCCATAGTGAAGAAATTGAATCAGTTATCAAAAATCTCCCAACATAAGAGCCCTGGGCCAGATGACTTCCCTGGGGAATGCTACCAGACATTTAAATCAGAGTTAATACCCATTCTATTCAAGTTACTCAAAAAAATAGAAGTGGAAGGAAAACTTCCAGACTCACTCTACGAAGCCAGGATCACTTTGATTCCCAAGCCAGACAGAGATCCAGCAAAAAAAAAAAAAAAAAAGAGAGAGAGAGAGAGAACCACAGGCCAGTATCTTGATGAATACTGATGCAAAAATCCTCAACAAGATACTTGCAAATCGAATTCAACAGCACATGAAAAGAGTTATCCACCATGATCAAGTGGGATTCATTCCTGGGTTACAGGGTTGGTTCAATATTCACAAATCAATCAATGTAATATATTACATTGAAAAAGAAAAGATAAAAACCATATGATCCTGTCAATAGATGCAGAAAAAACATTTGACAAAATACAACATCCCTTCTTAATAAAGACCCTCGAGAAAGTCAGGACAGAAGGAACTTACTTAAACATCATAAAAGCCATTTATGAGAAGCCCTCAGCTAATATCATTCTCAATGGGGAAAAACTGAGAGTTTTTCCCTGAGATCAGGAACATGACAGGGATGTCCACTCTCACCACTGTTGTTTAACATAATGTTCGAAGTCCTAGCAACAGCAATCAGACAACAAAAGGAAATAAAAAGCATCAGAATTGGCAAAGTAGAAGTCAAGCTATCACTTTACACAGACAACATGATACTCTATGTAGAAAACCCAATAGACTTCACCAGAAGCCTACTAGAACTGATCCATGAATTCAACAAAGTTGCAGGGTACAAAATCAATTTACAGAAATTAGTTGCATTTTTAAACGCATAATGAAGCAACAGAAAGAGAAATCAAGAAACTGATCCCATTCACAATTGTAGAAAAAAAACATAAAATACCTAGGAATAAACCTAACCAAAAATGTAAAAGATCTGTATGCTGAAAACTATAGAAAATTCATGACGGAAATGGAAAAAGACACAAAGAAACAGAGAAACATTCCATGCTCATGGGTCAGAAGAATAAATATTGTTAAAATGTCATTACTACCAAAAGCAATCTACACATTCAATGCAATCCCATTCCAAATTGCACCAGCATTCTTCTCAAAGCTAGAACAAACTATCCTAAAATTTGTATGCACCTCCAAAAAAGCCCAAATAGCCAAAGTAATATTGAGGAAGAAAACCAAAACGGGAGGCATTACAATCCTGGACTTTAGCCTCTACTACAAAGCTGTCATCATCAAGACAGTATGGTATTGGCAAAAAGAAAACAGACACATAGACCAGTAGAATAGAATAGAGAACTCAGAATTGGACCCACAAATGTATGGCCAAGTAATCTTTGACAAGCAGGAAAGAGTATCCAATGGAAAAAAGACAGCCTCTTTAACAGATGGTGCTGGGAGAACTGGACAGCAACATGCAGAAGAATGAAACTAGATCATTTTCTCACACCATACACAAAAATAAACTCAAAATGGATAAAGGACTTGAATGTGAGACAGGAAACCATCAAAACCCTAGAGAAGAAAGCAGGAAACAACCTCCTTGACCTCAACCACAGCAATTTCTTACTTGACACAAAAAGGCAAGGAAATCAAGAGCAAAAATGGACTATTGGGACCTCATCAAGATAAAAAGCTAGAGAGGCTCATGCTCTCTATCATATCAACTCTGTTTTCCTGCTGAAACTGTTGTCTACTAATGATGACCAGCATCATCTTGATCTCCCTGTTTTAATTAAAACTGAAGACAAATTCATTTCACTGTCCTATGAAAATGTGTTTTGGTTGCCTGTCTTATCAAAGTGCCATAAAAGGAATGATGATTAGTGCTTATCCCTTTAATTTATTATTAGGGATATTATGTAACCACCGTCAAAGGTATGTTTGCTGAGATATTATTTAAATAATCTCACCTGATTCTTGTTTAATCTCAACTCTTTTGTGAGCGTAAGTGAAAAAGACTTCTAAGTTTCTGTGAAATTAATTTAAATGATTCTATCAAACTGATTGATTTTTAGGAACCTCCACACTGTTTTCCAGAGTGGCTGCACCAGTTTACTTTCCCACCATCAGTGCAAAAGGCTTCTCCTTTCTCCATGTCCTTACCAACACCTGTTGTTATTTGTGTTGTTAATGATAGCATTCTGACTAACATGCTGGTGTGAGGTGATATTTCATCATGGTTTGGATTTGTATTTCCTTGCTTCCATCACTTTATAAAAAAGGAATATGAAATTTCTTTGTAGTTAAGGAAACAGTTTTTAGTCAAGCCTCAACATTTACAAGCCATGTGACTTTGGGCAAATAATTTATTTGCAACTCACATTTCTGGTTGGAAAATAGAGCAAATGATGCTTACTTCTTAGGGCAGTTGTGAAATTATTTGGAATGTATTTAAAAGCACATGATAGGTTTAACAGCTAAAAAATGACAAATGGCCAAATAAATGGGTAAGTATTATTCAGGCCCTGCTTAATCAGATACCACATTTACCAAGATTATTAAGGATTTATTTATTTTTTATAACTACTCATTTCTGTAAGAATTGCACCAAAATAGTATTAAACCCATTTGTTTTGAATTTTAATCAAGAATTCTAAAATAATATTTCTGTATGAGTAGTATTTTTTAAGATACTAATATTTCTGAATAAGAGTGAGATATTGACCAACCACTATCACAGGCATTAGCCAGTCAGAATAGTTGCAGGGCAATTAGGACAAATGGCCAATGATAATCACAGAGTACAGGCATACCCCCTGGCTAATTCAAAGCCATATTCCTGTAACAGAGAAGGCAAAATATCAGAGGTTCTACACTCTCATAAAAGATGATAAGAACCAAACTAAAGACCTTACATAAAAAATAAATACATGCATTTCTTGAGAGTGATCAGAGTTGAGATGACATCTTAACCCTTGATCTAAAATGTCTGTATTAATAGGAGTATAACATTTAATGGCATATGAATTTAGACAAGTAGAAGTAATAGCAGTAATAATGATAGCTCTTTATAGAATATCCACTGTGTGACATGCATTCTGCTGCCCTTTACATTCACTTACCAATTTAATCCTATCAGAACCTTGACTTTGGATTTAACTCCATTTCACAGATAATACAGACAGAAATTCTTGTGTAACTTTCCCAGGTCACATACAGGTGATAGTAGAAGACTCAGTTGTTTGTTTGTTTTTTTAATGTTTATTTTTGATAGAACACAAGGGGGCAGGAGAAGAGAGAGAAGGAGACACAAAACTGAAGCAGGCTCCAGGCTCTGGGCTGTCAGCACAGAGCCTGATGCAGGGCTCGAATCCACAGACCATGAGATCATGACATGAGCTGAAGTTGTTCACACAACTGACTGAGCCATACAGGTGCCCCGAAGACTCAGGTTTTTTAATCCACATCTCTATCTCCAGAACCCATGTTCTTACACACTATGCTGGGCTATTTTCCAGTACAGCCTAAATAAAGTAACTATTCAAGGTCACATTTCAATCAAAATTATATAAATAATAAAAAATATCATTAGCCTATTTGATAGCCATGAATAGAATGATGGATAGGTAATAACTTAAAGGAATTTCATTTAGTGGATACTGCAATCAAACTTGAGAGAAAAGTTTAGGGGTTGAGAGCGCAGAAATATTGCAATGGTTTTGACTCTTTTCCCTAACACAGTAAAAATAAGCATGTTTCCGCTTAACCAGATATACAGAGCAGAGCAAAAATTGTAAACTAAGCAAACCTCACACCTTACAAACTTCCCCCCATCAGTAACCATCTCAACACTTGTTTTCTTTGACACCTATCTTCTCTGAGCACTGCATAATTTTTTATACTATTTTGTCCTACTCAAAAGTATGCATTAATTGTTTTGGATACTATTTTTATCCATATATAAGGTGTATACATAGCCACAACTTCATCTAGTTGAATCAGCATATGGATTGGAGTGTGTAACTTTACAGAATCCAGGGTGACTCAGGTTTGAAAAAAATCCTAAGGTCATCTCAACCAAACCTGTCTCCTCCAGGACTGTCTATTGGCAAAGTCTCCCCGGGTACTTATGTAAGTGAACCAGGCAGAACTGATAACGGCAACTCATGGATCGCAGATATTGCAAATTGATTAACTTCAAATTCAACCTATGTTAGCAAGAATTTTCATATTTCATGGTGGAATAAAGATTGGCTTAACACACCTTTTTTGTGATTATCTTGAAATCCATGATAAGAAAAGCACTGACCCCATTTAAAGGCAGGAAGAATATGACTCACCATTGATTCCTGATTAAATCTGCTTAACTGTTGTGAACACTGTACTTTCATGTAATGCTTTTGGTGACTTTCCTGAAAACAGTGAGTCTCAAACCATAAGCTGGCAGAATCTAAAATCTACAAGGGCAGGCTAAATTGATGATAGGATTGCAAATCATTCATTTTTGTATGATCATTTGAAGAAAAAAGTCAATAGATAAAATTTTATTTTTTTATAAATGTGTCATAAATCTTTTCCAATTTCTGCTTATCTATTAGTAGGTGTTATCACACCACAAATAAACTAAAACATGAGTCAATAATCATTGCTTAATAAGCTGGAAGCATTTTAAAATATTTATACAATATTATTTTCAAGATGTGAAAGACTACATACATTAAAGTATAGTCAACTCTTCATTAATTCACATAATAGAATTTAACACAGAAATGTTTCATGGTATGATTTTAAGAACACCACGATTCTTCTGTATTTTACTGCCAACATTTCTTCAGAAGTTTGTCCTGAAACAATGTTACTAAAAGGCATCTCTGGAAATGGTCACTTAGAATTCAAATTTGGCAACTCTTGTCCACTTTCTTTTTTTAACTTGTTTTTATTGTTAATTGCTAAGAGTGATTAATTCCTACTTTTTTTTAAGTACCATGAATAAACAGTTCCAGATGAGATTAGAATATTGATTAGACCTTGATACTAGACACTTCTCAGAGTCTGCCACCAGAGCTCCAATCGTATCATCAGCTGCCACCCAGAATCCTTACCAAAACCTCTTATTGGTTTTCCTAGTTCTATGGCTGCTTCCCAACAACCTCTATCAATCTTTATGCACCTCCTCTAGCCAGAATATTTTCAAAACACAAATCCAATCAAATCACCCACGACTGCATGCACATGGGCATGCACACATGCATGCACACACAATTTGTTTATAATACCTCAGCGAAGGCCCACGGCTCTTCTGTAAAAATCTAAATTCCTAGAAGACCTTGTATGATCTCTCCTCTATAACCACACAGGAGCTACTCTCCAACTCCCTCACTGGACACTAGCCGTACTTACCATTTTTCTTGTTCTTGAAGAATCTAGTCCCTCCCTGCTACAGTGCCTATGAATATTATTATGTCTCTGCCCAGAATGTTCATTACTTGTTTTAAGTCAATATCATTAGCTCTGAAATCTTCACTAAATTGTCACTTGCTTAGGAAAGACTGCCCCAATTTACTTGCCTATGTCAAATCTCCTTCTTATATGATCTTATGTCTTCAAATGGCACTTAATTCAAGTGATATTTTTATCTCTATGTAATATTTCCTTAATATCTTCTTTCTATATCCTCTAGGCTATGAGTTCCATAAGATGAGGAACTGCATCAGTTTTTGTTCATCATTGCTCCCTAGTACTTTGCACATGGTGGCTCCTGAGTAAACAGTTATGGAATGAATTGTAATCACAGGCACTAAAAATTAGAATGATTTTACATAGATCATAATACCTTTTCATATTCTTTTAATAGCACAAATAATGAATAGGAACACAAATAATCATTTTCTTATTTCCTGATGATCTTACTGTGTCCTTAAATGAAATATTACTTATCCCCCTCTCAACCCAGCATGGATCCTAAACATCTATTAAACACTGAAACATTACTAGTTCTTAGTGGTCCAGATTATCTTAATAGTGTATTATAGGAACAAAAGCACTTTTTCCTTATGTGAATTTACATTTTGGAATACACGTACACATGCACATACACACTAGCAGAACATCAATTAATCTTAACCATGAGGACAATTTACCAATAGAATAATGAGGAACCCTGGGAACAAGAATATTCTCAACATTTTAACATTCGCTTTTGTTTTTTAGAACATAATAATAAGAAAAAGGCTCATCATTTTCCCCTAAAGATGCATTGCATAATATTCCCAGGGTCTCTATCATTTCTTATCTTTACTTCCATCATACTCTTTTTCTTGTGGTCCTTACAATTTGTTTTGTGCTTTTCTCTGATTTTGTGAGTTGAATTATCACTGTGTTGATTTCAGTTATTTCAGTTACTTCTTGAACCAAAATGTAAATGCTTATAACTGATTTTTTCTCTGTTCACTCCTTCCACCCACCCAGTTTCTCTTTCTGCTGTTCTCACTACTGTCTTTTTTTTTTTCCAAAAATTTTTAATGTTTATTTATTTTCAAGAGAGAGAGAGTGTGTGCTCAGAAGCAAGGAATGAGCAGAGAGAGCAGGAGACACAAAATCTGAGGCAGGCTCCAGGCTCTGAGCTGTCAGCACAGAGCTCCATGTGAGACTCAAACCCATGAACCACAAGACCATGATCTGAGCTGAAGTCAGACACTTAATGGACTGAGCCACCCAGGTGCCCCTCACTATTGTTTTCTAAGTAGGCTTCAGTCTACATCTTGTCTCATTTTTGACCCAGGTATTCTTTTGCAAAATGTTTTCCTTTCTTTGTAAAAATTCCAAATGGCTAAAGTATTAACTGTTACCATGAAAACATTTATATCAGTTCTTAATTTTACTGCATTAATTTATTAGAGAATATTGTCTATACTATTTCTTGATGAAAATACGTGAATTTTTTATGATGTAGTAAATGAAAGCTTTAAAAGGTTGTAACTAGGGGCGCCTGGGTGGCTTACTCGGTTAAGCTTCCGACTTTCGCTTAGGTCGTGATCTCGCGGTTCGTGGGCTCGAGCCCCGCGTCGGGCTCTGTGCTGACTGCCAGCTCGGAGCCTGGAGCCTGTTTCAGAGTCTGTGACTCCCTCTCTCTCTGACCCTCCCCTGTTCACGCTGTCTCTCTCTATCCTAGAAATAAAATTTAAAAAACATATATTAAAAAAATAAATAAATAAAAGGTTGTAACTATTCTGTGCATCGTAGAAGAGATGGTGTATGCTTTGTTGAGAACTTATTACATCATCCTTTGACATCATTTAAATTCCTTTATTTATTTTACATATTTAGTTGATTGATACAGACTGATATCTCATATTGTCATATTATTGGCAACTGACCTTATAGTTATATCTTTTTTATCAAAAACAAATAACAAAATAAATTTGTTTTTATTTTACAGATTGCAATATATACTATTTAGTAGTTAACAGTTTTAATTCTATGTTATTTTGAACAGAATACTTTAGCAGAATGAAATTCCTCTGCCTGAGGTACATATCTTTTCCTTTAGTTCTGCTTTATATGATATTAAAATTATCACCTTGATTTATTTCTGTTTGCATTTATTTCATGCATTGCTGTTCAACAATTTATACTCAGTTTTTCTATATCATTTTATTTTAACTATACCTACTGCAAAGAGTGTATTTGGGAGTGAATAGGCAAAGCCATTTCTGATATTTTCTTTACTCACTGATTTTCATGAAAAGAGGAATATCTTACAGGAATGGTTGATGCGTGGTGATTTGTGGGTCAGATGGATCCTCTTTCCTCTTTGGAATCTGCTCTCCTGCACAGAGCATGCATTCTCCTCTGCTCTAAGCCCTGTTGTAAGTTGGGTAGAAAAGGCACTTCCACTACAACAGGAGGCCTGTGATCATCCAGCGCTGCCTGCTGGTCAAATCTTTCTGCTTCAAGACTCAGTGTTCAGAAACTATTGTTACTGCATACCTAGGCCACATTCTTCAACCATCTATCAGAAAGAGGCAGACTTTCTGATTTCCATTTATCCAACTAATGAGTCTCACTTGAGTCAACTCACCAATTTCAAGAGCACTAGTCAGGGAATTGACAAGGAGTGAGATCTGGCTAGCGGTGCTGTACGTACAGGCGGAAGCAGACCGTGTGGCTTAAAAAAATTTTTTTTTAGCATTTGTTTTTGCCGAAGCAGGGCCCAGGCTCTGAGTTGTCAGCACAGAGCCCGATGTGGAGCTCAAACCCATTAACTGTGAGATCACTACCTGAGCTGAAGTTTGACACTTAAGGAACTCAGCCATTCAGGACCCCCTCCCCTCGCCGTGTGGCTTTTTAATGCTGTCAGTTTGTGATGGTCTATATGCCCATGTAAATAGTTTTTATGGTTGTATAGTCTATTCTAACTAATATGGACTTAGTATACAACTTTAGGTGTTAGAATACTTGTGTGGGTCATGCCAAATACCTCAGACCACCATACACCATGCCAAAGCTTAGGTGCATGTTAAATTATGGAAGTATAACTTGGTCTGGTATTGTAGGCAGGGCTGATGCATGGAATGAATTGCCCTAAGAAACTCATTTATTTCGATTCAACACTCTCCTTGAACCAAGCAAAGTTATAGTAATAATAATTTTTGATGCTTTGGATATTTCTATATCTAGTTCTGCAAAGTTCCATGTGCATCATAAAGCACAAATGAAAAATCAAATTTTTAGGCCAGCCTTAGTAAAGCAAAAGGGGCTGACTATCCTCCACAATATCTGTGTTTTCTACCATTTCTATAGTGAAGTTTTGGCTAAGCACACTGCCACCCAGATTAGAATACTCTTTCCATGTTGCCTTCAAGTTTTCTGTGTCCATGGAATAGTTCTGGTCAATAGAAAGGGAGCAAGAAATTATGAGATAAATTTATAGGTCAGGCCCTTTAACAGAAAACAAATAAATATCACTGATACACATACAAATTATTAGGATAAAAGGAAAACTAACTAATTAAAATTGGGCAAATAACTTGTATAGACACTTCACAAAGAAAGATATCCAAGTGTCCACTAATCATATATAACATATTCTCAATCTCAGTTGTCATGAGAGGAATGGATACTAAACCCAGAGTGAAACACCAGTACATAACAAACATAATGGTTAACATTAAAAGCATTCTCAGTACCAAATTATGATGAGCGTGTGGAGCATCTGGAAATTTCATACACTGCTATTGTGAGTGTAAAATGGCAGAATCACTTTAGAAAGTCTACAGTATTTTCCAATAAAGACAAACATATCCTACCCAATGCCCTAGAAAATCCACTCCTAGTTATATATGGAAGAGAAATGAATTCATAAACTCACAAAAAACCTGATATAAGAATTTTCATGGAAATTATTTTTGGTAATAACTCAAAGTTACAGATAACTCACATGCCTAGAAACAGCAAGATAAAGAAACAATGTGTATATTAGTATTGTGCATTATGTCACAGCGAACGTGGACAAAGGTGAGCTACAAGCAACAATTATAAATTTTAGAAACATTGATTTTAAAAAGGTTTACACAAAATACTTCATAGACTATATATATCATTTATATGTAGTTCAAACTCAAGCCATACTGTTAATGGAAGTATATGTGTTAGCCATAAAGAAAACACAATTATCCTAAAAATCAAGATAAGAACCATTGATCCCATAGAAGAGAAAAGAGGGATATAAGTTATAAGAGACCCATACAGGGAATCTGGCCTGGAGGCAATGTTCTAGTTCTTGACTTAAGTTGTGGTTACATGGGTGTTCATTACGGAAGTAGTCCTTAAATTTTGTGTAACTTTAGGCATGTTTTATATTTATGCTACATTTCACAATGGTTAAATGTTAAAAATGAGTTTTGCCTGTGGAATTAAACAAAACTGGGCAAATTCTTTGGTCTCTTGTGGTCTAGATGTTTTAATCTAAGAAATGGTGATGAATATAGGAGCTTAATAGAATGTTTTGGTGATTGAGTAAGATAACATAGTCAGCTCTCCATGATTTTATCTTTCTTACAAGATAGTAAGTTACTCTGTTTCTGTTTCAAAGATTCTGGCAGAAGGCCTGAGATTCCCAGGTCAGAAACAGCAGACTTGATTACTCATGGCACAACAAGGAACAAGAGCATCAACATGTTTTCATGAGCTATCCTTACTCAGAAGTCCAATGGGAATGGTATGCTATGGCCCAGATGGATGCTGTGTATGCAGAGGTTTGCATCAGAGCTGAGAAGCATCAACCTTGGGAAATCCACTGACTTAATAAGATGCAATTCAAAAGCCTGCTCTTTGTTCCAGAGGGAAACATTATCTCATCTTTCAAGGTCACTTGCTGCAATCAGAACCTCGAAATCATGGAGGTAAAGAGTGATTAGGACTTTGCAGTCTTGTTAAACCCTGCACGACGTGTAGGAATGCAAGTGACATATAGTGGACTCTCTCCAAACTTGTATATTCCCCAGGCAGTAGAAGCAACACCTTAGGATAATGACATGATAATGAGAAAAACACATATAGTACCTCAATTATAAATTTTAAAAAGTACATAATATATGGTGCTGGAATAACTGTATATCCATACAGGAAAAACAAAAATGAACTTTGAACCCTGCCTTGCACTATTTGGGAAAAAAAAAAAAAAAAAGATGGATCAGAGACATAAATGTGGAAGGTAAAACTAGAATAATTCTAGAATAAAACAGCAAATCTTTATGACCTTGGTGTTAGAAAATATTTAACACTTCAATATAATGCATAGTGCCCAAATCATAAAATTTAAAATAAAATAACTTTTTATCAAAATTAAAAATTTTTGCTCATCAAAGATTCCATTAAATCATGAGAGACAAGTTATATATTAGGAAAATAGAGAAGCAGCACATATATCTGACCAAGGACTCATATCCAGAATATATAAAGAACTTCTAAAAATCAATAGTATGACCCAGAAGCTGCTGACTGGTCTGTTACACAGAAGTTGTCTTGAGGTGTGGTAGAAAGAATTCCAAGATGGTCTCAACATCCCCATTCCTTGGTGTACTGCCCTGTATTTAATCACTGAGACTGAGAATATGGTGGACTTCAGTCTTTTATTATGTTATGTTATGCAGCATAAATGACATTAAGAAAGAAAGTCTATTTTGGGTGGACCTGGCTTAATAAGCGAGCCCTTCAAAGGGGTAGAAATTTCTCTGGATACAGAGATTTGAAGCATGAAAAGAGTTTAGAGGGAGAGAGATCCTCCATTGCTAGATTTGAAGATGGAGTGCCACGTGGCAAGGAATGTGTGCAGCTGCTTAGTTGCTGAGAGAGACCCTGCAATCTCAGGGAACAGAATTCTTCTAATCACTTGAATAAATTTGTATGAAGACCCTGAGATTCAGATGAAAATACGGTCAGTGCCATCTTTCTTTCCACTTGGTGAGAGCCTTAGCAGAGAATCTAACTATACCATAAGTACCCAGACCTTTGATCTACAGAATTGTGAGCTAAGAAATTTGTGTTAGCTGTGTAAACTGCTAAGTTTGTGGTAATTTGTTATGCAGCAAGAGAAAACATATATATTTGTAAAATTTTATTGAGCTGGTTATTTAAGATTTGATTATTCTACTATAAATAAAGCATATCTCAAAAAACGTATAAAGTAAAAAGGAAGAAGTTCTAAAACAGGCTTGGGAAATATCAGTAATGTGAATTAAAAATGTAATCATGAGGCAAGGAAGGGGAGTTAAGATGACAGAGCGACATGGAGATCTTAAGCTTGTCTCATCCCTGAAACACAACTAGATCAGCATCAAACCATTTGAACACTAAGGTAATTGGTCTGAGGATTAACACAATAATCTGCATAACTTGAGCCACAGAACTTGGCAGAAATTCACCCAAAAAGAAAGAACAAGGAGAAATGACAAGGGGTTTAATCAACACAGATATAAGCATGATTTCTGAACTAGAATTTAGAACCACAATAATAAGAATACTAGCTGGAGTTGAAAAAAAGCACAGAATCCCTTTCTATGGAGATAAAAAAAGTAAAATCTAGTCAGAACAAAATTAATAGTACTATAATGAAAATGCAATATCAAATAGATGCCATGACAGCAAGGATGAATGAAGCAGAGCAACACTCAGTGATATAGATGATAAAATTATGGAGAATAATGAAGCACACACACACACACAAAAGAGGGAAACAAAGGCAAAAGAGCATGATACAAGACTGAGAGAATTCAGTGACTTATTAAAAAAGAATAACATCCAAATCATAGGAGTCCCAGAAGATGAAGAGAGAGAAAAAAGAGCAGAAAGTTTATGTGAGCAAATTAAAGGGTAAAACTTTCCTAATCTGGGGAAGGGCACAGACATCAAAATCCAAGAAGCACAGAGAATTTCCATTAGATTCCACAAAAAATGACCATCACTAAGGCATATCATAGTCAAATTCACAAAATACACAGACAAGGAAAGAATTCTGAAAGCAGCAAAAGAAAATAGAGTACTTAACCGATAAGGGGAGACAGATTAGGTTTGCAGCAGACCTATCCACAGAAACTTGGCAGTCCAGAGAGGAGTGGCAGAATCTATTCATCAGAAAAATATGCAGCCAAGAAATCTTCATCCAGTAAAGCTGTCATTCTAAATAGGAGAGATAGAGTTTCCCAGACAAAAACAAAAAACAAACAAACAAACAAAAAAACTAATGGAGTTAGTGATCACTAAACCAGCCTTGCAAGAAATTTTCAGGGGGACTTTGAGTGGAGAAAAGACAAAACAAAACAAAACAAAACAAAACAATCGAAAGCAACAAAGACTAGAAAGAACCAGAGAATATGACCAGAAACACAAACTCTACAGGCAACAAAATAGCACTGAATTCATATCTTTCAGTATTCATTCTAAATGTCAGTGGACTAAAAGGTCCAATCAAAAGACATAGAGTCTCAGAATGGATAAGAAAACAAGTCCATCCATATGCTCCTTACAAGAAACCTACTTTAGACCTAAATACACCTGCAGATTGAAAGTTAAAGGGATAGAGAACCATCTATCATGGTAATGGTCCTCAAAAGAAAGCTGGAGTACCCGTACTTATATCAACAAGCTAGATTTTAAAATAAAGATTGCAACAAGAGATGGAGAAGGGCATTATATCATAATTAAGGGGTCAATCCACCAAGAAGTTATAACAATTGTAAATATTGATGCCTCCAATGTGAGACACCAAAATATATAAATCAATCACAAACATAAAGAAACTCATTGATAATAATACCATAATAGTAGGGGACTTCAATATCCCACTTACAGCAATGGGCAGATCATCTAAGCAGAAAATCAACACGGAAACAATGGTTTTGAATGACACACTGTATGAGATAGATTTAACAGATATATTAAGAACATTTCATCCTTAAGCAGCAGAATACATATTCTTCTCTAGTACACATGGAATATTCTCCAGAATAGGTAACATACTGGGTCACAAATCAACCCTCAACAAGTACAAAAATACTGAGATCATAACTTGTATATTTTCAGAACACAATGCTATGAAACTTGAAATCAACCAAAAGAAAAAATTTGGAAAGGCCATAAATAAGCATATCTCATAAAGATAGTACTAAAGAATGACAGGGTTAACCAAGAAATTAAAGAGGAAATTAGAAAGTACATGGAAGCCAGTAAAAATGAAAACACACAGCCCAAAACCTCTAGGATGCAGTAGCAGTCATAAGAGGGAAGTATATAGTTGATCCAGCCCTTCCCAAATAAGGAAGAAAGGTCTCAAATATATAACCTAACCTAACTTAAAAGAGTTGGCAAAAGAACAGCAAATAAAGCCCCACAACAGCAGAAGAAGGAAAATAATAAAGATTAGATCAGAAATCAATGATATTTAAAAAAAAGAAAAGAAAAGAAAAAACAGTAGAACAGATCAATGAAACCAGGAGCTGGTTCTTTGAAAGAATTAAAAAAATTGATAAACCCCTAGCCAAATTGAAGAAAAAGAAAAAGGAAAGCACTCAAATAAAGAAAATCATGAACGAAAGAGGAGAGATCACAACCAACACAGCGCAAATACAAACAATAATAAGAGAATGTTATGAGCATTTATATCCCAGCAAATTGGGCAACCTGGAAGAAATGGACAAATTCCTAGAAACATACAGACAACCAAAACTGAAACAGGAAGAAATAGAAAATTTGAACAGATCCATAATCAGTAAAGAAATTAAGTCACTAATCAAAAATCTCCCAAGAAACAAGTATCTAAGGCTGGATGGCTTCCCAGGGAAATTCTACCAAACATTTAAAGAAGAGTTAACACCTATTCTTTGAACCTGTTTAAAAAAAATAGAAACGGAAGGAAAGCTTCGAAACTCATTCTACAAGGCCAGCATTACCCTGGTTCCAAAACCACAGACTCTACTAAAAAGAGAACTACAGACCAATTTCCCTGATGAAAATGGAGGGAAAATTTTTCAACAAGTTACTAGCAAACAGTACCCAACAATACATTAAAAGAATTATTCACCACAATTAAGTGAGATTTATTCCTGGGATGCAAGGTTAATTCCATATCCTCAAATCATCAATTGTGATATATCACACTAATTAAAGAAAGGATAGGAACACACGATCCTCACAATAGATACCAAAAAAGCAGATGACAAAATACAGCATCTTTCTTGATAAAATCCTCTAGAAAGTAAAGATAGAAGAATCATACCTCAAGATCATAAAGGCCATATATGAAAGACTCACCACTAATATGATCCTCAATGGGGAAAAGCTGAGAACTTTCCCCTTATAGGAACATGACAAGGATATCCTATCATCACTGTTATTCAACATAGTGTTGGAAGTCCTAGCCTCAGCAATCAAACAACACAAAGAAATGAAAGTCATTCACATTGGCAAGGAGGAAATCAAATTTTCACTGTTCACAGATGACATAATACTCTGTGGAAAACCCAAAACACTCCACCAAAATTTTGGGAAAACCTTTTCCCAAAGTTTTTGGGAAAACCCAAAACACTGCTAGAACTGATATATAAATTCGTCAAAGTCACAGGATATAAAATCAATGCACACACACAAAAAAATGGTTCCATTTCTATACACCAATAAACCAAGAAATCGATCCATTTATAATTGCACCAAAACCCATAAAATACCTAGGAATCAACCTTACCAATGAGGTGAAAAGTCTATACACTTAAAACTATAGAAACCTCATGAAAGAAATGGAAAAAGAGACCAAAAAAATGGAAAAACATTCCATGTTCATGGATAAGAAGAAAAATATTGTTAAAATGTTGATACTACCCAAAGCAATCTACATATTCAGTGCAATCCCTATCAAAATAACACCAGTACTCTTCACAGAGTTAGAACAAAAATCCTAAAATTTGTATGGAACCAGAAAAGACCCCAAACACCTGAACCAATCCTGAAAAGGAAAGCTGGAGGCATCACAATTCCAGACTTTAAGCTGTATTACAAAGTTGTGATAATCAATGTTTTTTGTACTAGCACAAAAACAGGCACATAGATCAATAGAACAGAATAAAGAACCCAGAAATGGACCCACAAACGTATGACCAACTAATCTTTGACAAAGCAAGAGAGAATAATCAATGGAAAAAAGACAGTCTCTTCCGCAAATGGTGTTGGGAAAACTGGACAGCAACGTGCAGAAGAATGAATCTGGACCACTTTCTTACACAAAAATAAACTCAAAAATGGATGAAAGACCTAAATGTAAGACAGGAAGCCATCAAACCCCAAGAGGAGATAACAGGTAGCAACATCTTTGACCTCAAGCACAGTAACTTCTTACTTGACATGTCTCCAGAAGCAGGGGAAACAAAAGCAAAAATTAACTATTGGGTCCTTATCGAGATAAAACCATTCTGCACAGCGAAGCAAACAATCAACAAAACTAAAAGTTCACCAAAAGAATAGAAGATATTTGCAAATGACATATCAGATAAAGGATTAATACATAAAATCTACCAACGACTTATCAAACTCAGTACCCCCCCAAAAAAAACCCCAAATAATTCAGTGAAGAAATGGGCAAATGACATAAGTAGACACTTCTCTAAAGAAGACATCCAGATGGCCAACTGACATGTGAAAAAATGCTCAACATCATTCATTATCAGGGAAATACAAATCAAAACCACAGTGAAATATCACCTCACACACCTGTCAGAATGGTTAAAATTAACAACTCAGGCAAGAACATATGTTGGCGAGGATGAGGAGTAAGAGGAATCCCACTGCTGGTGGGAATGCAAATTGGTGCAGCCACTCTGGAAAAACAGTATGGAGTTTTCTCAAAAAATTAAAACTAGAACTACCCTACAACCCAGCAAATCCACTGTTATTTATTGAAAGGTTACAGGAATGCTAATTCGAAGGGCCACATTATTCCCAATATTTTTGTATCACTATTGACAATAGCCAAAGTACAGAAAGAGCCCATCGACTGATGAATGGATAAAGAAGGTGTGGTGTGTGTGTGTGTGTGTGTGTGTGTGTGTGTGTGTGTGTATGTATATTCCAATATACAATGGAATATTACTCAGTGATCCAGAAGAATAAAATCTTGCCATTTGCAGCAATGTGGATGGAACAAGAGTATATTATGCTAAGTGAAATAAGAAAGTCAGAGAAAGACAAATATCACATGATTTCACTCATATGTGCAATTTAAGATACATAACAGATAAACATAAAGGAAGGTAAGCAAAAATAATATAAAAACAGAGAGGGAGAAAAACCCTAAGAGACTCTTCAGTACAGAGAACAGACTGAGGGTTGCTGGAGGGGTTGTGGGAGAGGGATGGGCTAAATGGGTGAGGGGCATTAAGAAGGGCACTTGTTGGGATGTGCACTGGGTCTTATATGTAAGTGATCATTCACTAAATTCTATTCCTGAAATCATTATTACACTAAATGTTAACTAACTTGGATTTAAATTTAAAAAATTAATCAGTAATGCCTGGAAAAAAAAGTTAAATCTCCACTCCTGGCGTGATTTTTAGTGTTAGAATGAGGTGAAAAGTTGGTGATAGTTCAGCAGTAGGGTCCATCTTAGTGCAAACTGGTTTTGTTCCTGTCTTAGCCAGTCTTTGTAGTCAAGTCTCTCCTTTCAGTATGTATCCTAAATCTGCATTCCTGCAAGGTAGGCCTCTCGAGGACATAGAGTTTTAGCTATCCTGGAGTGCTGGACTTGGTAGTTAGAGCTGAGGTGGTGAGAGCTGAGTACAGAGTCCACTTTCTGCTCTGTCTCAATGGTTCGGGCAGAACTTTGGTTTTTGTTCAATTGCTCTTGGAGCTGCTGCCTTCTGAGTATGTACTCTGTGGTAGGCAAATAAATGTTTGTTGAATGTGTTGGGGGGAAAAAGAACGTAATCATGAGTCAAGAATATTCATTTTGTACAAACTGGTTTAATTTAGTCTCTGTAGAAGAAAAGAATCATTCCAGTTATCTGCATCGGTACTTCCCTGACTGACCCAGTCAGTGTCCACATTAAACTGTAAACTGGGCAGTGTTATAGCCAAGTTGCCTAATCCAAACATTTGCCTCTCTGCTTGGAAGGAAATCCCAGACAGGAGGAATCAGGGCTGGAAAAATATGGACTCTCATTGTTCTAATGATTCTTCTTTTGTGCAGGGTTGCAACAAATCCAGGCAGCCTGCTTCCTGGCTGTTTTTCTTTCCCTTGCTATCACCACAGAGGGCTAGGCCCACCACAGAGCAGAGTGTAGAACAGGGAGTCAACATTATTAGTACATAAAAGGCACCCAACAGACAAAGTTTCCTCCCTCTTATTCTTTCTCCAGCCTTCTACTCCTGTGACACATGACATAGCCACTTTCTCCCACATCACATTTTCCTCAGACAACTGAACTTTTTCAAAAGCACGCTTTTATTCACTATATTTTATTATGTTTTGCTGTTTTTGGCCTCAGGAACAACACGTGGAAATGCAAGGATTTGTTTACAACACATGATGACATCTTAGACATTTTGTAGTGTCAGCTAAGAGTTTAGTGATGGTCTTTCTGAGCTGGCTTTGACAGGTGAGCTTCCCCAGGTTAAGGTTGGGAACCTCATGAACACCCTATGCCTTGCTCATTTTCTTTTGAAATACTGGTTTGTTGTAGCTGAAGCAGTTCTTTAAAGGGATCTAAATCTCTCACAGCTGCAAAACACTCTCATCATCCACTAGGTCTGCAGGGCTCCCCAGGGAACGGTGCAGCTATGGACAGCCAGCTGTAAGAGCAAACATAAATCTCTTTAGAGAATTATATGCTGTCATATTCTTCTATGGCTTAGAAAGACTGAACGATTTTAATCATTTATCTCCATTTATCAAAATGCTCCAGCCCAACAAACCCAAACCATTTTCAGCTGTGAGCCTGACTTATAATAGCAGAAATTTACCATAGTGTACGTTGATAAGCATTTGGTTGAATAAAAGATCCTTTTGGCCACAGGAAATATTTTATTAATTAGTGTCCATTTAAACAAACAAAGAATCAAAAGCTATTTTGTGGCTGATGTTTTAGAGTGCATATAAATTTATTACACACACACACACACACACACACACAAATATGAATTGCTTGTCCAAGAAGCCACCAGCATTTCTGTTGTCAACCTTATTTTTAGCTCTTTATAGACGTGTGAAAATCTGAACCCTGGAAGTATAGATGTGTCCCATGATGAATTCTCCCTTTTTTATATAGAAAGAAAACATAGTTGTAAATTTTTAATTGATATTTAAGATATAAGTAAATGATATTCTATTAAATCTCTCTTAATCATTGTAAGAACTAATAAAAATATGTATTTAATTAAAAAAATTGAACCTTAAAGATAAATATGTCATTCAGAAGTAGTTAGCAGAGGGTCACAGGGGTGGCTTTGTTGATTAAGCATCTGACTCTTGATCTCAGCTCAGGTCATGATCTCATGGTTCATGAGACTGAGCCCCATGTTGAACTCTGTGCTGATAGTATGGAGCTTAGTTGGGATTCTGTCTCTTCCTCTCCTCTGCTTGAGCTCTCTCTCTTTCTCAAAATAAATAAATAAATATCTTTAATAAAAGTAGTTAGGGTTGTTTTGGGTGAGTTGTCTGGCTTTTTTGCTGCTATAGTTAATGCAACAAGATGTCTCGCCAATAAAGAGCCTTTATTATTCAGAAACAGAGTGGGAGGAGGAACAAGAAGCTTCTTCCTTCTGTGTGATCCCCAGTTTGAACCTGGGAGAAAGGTGTTTGTTGATGAGACTGCCTTGCTTCCTATACCACAGTCCCAGGCTGGGGTGGAGAGACACCCCATCAACCAGGCGCAACACACTTCCTCCCCCTTTCAATATGGCTGAATAAGAGATAAAGAGATTGCCATTAGCATGACTCATTTGGTGAAAAACCTCATTGATCTCGCTAGGAAGAACCACTCATGCAGTTGTTTAAAGCAAATATAAAAATGGTACTCTGGGCTCCGGTGACTATCATTTATAGCTTTAAATAAGGATTATTCTTTTTAAAAGTAGGAAAATGGTAAAACTTGATGGAACAGTGGGTATATTGTATTGTGTTCTATGAGCAAATTCAAACATTTTATGTATTCAGAAGTAGATAGAAGATAGAAAAGGACAGAACAGGAACATTTTTATTTTTAAAAGTTGTATGGAAGTAAAAAAGGTAGAAAATAACAAATTCTTTCTCCTCAAAAAGCATAGACATTCATGGCTGATGAAGAATAGATGTACTGTATGAAACAGACATGGAGAGATAAGAAGAGTTAGGACCAGATGTGCTTGGTGGAAGGACGTGGCCCATGCTTTACTAATCCCTGTGATAAAGTAGATTAATAGAGTGCTTGTGGCTAGGTCACAGGAAGGCCATCTGATGGCCAGAAAGTTGCCTGTGAGTACTTTCATTGCCAAGTTATCCTGAAGCCCCAAATCAGGATGAGGTTCTATGGTATACTTTGAAAACATTTGATTCAGTTCAAGAACTCAGGGTGAGTTCTTTCCAAAACACCTTAAAATAAAACCAGAGTTAGAATTTTTTAAAGAGTTAAATATTTGGGATCAGATAAGTAATGGGCTATTGCTAAATTTACTAATATTGTACTCAAATAGGACATGTTTCCCAGCTCCATTACAAAAATTGTGGCAAAATTAACTAACATGAATATTTAAATACCTAAACATATAGTTCTAGCTTTTCGAGAAAAAAAAGTCTACTTGAAAACCTATTTTTCATACTTCTATAGGATACCATCATAGAGAATATCTAATGGTTCTGTCTAGGAGATAAATTGAATTACAATATCTAAAATTCTAGGATCTCTGCTCTATAGATATGTCTGGGTAGAAGTTTAAGAAAGGAAATAAAGGTACTCATTATTACAAGTTTTTA
The DNA here is from genome assembly GCF_003009895.1 of Hyaena hyaena. Taxonomy (NCBI): domain Eukaryota; kingdom Metazoa; phylum Chordata; class Mammalia; order Carnivora; family Hyaenidae; genus Hyaena; species Hyaena hyaena. The sequence goes on from NW_024081349.1 coordinate 883,372, forward strand.
TAACCCAAGCATATATAACCATTCATGACATGGCTGAAAGGTGATGGGCTCTGGTGTCAGGCATAAAACTGACTCCCAGGTTTGCCTGTTATTAACTATGTATATTAGCACAATTTACTGAAAATCTCTGTGCCTTGATTTCTTATTTATAAGATGAGATTAATAATATTTAGAGAATGTTGTGAGGGTTAGCGATATTGCATTTTGAGTAACTTTTACAGTGGTCAATAAAAATAATAATGTACAATAACATAGTATGTTCATTTTTGAAGAACCCATGTCAATTTGGATATAACAATTCACAAACCATTCCTTCATTTACTCATTCTTTCATTCATTCATATAATGAACACACACTGTTGATTATCACTAGGTTTAGGAATATATACTAGTAATAGGGGATGAACCTTGACTTCTTGATAGTCAAGTTTATCAAAGCTCTTGATAAAATATGTAGACTTTAGAACCAAATTTGTGAGTTCTTCCAATGAAAGTGTTACTTATTTTTATATTTTGTTTCTCTGGAGTAGGTACTTGCTAAAGAGATCAAATATAGGATTATTTTGGCCAAGAATGGAATTTTTCTTCAAAATATTGCTGATCCAACATGAACAAATTATGGGCATGTTAATAATGTTTTAGTAATAAAATGAACATTATAAGGCTTCCCCCACCCGAAATTCTCTGTTGAAGTAGGAAGGGCATAGATTAATTAATATGAAAATGAGAAAGTGTCCATTGAGTTGACAAAAATGAAAAAAAAAATACAAGTATGATAATATCTAGTTCTTTGGAGGATATGAAAACACATACACAGGGGCGCCTGGGTGGCTTAGTCGGTTAAGCGTCCGACTTTCACTTAGGTCATGATCTCGCGGTTTGTGGGTTCGAGGCCCGCGTCGGGCTCTGTGCTGACTGCCAGCTCAGAGCCTGGAGCCTGTTTCAGAGTCTGTGACTCCCTCTCTCTCTGACCCTCCCCTGCTCACGCTGTCTCTCTCTCTCTCTCTCTCCTAGAAATAAATAAAAAAACATTAAAAACAACAATTTTAAAAAAGTGTATTTAAAATTTAAAAAAAAAAGGAAACAATACACAAACTTATTCAGTTAATTTCTGTGAAGAACTAAATTTGAGATCCACTGTGGTTGGCAAAGCAAAATATAGAAAGAGAAAGGTTTCTGGGCACTGAACTATTTTGCTTTTAAGATAACAATTAAATCCCCAAGTAAAAAGAGGGTGGGTGGATGGAAAGTTCTAAAAATTTTCTGTAAGTTTTTCTATTTTATTAAGTATCCAATCTTAATATTATTATATATTTAAAAGTAATATAGCCACAGGTTAAGGGGTAAGACTATAAAGTCAGCTATAATATATAAATGTGTGAAAAAAGTTCTTCAAAGCAAAACATCACATTATCTCTCGTTCTCTCTAAAGTAAATCCCACCCCTTACCCTGAAGTCTTCCCAGTTAGGCTCCTCACATTGTCAATTTTCCTTTCTCTCCTTGAGATTAACTTGCTTCTTTCCTACTGGATTGTTACATAAATATTAGCTTATTCAAATATCTTTATCTAAAGTCAATATATAAATAATCAAGAACCTACCTAAGTCTTCAGATACTGTCTTTTCTCTCTTCTGTTCCCAATCAAATTTCTTCTATTCATTTTCTCTATACACTACATATTTTCTCAGCTCTCACTCATGTCTTGACAATACAGTGGGACTTTCACCCTTATCACTCCTGGTGTGCTATTCAATGAAGTCAACAGGGACATACATGGCAATAAATTCAACATCCATTTTCTGTCATCATTTTTTTCACCTTTCTATGTAGTCTGTATTATTCCCAGTTGAAACACTTTTCTTCTTTGGCTTTTTCTCATCTCTGTCTCCAGTGTCTTTGCTGCTTATTTTCCTCTACTAAATCATTAAATGTCGAATGTCCTCAAAGTCAGTCCAAGATTCTTTTCAGGTGTCTCTTTATATCTGGTCCTTGGGCCATCTTATCAGATCCCAGAACTTCAGTCACCTTCTCTATACTTAATTCTTCCAGAAAAGTGTATTTCTAGTCCACTCCTTTCCTCTAAGCTTCAGACTTTTCCATATAGTTGATTACTTAATGATAGACTTTGTCCTATATTCCATATCTGAGTCATTCATTTAATATCCGTTTAATTCCATAAACCAAAATCTCACTCATTATCCTTGATACCTCACTCTTCCTCACCTCCCATATCCAGTCTTTCACCATGTTTTGCCTGTTTGCTCTGTGGATATGAATCATGTACTTTCACTATGAATTTATGTCCACACATTCCATTCTTTCTAAAGCAACCTGCATTATAGCCAAACTAAACTGTTTGGAACATCATGCTGCTATCTTGCATGCTCCAAACACTTAGCTTCAAACTCATAATGGATAATGGGCCTCCTGAATATTGATCACTTTTGAAACTAGAAAAGGAATGGGGAAAAGAAAACAGTATTAACAAGGAAAGAATTAAACAACGTAGAACATCAACTTTTGGACTTGGGGGAATAACCTTCATTAAAATAGTTAAGCTTCAATCTGATCGTCTATAAATATAAATTAATGTTACCTACATAACAGAACTGTTGAAATGCTAAACGAAGTCAGGTGTAAAGAGCTAGGTTTTTTATGCCCCAAAATTCTTAATAAATTCTAGTTCCTTTCCTTTTTGAGAAGTAGAAAGGCAACACTGTGTCTTCACAAGAAAATATTGCCAGAATAATCAATTAGGTACTTGAGGGGGCAGATATTTTTAAGGTGAGGTGATAAACAGAATAAAGTGATAGTAGTAAGGTCCTCTGAGATGAGTACTCAAACTGGCCTTAAAATTTTTTTTTTAATTATGAAAATGATCTTGTTTAGACTAAGAGAACACATGCTCCAAATTATCAGTTCCTAAATGCCAAATCGAAAGATACATAGAGAGAGTGGTGTGAATGAGTCAAGAGTTGTCTGGTGATTTTCATTTAAACTGTATATTTGCAAAAGTGTTTCATACCACATGTAAAGAATGAGGGCTTGAATATTCATCTAAGACCAAACAAACACATTAAAACTTACTGAGAACATGAGTGAAATACATGGGTTAAAACCAACCAAATGGCGGAAGTAAAAGTGCTAATACTCACAACAAAACAGAAACCCTGTTCTTACATGAGACAGCTTTTATCTATACCTAGAAGACTTTACGCAGTTCTATGTTGGCAACACTGAGCTTCAAAACACTTCAAATGCTAATCAACTTAACCTTTTAGGAAGTAACCTTTCAGATATATATGAAAACCTAAAGCCAGAAAAAAAAAAAAAAAGAAAAAGAAACCTTTGATCTAGCAGTTCAAGTAGTTTCTCCTAGTACATAACTAGGTTATGTCCTAGGCTGTTGCCAAGGATTTTTACTGAATTGCTTAAAATACTGAACAATTAGAAGAAACATGTTTCTCAACGTGTATTGTTTTTAAAGTTCTATGTATAACTTAAATTTAAAATATGTTATCATTACACAAAAATGTGGCTATACTCTGCAATTTTGTAACTTGTTTTAAATATAATGTGAAGATATTGTTATGTGACTATTCTTCCTCTTGTTTTAAATAGCAAAATATGGATATGTCATAATTATTTAATGTATCATTCTCATTCTCACTTAACCATTCATTCAAAAAGCATGTATTGTGTACCCATGACAAACCAGTTGTTTAATGAATATTATATTTAAGCAAAGGGTTGTGGCACATTACCAGAATATACTCCTCTGAGAGTCGCATTCCTGTCCACCCTATTCAGCGTTCAGTGACATTTAAACATTGTCAAATTTTCTCTCACTCCATTTTTTTATGCTCCATGCTGTCCTATTAGTCAGTGTCTTTCTCTAGTAAAGGTTCAATGTAAACCATTATTGGTTTTCTCAAAACCAAAACGAAACAAAACCTCTTAAAATATCCAATGTCCTTGATTTAATTTTTTCACTATACCTAACAATTTCCTTTATTAATTAACAATACAAGTGCTGGCTATTATATATCAACTTAATGAATTTGGTCTTCAAAGGTAATATTATTCCTTAGAATGTGGCATTAGTGATAATCTTTTTCCTTAAATATCCAAAGTGCTACAAATAGGAAAATATTTTGAGACTAAATAGAAACTATTTTATGTGGTAAAAAAAATTCTTATGGCTTCCATGGGCCTGCATTTGGCTGCAGCAAGGAATTATGAATCACTGGTATTTATTTCCCACTGCATAAACTTGCTTGTGTTAAATCAATATCTATACTGGTACAGAATAATCAAGAGCATAACCTCTTCCTCACTTCCATGTCCCCTTCTTCCTCCTCTTTTCCCCACAATTCTTTGTTAAATGGGTCTTAGTTGCCTATTCTTCTGAGATTTCTGCCTAAATTGGTGGGGAAAATTCCCTCAATTTGGATAGAATAAATGAAGAGTTTAACATCATCTACATTAAGAAAGTGAAAGAAGAAGGGCTCCTGGGTGGCTTAGTAGCTTAAATGACTTTGACTTGGATCATGATCTCCCAGTTTGTGCGTTTGAGCCCCACATTGGGCTCTGTGCTGACAGTATGGGGCCTGGAGACTGCTTTGGATTCGTTGTCTCCCTCTCTCTCTCTCTCTGCTCCTCCCTCACTCATGCTCTGTCTCTCTCTTTCAAAAAAAAAAAATAAAATAAACATTTAAAAAAAATTTTATGTGAAAAAAACCCACAAAATTCAAAATATGGTAGAGCAAATAGCTAGTATATTTTTGTACATACACACTCACCTTTCTTTAATTTTTTCTACAAAATATGTTAGTATACACAAACAAATGATTTCTTTTAACCTCCTCACACTAAAGAGAGTAAAAATGACATTATTGTTATTGTTTTATTGCACATTACTGTAATTCTGTATGTGTGCATGTGTATGTGTGTGTGTGTGTTTTACAGATTGAATGTTTGCAGCAGCCCTACATCAAGCAAGTCCACTGGCACCAATTTTCTAGCAACATTTGCTCATTTTGTGTCTCTGTGCCACATTTTGGTAATTCTCACATTTTAAACATTATCATTACTATAACATTTGTTATGGTGCTCTGTGATCAGTGATTATGACTCACTGAAAATATAGATCATGGTTAGCATTTAAAAAAATAAAGTACTTATAATTAAGACATCTACATTTTTTAGACATAGTGCTATTACACACTTAATATAATGCAGTGTCAACACAGCTTCCATAGGCACTGGGAAACCAAAAAATATATTTGACTCACTTTATTGCAATATTGTATTTGCTTTATTGCAATACTCATTTTATTGCATTAGTCAGGAACTAAACCCACAATATCTCTAAGGGATGCCTATATTACTATTACTATTTTATATGGAAGCATGTTAAAATAAGTGCTAGTAATTGAGGCACAATTTCACATGTAAAAAAAGAATACAGAGATAGATGACAATGCAATGTTGAAGCATCCACCTTATTTAGTACTTGATAGTTCTCTTAACATTTATCTGATTAGCTACTATTGTAATAAAGACACAGGAAATAGAAAAGCAGTGGGAAGAGCTAAGGGAGAGATAATGCAAATGAGACAAGTACCATGGGGATCATTAGGAATAGTAGAGAGGAGAGAAAGGGACTGAAATTTAGTCAGAATTTTTAAAACACAGAGATGTATGATATCACATCAAAAACATTCTACTAGATTAGGAGCAGGTTAAAAAAGAACTTAGGAGGAATTAAGGAATCGGGGATATAAGGAAGTAATAAATATGTGAAGAAATTAAAATTCAATATCCTGAATCACTCCTGAATTATGATATTCCTAGCATACAAAGAATAATAGAGTCATGTCCTAGCCTTCAGCAAGAATTTACAACTTTACTGGGAAACAATTCCATTTAATGAATGATCTGTGTACTAGACACATAACAAGTAATTGAAGAATCATGCATATTAGAACATAATGAAGAATTAAATTTCCTAAGAAGGAGAACCAAAAGACACCATATTTCTGATTCAGTAGCTGTAAGGTATAAGGCCCATGAACAGACGCTTTTGACAGACACCCAAGCTCATGCTGAGACAGCTGTGCATATATCAAATTCAAGAAACCCCCCAAAAGTGAAAACTCTCTTAGGAATGATCAAAGGAAAATAAAACTACTTGCATTGACACTTTTGCAGAATAACCCATCGCAAAGGAAAGGTTGAAAGACTATAGAACATACCTTTTCCAAAGTTGGAAATTACAATCTTTATGTGTTTTAAAACCTGTTTCATTATAAATATGTTCATCTTTGAAGAACTCTTAATGTTTTAAATAGTGACCTTCAGAAATATCTATATTATTAAATTTAAATGACACTTACAAACGTACTGTGGAAAATCTTCGTTTCATCTATTTTTTTCTGAATAAAACATCACAGTAGTTAACAAGAAGCTATGGAATCACTTTGCTGAAAGTTTGAAAACAGAGACTCGTTTCTCTGGCAGTAATTGTGGTGTTGCCTGAAAGTGGAAGTCTTAACTATTAAAATCTCATTCTAGTCCTGCATTTCTATGACTCTGGTGTTGTTGTTTTCTCTCCTCCAAGGCCTGATTGCACAGAGAAACTTTGATTAATAATTAAAAACATTGGAAGACCATGGAAGTGATCTTGAACCAACTGAGTTAGACACATAGATTGTGTTCCCTAAAAGTTGGTGAATGAATGAGTGGCATCCTGCACCATGAATCTAAGTGAGCTTCCCAAGAAGGTGAAGCTGAAGAAGAAAATGTGGCAGCAATGGTTAAAAAACAGCCAAAAAACAGGGGGGACATACTCAAGGAAAATTGTCCTCTATCTTAGCAACAATAAGGAAATAATTATAATCTCAGGAAAAAAAATAGTTGAAACAGTTTCCACAGTTGAGATTTGATAACAGTGGGTTTTGATGAGAAACTATATCCATCCTGAAAAAACCAGTCTCTTGTTTAATTATGGGATGTGGGAGAGAAGTAACCACACATGGTCTACAGCTATGGTATTTTCAATGGGCAAGGGATATTGATGTGTTGTTGCCAATATACATTGGCTTTGATTGACTCAAAAAATGCTACATTAGATCATTTGAATTCCATAGGCTCCCATATATTTCGTTATTTCTTGAAATCTGTATAAATAGAGCAAGAGAGGAGAAAAAGGGAGGGAGAAAAAAACTGAAATATGGGAAAATGAAAGACTGAAAGAACATGGAGCATATTTGTTGATTATGCAATAATTCAACCTTTTGGACAAATTTGACGCTGAAGGCTATATAGTTCATTCACTCAAAGAAGACTTCTGATTTTGCATTCCTCTCCTGTGGGGTCCAGGTGAGGCCTTAGAGCCTAAATACTACAAAAAGAAAATGAATTGAAGCATGAAACTGATGGTTAGCATACAAATTCATATAATTTTAGTAGTTACTGCTACTACTCCTAACAATAATAGATGATTTTTTTAAGCTTGCTGCTTACCGAAAAAGATTCAAAAAAAATTTTTTTGTGGGTTAGTCTATTTAATCCTCAATAAATTCCTAGGAACTATTTACAAATTTTGTCCTATTTTACAAATAAATACCTGAAACATAAAGAGATTATGAACTTTTCAGGCTCATACAAAGTCAATGAAGCCGGGAATTTCTCGAGCAATTTTGAATCTTGTGATAGGGAATAGAGAAACAGAAATGAGTAAGACACACTCCTTTACCATAAGTGTAAGACACAGTCCTCATTATTTTCAAAGCATAAGTGGGGGACAGGGGAGAAGCTAGAGGAGCCTGTGTCCTGCCACCAGAACTGACTCTCTTCCCTAAGTTTGGATGTGATTCTGCTACTTTCCCCAAAGTCTTGGTGATGTTGTGTATTACAGCAGAGGTAGGATCAGCAGCACCACTTATGAGATTGTGCAGATTATTCAATCAGTAGGGTGTTCTAGTATGAGGCTGCGTGTGGGAATCACATACTTTTTTAGTCCATATGACAGTTCATTCTTCTTGTTGAGCTTTGTATGTGGAGGTCATATCACCAAGAGGAGGTTAGTTTGTGCCAAATTCACTGAGAGAAGATAGCTTTTTCTTGTTCACATGAAAGTGTCATCATGCCAGAGCCAGCCCTGGGTGGTCTGAGCTGCTGAATCTTGAAGGAACATGAGCCCCTGAAATCACAGATGCACAGGTTCAGCTGTGACAGAGATGGACAATGAACGTGCTCCAATGGAGCTCACATTCTTACCATGGGAGACAAGATGACTCAGGTAGTACTTACTACCATGAAGAAAATAAAGAAGAGTAATGGAGTAGAACTGACTGGTGCAAGGGCTGCTATTTGAGATTTTCCAGGACTTTCTAAGCTGTGGTTAATGAAAAGCAGTGAACGAAGCAAAGATCTATAGAAGCAGCCTTCTATGCAGAGGAAAACCCTCAGTCAGAACTACTCAAATTATGAAATAGAAATTTATTATTCTATTTATTGAGGCACATTAATGAGTCACAAACTTATCAAAATGAAAAGAAAAGCAGAGGTAACTTGAGAGTACCTTTGAGGGAGGGACCTAATACTACCTCCTCAAATTGTCTTTCAATCTCTGACTTTCCCCTAAAATTAGACTTCAGATAGCTATTTTCATGAGTACGTAAAAAAAAAAAAAATAGTTGAAACATTAGTGTTAAGCCTAAGGAAGATTCTGATGTATTGTGGGTTTAATCTCGTATGTTGGGATACAACTCCATTACATTTACATGACAAAAAAATGTAGACGAGATAACCAATTTTAGCCAGTACAAGTCCAGCAAGTCCAGCAGACTTGGGGCAGAAGCAATAGGTAGATGATGGAGAGCAGAAATAGTCAAATCTTTCTGCCTCTTTTTATTTTTTTTCATAACTAATCTTTCTATCTCACATGAAAAATATCCTAGTTAACAACAAAAATGCTAACATCATCTTTTCTTATGTATAGGGTTATCTGATAGATGTAGCCTAAAGTATCTACAAACTGAAATTTTATATTGATTTTTGACAATTTTTTGGTTAATGAGAGTGCTGATGACAGATGTAGATACATTTTCCCTGAATGTCATATCATTTGAAAAAAAGGGAAATTAATTCAAAGATATTCCCATATCTAGGCATGTTGTATGAATATTCAGTGGAGTGAATTATATAATGTGTGAATTCAGCAAGCCATAGAAGATGAAGAACATGATTTTAAGCAGCACAATCATTGGGAATAATATTAGAAAGAAATGTGCTTAGCCAAAAATCAACAGAAACTTTGATTTTCCAAAATCCATCCAACATACACATGTATTTATTGCCCAGCTTCTGTACCAATCTTGGGATATTGTTGCAAGCAAGCACTGATGATCACATACTGAGGCAAATAATATGGTTGTGAGTTGAGAAATGTAATACACACACAAATATATATATGTCTTTCCTTTGTAAACAAATAGATCGGATATTAAACACATCATACTTCTTATTTATTTAGCATAATTCTGTATTTCCAGCACAATCTGACATTTGATCTCTCTTTCATTTGAGATTTTTATTTACTGAATCAACCATAGTAAAAGTAAGAATATCTCTAGCTGTATTTTGAAAAATGGCATAGGGAAATATATAACATATGACAACTTCCAGATTAATTTACTTTTAAGTAAAATAGCTGTGTCTTGATTACATTCTAGACATATAAATAGTTACTTTGAATGACAGGGGCTCACTTCATTATGTGCAAAGTGGTCCCATTTTAAAATTAGGTATAACTGTTGAGAACATTAATGCCACCATGAGGTTTCTAATAAAAAAGAGCTTGTGGTATTGGTTCAGGATATGCAAGATACAAGTGGGTAGCAAGTGTCAAAAGACACAGCTTGGTGTGAACTAAACAAATAGGAGAGTCATGACTCTCTTATCTGTTACCTGGAAAGTTCTAGGGTAGAATAACTTTCAGCTTTAGTTACTCTAGTGGCTCAATAATAAAACAGCATTTTTGTTGTTGTTTTATTAATATCAGTTACAGGGTGTGAAATGAACACTCAGCCATAGCTAAGGTTCAATAGCCCTCTCCCCATAATATCAACCTAATCTGCTTTCTTTTTTACCTACTTAGGTTTTCATAATTTGTTGGACATGGAGCATCTGGTTTTATATTTGAACATACGAATACTGATTTTTTTGACCTTCAAATTAATCAACCTGAAACAAAAGAAAATATTTGAAATAGCAACACAGTGAATATTATATGCCAATCACATTTCTGGAATTTTTCATAAATATTTAAATACCATAGACTTTATTGAAATTAAAATAGACTTTACTAAAATTAGAAATTTGAAAATAAAAAAAAATTTTCTTTTCTTTTGCTTTTACTTTTTTATTGTCCCTTTTAAGTGTTTTCTTTCTTATTCTTTCTTCTTTCTTTCCTCCCACTCCAACCTACTCCACCTGCAGGACTCATAGGCTCACATGGGCAATAATGACATCACCTCATCTGTGTAATTGGCAAAGTTGCTAACAAACTTAAAGACAAACATAAATATGTACACTACTGCACATTACTGAAGTGACATAAAGTCACACATGGAAATTTATGTTAAAAAAGATTTTGTCAAAACGTACCCTGGGGAAAAATAGACTCATTTACTTATAAAACATAAACTATGATATAATTTGGAATCAATTACTACTAATATTAAGCTATTAACTTTTAACTGATCTCATTCCATTCACACCAGTTGACTTCATTTAACACACGATCATTGATTAGTGCTATTAAAATTATAATCACTACTCCCATGTAATATTTAAGGGCTTCCAAGAAACATTTAAGGGAAACTGGGATAAACTTCAAACTATTTAGCTCAACTAAAATCTATGTATATTTAAATCATAAATGTAATACCTGAACTAAGTAGGTATGTCATAAATATTTATTGCCATTGTTCTTCATTTCTTCCATAATAAAGTTCTAAGAAGTGTTCTACTCCCTTTCTTCACCCCTGCTTTTCTCTCTTTCTTTTTCTTAATTCCTTCAATAGCTAATATGCTACAGCAGTGCCCTACAATTAGTTCCCTTCAGCAGCTGTTTTCAACCTTGGCTGCCCATTAGACTCCCTGGCAAAGCTTTTAAAACATTCTACTGCTGGAGATTCTGATTTCTTTGGTGTGAAATGAAGGCTGCTCATTAGTATTTTTTAAAAAATTCTCAGGAAATTATAATGGGTTCAGAACCACTAATGATAGACGAGTAAGGCACGGTGACACACTGATGGGAGTTCTAGAACTGGAAAACTCAGCAGCTGCCAGAGAGAGCACACTTACTCCTGTCTGGGTGTGGAGTGCTCACGACTCTCCCAGAAGAAATGACTCTTGAGCTGGATAGGAAGGAAGTACACACTGACAGGTGGAAGAAGCAATGGAAAGCAGGAGAAAGAACTTTTTTACATAAGGAGGAAAGAATATATGGAAACATGCAAAGTTTGGAATTGCTCAGCTAGGAGAACATATTGGGAAATAATGTGATAAAAGGCTTAAAAAAATAATAAATAAGCAGGGGCCGAACTTGGTATGCCAAACTATGTGTTTAGATTTTATTCCATGAAAGACTATACTTTCAGGGATCATTTCTGTAGTTTGTTACTAGATTTTATCCCATGAGATTTAACAGGACATCTATAAGATCATTCATGCCTTTTGGAAAATATCACCCTGAGAAATTGATCATGGATAAATTGAAAGGCATCTAGAATGACATCGAGGAGACCAGTCAGGATATTCTTGTGGGAATCCCAGGGCAAGGGAGGGTGGGGGAAGAGTGGAGAAGAAGGAGTAGTGATGAGAAGGAAGCATGTGACCAATGGTTAAAAAAAGAAAAGGAAAGAAAGGGTGAATGATTGAGACAAGAATCAAATATATGTTCCAGCTTTCAGCCTTGAGCAACTAGTATGATATCATAGCCATTCTTCAGGATGGAAACTATGGCATATGAACGAACTCTGAAAAGAAAACTAATGATTCACATTTCCACAAATTGCATTTTAGAGGTCTGAAAGATACCCAAGTAGAAGGAGATATTCAACAAAACAGTGCATTTAAAGATCTTGATCCCCAGAAAATTCCAAGCTAAAGAAAAAATAAAATCATTTCTGTTTGTAGATGAAATTCCTCAGGAAAGAGCATTTAGATTGAAATGAAAAGAGAACCAAAAACAGAGACCAAAAGAACACCAACACCTAGTTGCTTATATGCACACATGTGCACTAGCTTTTCTGTCACTGGAGACTGGGTGCCCAGCCAAAAATTACATTTCTGGGGCACTTAGGAGTGGCTAAGTGACTGGATTTCATTTGTGCAGTATGAACAGAGAAGTTGTGTGTGTCAGGTCCATCTCAAGACTTTTAAGAGAAGTGTATTCTTTTTTTTGTAGGTGTTTCCCCCTTATACCACATTTTAAAAATGATAGGATCCTGAAGGATGCCAGAGTCACAAAATGAAAGGTCTCCTATTCTCTGAATAGTCAGAGTACAAAGCCTCCAAAAATACCAGCTTTGCCCTGTTGCAGGAGGAGGAATAAACTTCTCTTGTGCTAAGCCACTGATGACCACGACGAAAACAATGATTCTTTGCCCTACATTGCTCATCAGATCTAGTCTCCTCTGCCTACCCTATGCGTACAACTCCTACTCCTCCTTCAAAGCCCAGTTCATTTTCTTCCCTTGTCTGAATGTCACCTTCATCGATGGTTTACTCTTCTGAATCTTAGCTTGATTTTCAATCATTTGTTTGGCAAATAATCATACTTTTTAACATGTATTATAATTTTCATTGACTTTTCAAGTATTTTTGCTTTATCTGTCTCTGGGATAGACAATGAAACTTGCATTCAGTATATTCTTCATATTTTTTTTCCAAAGGATGAAAAACAGTTTTTTTCCCCATTAAAAAAGACAATTTCTAAACAAAACTCCAAAATATAAGGGGGGTTTTTGAATTTTAATGTTGATTTAACAATTATATAAAAGTTATGTGCTTGGCAAAAGAACTAAGCCTGTCTGTGTATGTGATTTGAATAATAAGGATTATATTCTAGAAGAATAATAAATTGCAGAGCCAGCTCGATGTCTGTGTTCCTTAATCAGTCAACCCAAGAATTTACCTTTATTTGTAAAATAATCGTAGAACCCATCAGATGCATTACAATCTATAGCACTGTTTTTGATTTTGTAACTATCAGCTGAAATTAGTACTAATTAATTTACATTGTTTTGTATTGTGGATATTTTTCTTAAGCTTACTGTCATTATACTTTTAGACCAATGAGTTTCATTTTCTTATATGAAATTTTATATAATATGCAATATTACTTTGTCTTCCTATACCTATCAAAACTATGCTTTTTGCTATAATGCAAAGTGTGAGATTTCCCCAGTTCTGGGTTAATGGTTGGAATTAGGGTGGATGACGGAGCATTCTGTCCCGTTTGGACAGATGGGTGGACGTTTCTATGCCAGGACTCACACACCCTATAAGCTATCATTTCTGAAAGGCCCTTAGCCTGTTGTCCTACAAGTGTTTTATTCCCAAGCTTGCAGCTAAAATAAATGACTTCACATCTTTATTTCCCATCTATCAACTGCACAGTAGACTTTAAGGGTAATTTGTTACTCTACCCCTTTGGAAAAAGAAAAGGTGATAAATGGTTTAATTAGATTTCTTTTTTAGAAGAAATCATTTCTGCAAATGTGAGGCTGTGGAAATCACGCCTTAGGGACAGAATTAGGAAAAGAAAATATTTTTCTAGAAAAAGCATCAGAGTGTTATGACCATAACCCAAGAATGATGAGAGAGAAAGAGTATGTGTTGTTTATGACCACACTGCTGCAAAGCCTCTTATTCCATGACAACCATTTCAGTGAACAAGAATAACGGGTCAGAAGACTCTTTCAGAATATTTCACTGCTTTGACTGCAATGTTAAAAATTTATTTGACTTTATTATTTGTCACACAGGAGTCTATACTTTAAAAGAAAAATGGCATAACTTTCAAACGGATCCTCCCGCACATATATTTCCCCAGCAGGGTGCCAATGGGTTCATGATCAGGCTATAGCACCCCTCGCCTGCCTTCTGTTACTACCCCAGCAAGAGAAGGCAATGCAGGATGTGAGGCAGTCAGCCCGGGAATTTCCAGTTTTCCTACCCTCAGCATCTGAAATCCAGTGCTACCTTGCTTAGAAATAATGACTGGGGCCAAGTATTTAAAAACTGACAAAAAAGCATCAACAGATATGTGCTTTTACTTATACTTCTTGAGTCATTATCACTTAGAATGATTTGAACACACAGATACCTAAAAGCACCGTCTACATCATGGAGTTCATATTTTAATGTTCATGAATTATGAGCCATAATTGCCCCATTTGGTTTCCTGGATTTTAGTTGTTTATTTTCTAAGTATAATAGAGAATTGGGCTTCCATGATACCAATAAAAATCTTTCTTTTAATATGGGGGTCAATGCTTACTTAGATTTGAAAAAAAACTCATAGATTTGCAGTAATAGATATCCTAATGTTAATTTTTTCCAATAGAAGCGAGGAAGCATTAAAAATAATAAATTGTTAAAATGAACTGTAAAGAAATTTCACATCTGGTAAGTGAATATCACTTAAAACCACATTGTAAGTGACTGGTTCATAATTCCAGTCCATTCCATTATAGCCACTGGGAAAAATTAATACTCATTAATCATACAATAGGAGAATGTATTCTTCATTTATATTGGTGTTTTTGAAACTTTCAGAATCTGTGGGCCACTTGATGGATGATGATGTATACAAGGATGACAATTTTAAATAAAAAAATACAACAGTTTCAGTATAATTTTTTTACATTTTTAAAATGTTTTTTATTTATTTTTGAGAGAGAGATTGAGACAGCATGAGCAGGGAAGGGTCAGAGAGAGGGAAACACAGCGTCCAAAGACAGTCTCCAGGCTCTGAGCAGGCTGTCAGCACAGAGCCCGATGCGGGGCTCGAACCCACAAACTGTGAGATCATGACCTGAGCCGAAGTCGGACACTTAACCGACTGAGCCACCCAGGCGACCCAGTTTCAATATAATTTTTAACATAAAAATTAAATATATTTCAAAAAGTGAAATTTAAAATGGCTTTTTAAAATCATGAGGAGGACATTGTTAGGAATCCATCACCAAGATATTTGTTTCAGGCTCAGTATTAAGAACTTTGGACCTAAAACCAAATTCTACATATTCTACATACTAAGGATCAACAAGATATTTTTTTCCTTCCTCTTTATTTCTACTAATTAGAAAACCCAAAGTAAGGATGGTAGAGCAGGAATGGGGATCAGGCATTGGGGGAGTGTTGAGCATAATGATTATGAGATTGGAGCCTGGTTCTGCAACTTATGAGCTGTGTTTCCTTGGGTGAGTTTCTTGACCTCTCTGTGTTTGTTTCTTCAGCTCTACAGTGAGGATAATAATAGTGCCTACATCCCAGGGCTTGGGTGAAAGTTAAAGCAATTAATACAAATAAAGGTATCAGGAGAGTGCTTGGCACATAGAAAATGTTCAGGAAATATTAACCCTTCTTATCTGCTTATTTTGTTAAGTTATGACAAAAGTTGAGCCCATGTACAACAAGGGGTCACACCAGTGGTTTGTAAGCCATATCCATTGTAATTGGTCAGGTCTGAGCATAACAGTTGTTGAATATTTTCTAATTTCACCTTGGCAATTCTTATATATTTACATAGGTCATGGATATAAATATTATGTAAAGATTCCTCACTGAGCACTGCTTATTAGCATTCCAGTAGGTAGATAAGCACTTAGAAGCTAACATTTGTCAATTTCAAAATAAGGAAGGAGGGAGACTGATTCCTTATCTACTTCTTTCGTAAAATGTTCTTTGCAAAGTAGTTCTTGCTATTTATCCAAAGAATTTAAATATAGTTTAAAAATATACATCCAAAAAAGTTTTTCTTTAAAAAGTGAATATAATCATCGATTCAGAAGGGCACCTAGGTGGTTCAGTCGATTAGGTACCCAACTCTTGATCTTGGCTCAGGTTATGATTTCATGGTTCATGAGTTTGAGTCCCACATCTGGCTAAATTCCCTTTCTCCCTCTCTCCTTGTCCCTCACACACTCATGCACACAAGCTCTCTCTCTCTCTCTCTCTCTCTCTTTCTCATGATAAATAAACTTTAAGATATCATCAATTCAGAGAAAATTTTACTCCAGCCAGTTACCTCACAATTTGTCTTTTAAGGAATTATATTATTCTCAACATTAAAAATCAAATTATCTTATTCCTGAGTGTTTGGTTCAAGTTATTGAAAGTTTGCTTATCTAGATCACTGAGCGAGCCATTTGAATTAAAAAAAAATCTTCCCTGGAATTATAAGACATAAAGGAATTTTTTTCAATTAATTATTTGGAAAATTCGTGATTGTAGCAGAAAGATATTTCTGTTAACAGATCTATTAAAATAAATCAGAAGCACCTGGGTGGCTCAGTTGGTTAAGCATTCAACTTTGGCTCAGGTCATGATCTCAAGAGTTTGAGCCCCTCATCAATCAGGCTCTGTTCTGACAGTTCAGAGCCTGGAGCCTGCTTTTAATGCTGTGTCTCCTCTCTCTGCCCTTCTCCTGTTCATGCTGTCTCTCTCTGTTTCTCTAAAATAAATAAACATTAAAAAAAATATAATTCAGCATATAAGTATGGAATTACTAATAATGTAAAACTTGTCCTGGGCACTCATCATAAGCATACATATGTGTTAATGTATTTAATTTTCACAGGTACTATGATTCTCCTCATTTGCAAATGAACAGAGCCATGAAGAAGAAGAGTGATTTGCTCACAACTAGTAGCAGAGCCAGTGTGAAAACCCAAGCAAGTTTGATTCTAGAGATAATGCTTTTAAATACCACAATAAACAAGCTTTTAACACAGAAATGATTATCTTCAACATCGATTCTTAGTGAAAACTTAACAAAATATGAATAGGTCAATATATTTACATCTTTGTATGCGTATTTGTGAGTGTATAAATCATAGTACATAAAGGAGAAATACAGCACTCACATTAAAGTCAGAAAAATATAATTTAATATTTGTTCTACATAAAAATGGAAAAACAGTTACATTAATCCTCATTTGCAAATGATATCTATGTTTATTTAGAAAGAAAACAAATCAACTAAAAGACTAATTTTGTAACGTTTATTTATTTCTGCAAGAGAGATAGAGTACGAGTAGGGGAGGGGCAGAGAGAGTGGGAAACACAGAATTCAAAGCAGGCTCCAGGCTCTGTGCTGACAGAGCTCGAACCCACAAACTGTGAGATCATGACCTGAGCCGAAGTTGGACACTCAACCGACTGAGCCACCCAGGCACTCCTAACTAAGAGACTGTTTTACAGGATGCTTCAGGCAGGTAGGTAGGATTTTATGATGGGTGTAGTGCATGCACCCTGTATAATCCTCTCCCCTTGAGTTTGAGGGAATATATGAATGAAATAGGAAATCACTCATAAATTAGGTTACTAATCAGTAGACTTTCTGTTAATTCAAAGGGAGATTATTCTGGGGAGGCCAAATTTAATCAAAGGCACCTTTTTTTTTTTTAAGTTTATTTATTTTGAGAGAGACAGAGACAACATGAGGAGGGACAGGGCAGAGAGAGAGAGAGAGAGAGAAAGAGAGAGAGAGAGAGTCCCAAGCAGGCTCCAAGCTGTCAGCACAAACTGGATGTGGGGCTTGAACCCACAAAACTACGAGATCATGACCAGAGCCTGATGCTTAACTTACTAAACCACGCCAGCACCCCCAAAAACATCTTTAAGAGAAGGAGACACATCAGAGAAAACCACCCTTTCCAGCCTGAAAGAAAACAAACAACCATATTGTGAAGTTTTTATGGGGGTCATGTGGTAAGGACTACACTTGCATATTGCTGTCCTCACCCCTGCCTTGGACACATGGCCCGCAGTGGGAGGATAGGTAACAGTCTCATGGCAGAACTAGTAAAGGGGTCTCATTCATGCAACGAATGATGAGCCCACATCTGGGATAGTTTAAGAAACACAGAAGAGAACACAGATTATCACACGGGAGGCAACAGAGAACATGGTTGAAAGGACCCTCTGGCATTGCAGAGCAACAGTGAGAAGGCCATGGGATGCAGGTTCTAAAGAACCTGCAGAGGTAATGTAGTGCTGAGTGCAAACACAGGGAAAGGGACACCTGCAACCACCCCCACCTCAGAGCAGGTGCTCTAGATCAGAGGTGCTCAGAACACAACTGGGCTAAAGCACATCTTGTTAGTGGACTATTGGTATCCCAGAGGTAAAACTCATCCTTTTTCTTTTTTTTAATATTTTTTATTTATTTCTAGGAGAGAGAGAGAAAGAGAGAGAGAGAGAGAGAGAGCATGAGCAGGGGAGGGTCAGAGAGAGAGGGAGACACAGACTCCGAAACAGGCTCCAGGCTCTGGGCTGGCAGTCAACGCAGAGCCCGACGCGGGGCTCGAACTCACGAACCCCGAGATCATGACCTAAGCGAAAGTCTGACGCTAAACCGACTAAGCCACCCAGGCGCCCCAAACTCATCCTTTTTCTAACTGAATCAGCATGTCAGCACCATTCTGATAGCCTGATCTTACACAATCTCATGAAAGGAATATCATGCAATCCAGTAAGAGTTGTTCCCGTTAGGGGCTGAATACAAGGGTCATACCCAATTCTTTGTTTCCAAAACTGAAGAAATAATGAGTTTGTTAATGATCTCCTTTGATAGTTTTAGAGAATTTCACTATACTGCAATACAATATTGAAGTTTGAACACCTTAACATGGGCATTTTTTGAATGCATGAATAGTTACATTGGTAGCTTATCTTTTAGGTTAGCATAATAAGTACAACAATGAGAGGAAACATTTAAAATAGGATGGGATTAATCAAAATTGTGTCTTTCTAATGGCTTGGCATAATTTTTGTGTTCTTTGAGATAGTAGGGAAATTACTAACAAGAAGTAAAGACAAGATTTTGGCTGTGCCCAGTCATTAAGTTCTTGACCTTTCAGAATTTGAAATCCTGGATGAAGATGACTGGTTTCCTATGGTTTCCAAGGAAATATAAGAGTAAGTTTAATAACTAGGCAGGAAAATGCAGACTAGATACATTGCAGTTCTCTGACCGGCTCCAGCAAGGATAGACTGGAGATTGCAAATCCAGTCTCTAAGCTTAGAGTAAATTAACAAAAAGATTCACATTTCCGTTTCAGTCAAGCAAACTGTTGTATGAAACTAATTGGTAACAGATGCTATTAGCTGGGGGAAAAAAAGGAATAACTGGATTCAATAAGAATCTGACCATTCAAATAACAATCCAATCAGAATCAGACCCTCATAGGTGCATGTGGAAAACATTTTCGTGCATTTAATGTACCTCCATCTAGTACCTTTTGCCTCCTTACACAGTTACTGATGAAGTTTTGGAGTGGTGGTGGGGTTCACAGCCACGGGCCAAGAAAAAATCCTTGTTACACCTTCAGTGCAAAAAAGGTGATTTTATTAAAGCACAGGGACAGGACCCTTGGGCAGGAAGAGCCACCCTGGGACAGTGAGGAGAGAATGATTATATACTTGGGAATTGGGGGAGGTAAAGTCAAGGGGAAGTTTCCAGTGGGATTTTTATATGCTAAAGAAGACTCATAGGATCTGGAGGCCCAGCTATTGTCAAGCTGAAGTTGTTTTTCCATCTAGCAAAACATTGCCATCAAGACAGTAGGGAGGAATTTCTGGAAAAATGTTCTACTCTGGCTGCCTCAAGTATTTGTCAATGGACTGCAGGTTACAAGGAAATTTAATTTTTATCTGCCATTCATTTCTGCCTTTGTTTCCCACATCAGTTACCCCAACCTCCATGTCCTCAGAGTGAATACTGAGAATTGAGAATGCTCAGGTCTCAGTGAGATTACCGGGAATATGATTAACAAATTTCTTTCACCTTAACCAGAAAGTATATGGACCTTACTCTACCTCAAAAAAGCTTTTAATAAGACATTGTTTTTTAAATTGTACCCAATTTGGATTCATGGAAAATTTCAATAGTTTCCAGGTATATCAGAGACACTTAAATGTCATCACCCAAATTCCCTAAAACATATTTGAGTGAGATCAGGTCATCCTAGTTAAGGATTTTATTCCATCAATAAAATTAGGGAAATAGGAAACCAGGACTTTGGGCCAGGGAGAAACACATAAGTAGTACACTGAGGTTTGGGGGGGGGGGGGGGGGGGGGGGGGGGTTGGGAGCTAACAGCCAAGAAAGAATTCTTGAAGATGTCTTTGGTGCAAAAAGGTGATTTTATCAAAACGCAGGGACAAGACCTGTGGGCAGAAAGCCAGGCTGGGGTAGTGAAGAGTGACTGGATATACACTACGGGGCTGCAGGAAGTAAAATCAGGAGGAAATTCTGAAAGGGGTTTCCATATACTAAAGACTCACAGATTACTGGAGGCCTAGTTATTTTCAGGCTAAGGTTGTTTTCTCTTCTAGCAAAGCATTAACATCAAGACAGCAGGGAGTTCCTGAAGAAATGTTATACTCTGTATTTGACTCAAGTATTTGTCAGTGGCTGCAGGTTATAAGGAAAATTAATTTTACCTGCCATTTTCTTCTTGCCTTTGTTCCTCACATCACTATGGAGGTGAAGGTGATCTCTGAGCTACAGGAAACTGAGTCTACAGGTTTCTGAAGACTAGGCTATTGGTAAGATTGCCTTTTTCTTGTAATTTACTAAGATATTTGTAAACTGACGGAGACTCATGTCCTGCAGGACTGTGATCTCTGTCAGTTAACCATTTGCCTACTTTCCTTTCCTTTGTTTTTGGGCAGCCAGGAGTACCTGAGGAATAACACGCATATCCCACCTGGTCGGGGGAATGGGGTGCTAGCTTGTACTTTGCCTTCAGCCTGCCTTATGCTCTCTCATCTGTATATTTCTTAATTTAAGTAAGTGATAAATGAATAAAACCAGTTCTCTTAGTGCTTAATGTCACCTTAAATGTATGCCTGGAATACCCAGGTAATGCTATTGTACACCATCACCAGCTATGTCTAAGAGTCCTTGTTGTCATGCATCCTAGCTAACATTAGATGTTGTCAGGATTTTTTGTTTTATTTTGTTTTGTTTTCTTTTAGCCTTTCATACTTTCTAGGTATGAAATGGTATTTTAGTGTGCTTTTAATTTATATTTTCTTGATCTGCAATGATATTGGGTACTCTTTCCATGTGGTTTTGCTTTATAATGTTATAGTTATGTTTGTCCCTCCCCTTCAACTACATTATAAGCTGCTAGAAGATATAGGAATGTAATCACTGTTGATTTATTTTGAGAAAAAAAAATCTGCACATATAACCTTCTATTCTCTTCATATGTCGTATCTTTCTTAGCTGGTCTTCTCTTTCAGAATTCTTGGATAGGAAGTAAAAGAACTATTGAACTTGGGTACTAAATTACTGTTTGCAACATTCATAATCTTCTCTCATTATCTTCTACTTCCAGGTTTTACTTAACAAACAAAACAATGGTTAATTACCTGTTGGAGCAATAAAATGCATTCATAAGCCTTGTGATGCTTAGGCAATTTATTTAAATAATGTAAAAATATTTCATTTTTTGATTGATTTTATAAGTTGCCAGAAAACGCTTTATCTAAAACTCAGAAAATTTCTTCTGCTGCTATTCTACCTTCCACTATTATAGATACTGATATTGTAATTTATTTTAATATGTTTGAGACAAATATAAGGACCTTTGTGATATAACCATGTCTTTAACCCTCCATACCTTTGTGACACAACAGGCAAAAAATAGAGGTGATGCAATCTTATTTGCAAAAGTGCCAAATATTTTAAAATGTTGCTTTTGCATTTGGACATTCAAAAAATGTTTTCTTAACAATCTGTAGAAAATAACGATTTTAATCCTAAAACGTTAGAGTTACTTTGTACTAGGCTTTTGTATACACCAAATGAATTGTTGGGGTTTAAAGGAGATGATATTTACCCTAAAATGTTGTGAGGATTAGAGCTGGTAAAGAGCTTTGATCTCCAAAAGCAAACACAGAAATGCTAAGCCACATTGGTAAATCACCCAGCCCAGAGGAAGCAGAAACAATTACACCCTAGAAGTCCATTTGGAATGTTGCTAATGCCACCTCATGTTTCATCTGTTGCCCTGGAACTCTTTTGTTTTTGCTTAAAAATTCCTCATCGTTACAATGCTTTCAAACTTAAAACACAGCATGATATGTTAATACAGTCTTATTCATCATCATTGATTAATTTTTCCTTCATTCCACACAGCTGTAAAAAAAAGCAATTTTGGTAGTAGGTAAAATTCAGGAGGTGTATGTTTCTTTGCCAGCGAGGAAAAACAAATGAATAAACAACAAACAAAGAACGGGAGGCAGTAGTCAGTGCCTGTGGCTGCTCAGAATCACTGCTTTAAGTGCGTTACTTTTCACACACTGGTCTCCACTAATCCTGAGGTCATGATTATCCCAATTTTTACTAATAACTCACCAAGGTTCGGAAGTTGCTTGCAACCAGAGATTTAAGTGTTGGAGCACAGCTTCAAAACAAAGGTTTTCCATCCCAGAACCACAGATCTTTCCACTGTGGAACCTACCTGCCAAAGAGCTATCAACTTTTTTTCCTCAGTTACCTCAACAGGTTAGTTTAATGACATTGAATTCTTTTCTCCTCATAATCCTACCAAAGGGAAGGTCAATCTCAAAATAGTTTAGAGCAATTCTTTTATGCTATACCACATGACAAGACTACAAGCTTATTAAGGAATTCATTCCATTATAATGAAAAAGCCAATTCATTCTGTAAGTTGCCTTTAGTCAGTCATGTGGATCAGATCATAAGTGAACAACCTAGGTGAATGTTTGACGGCACTCTGTGATCCTGGCAAAAGTTCTTTTCACTTGTTTGCTCCCTCCCAAACAATACGTTTTCAAACAAGTAGAAGTCATAAGAAAAAAGTTATTTAATCATTTTTTCCCTCCCACCCTACAAACAATTGTAGGTACTCAGAAGTGTTGTTGGCAAACTGTGTTTTGAAAATACATCATGTCAATGGATTTTTAAAAATATGTTTGTAATATGCAATACTAACATTAATCATAAAAAGTAGATAAAATTTCTGGTGTTAAAAATGCACATGAAATGATTAAGAGAGGAAAATAAGCATTATAAATTATAGATTCTTTCATGCCATCACACATTTTCAGTTCGTAAAGCAACTTTAGATATTGTCTAGTTCAACTCCTTCATTTCATCAAGTGAAGAGATAAAATGACTAAGCCAATTTTAACCATTTTGGGGAAAAATATATCACTTTTTAAAATGAACTGTTGTGGAGTAAATGTTCATGTATCCCC
Organism: Hyaena hyaena; assembly: GCF_003009895.1. NCBI lineage: Eukaryota > Metazoa > Chordata > Mammalia > Carnivora > Hyaenidae > Hyaena > Hyaena hyaena. Next base: position 906,914 of record NW_024081349.1, read on the forward strand.
GAAATTTATGTTAAAAATCTAACCCCCCAATATGACTGTATTTGGAGATAGGACCTTTATGGAAATAAGGTTAAATGAAGTCATAAGGATGGGCCACTGATCCAACAGGACTAATCTCCTTACAGGAAAAGACACCAGAGCTCGCTCTCTGTGCCTCTGCACAGGCACCAAGAAAGCTCACATGCGGAGAGAGAAGGTGGCTGATCCTACTCTACAAGGGGAGATGTCTCACCAGACACCAGACATCCTGCCAGCACTTTGACCTCTGACTTCTATGAACTATGAGAAAATAAATTTCTATTTTCCAAGCCACCTGTGGTACTTTGTTGCGGCACTCTGAGCAGACCAGTATAAATTCCTTATAGATTTTTACAAACATCTTTCAGCCTTAATTTTAAATTATAGAAAAATTGCAGTGTGTTGGTGAAGACTTAATTGCTCTAGTTTACGAAGATCAGTAAGATGACTCGGGGCAGATACCAAAAGGTGTCCCCCAGGACATGTTTCTACTTCTTCCTCTGGTAACAGAAACCCCTCGATTCTAGTGGCTGTATACCTATTCTGAATAATGCCTATACTTTCAAAAATTCCTTGCAGCTGAGGCCCAAAAGTTCAGCCAGTGGACCGTAAGTGGAGATGAAGTGTCCCATTTTTGGGTCTTGTCCTTAATAGAAGGAGACATGCTCACTACTGCTCCTTCCACTGTGTGCTGGTGGAATGCAGGAGTGGAGGCAGGAGCTATACAAGCCGTGGTGCATATGGCATAAAAAGAAGGTGGTGTTGAGGAAGGCGGGCCGAACAACATATTAGAACACAGATGATTATGAGAGCTAGCACATCTGCACTGGGCTGTGTATCCAGACTTTTGGAAGAGAGAGAAACAGATTTCTGCCTTGTTTAAACCACTGTAAACCAAGCATTCATAAGTACGTGTCAGAGACTGGGGAAAAGAAAAACAAAAACTATCAAACATTCCAGTCTTAGTCTCACAATTTTTCTGGTTCCATTGAACTTTTAATATGAAAATGAAAAGGATGATCATTATTAAAATATTTTGACACATTTCTAATGATAAATGCTTTTACTTAAGCTAATAAAAATGTATTTTTCTTAGTTCTGATATCCACATAATGTAGCTAAACGTAGAATAAAAAATAAAAGGCAGAGGATTTGTTTGTTCTTTATTAAAAGAGCTGGCATGCGTTTCATTTATTTAAACGATATGCCTCTCAAAATCAAGGCCTATTGGGAAGACGTTTTAAATCAACGCCAGGTTTGCACTTTTGCTTACAAAAAAAACAAAAATAAAACAAAACAAAACCCCCAAAAACCTACTGCAGTAATGACATCACTTCCCTGATGCTGAAAAACTACTTAAAATGTGGTAGTAAATGTTGCAAACTCACTTGTTATCCTTTGTTCACAGAAGCAAAAGTGATGGAATTATCCTTGCAAATTACTTTGATAAACGTTATTCCTTTGAGATTAAACATTCCTGAACCTTTTCTGGTTTACTGATCTCTTTCATGCCATCCTTTTGATAACGACTAGATTCACAATCCTGTGTTTGGTTTTTTTCTAGTGTTTGTGGAGATTTTGGTTAAATTTTCTGGTTACTTGCCAGATATGTTCCATTGCTCAGGGCTTTGTCTTTCATTCTCTAAAGAATAATAACTACTAATGTAGATGAAGAACATAGCATTATTTTACAATGACATGGAGAATACACAGTAAATGTGCCTAAATATTTTATTAGTTTTTTAATGCCATCACTCATGTAAACAATCTTTGCTTTTCAAATGAATTTCCTTTAAACCAGAAAAAATCAATCATTGGCATGTTTTTAAAGAAGCTTAAGAGTTTAAATATTTATAATCCTGGGTTTGGGCTGAATTGTTAATACACGATAAATCACATTCTTCCTTCTGGTTTCTGGTGAGGAGGGAAAGGCATGAATCCACATATTGAGATGATTCTGGATATAATTCTATAACCTGCAAGGTAAGTATTGAATGCCTATCTCTTAGCCCTGTCTTTGTCAATTAGTTCATAATTTATTTTTTTTAAGTGAGACATGTTTTATTGTTTATTTTAAACATATTAGCATATAAAAACTCTCAATGCATTTTTGATTTGTTTCTTTTTAATGTATTTACATTTGAATTTAAAAGTGCTCCATTCAGATTTCTGAAGTTGCTTGGCATCATGTAACTGTTTATAATTTTTAACATTTTGATCATTTCACTTTATTGAAGCTTTTTTGATCAAGACTGAAGTATATATTCCATTGTACTGGCAAAGCAAGTTGAATGTTTACCAAAGCTTCAAAAGAATGGCCAATTGGTATAGTGGTGAACCACAGTGATACAACATTCTTTCAATTTATCTACTGTCCCTGGTTCTATGAATTAAGAAATGAAATCCACATAGAGAAATATATCAAGCCGAAAAGGAGGAGGAGAAGGTACATTAGGTTTTTTTAAGAATTTTTTTAATGTTTATTTATTTTTGAGACAGAGAGAGACAGAACATGAGCAGGGGAGCGGTAGAGAGAGGGAGGCACAGAATCCGAAGCAGGCTTCAGGCTCTGAGCTGTCAGCACAGAGCCCGATGTGGGCCTCAAACTGAAGAACCACGAGATCATGACCTGAGCCGAAGTCGGAAGCTTAATCAACTGAGCCACCCAGGTGCCCCTCATTAGTTTTTTTTTTTTCCAAATTACTGAATAGTAGAATTTGCATTATGTTTATAGATCAATAGAACTGAATCTTATTTGGACATGTATTTTAAAAAAATGTTCTAAGAGTATTCCAGAATAAAAATGTAACACTATGAATGGATAGTCAGGCTCAAAAGATACATCCAAAGCAAATTAAGGCTGCAGATAGAACAACCCAAGTGGGATAGAAGAAACATTTATCTTCCTGAACATTCATTACTCAAGGCTTTTTCTGCCTATTGTTTCTCACAATTTGATCTGTATGAAGCCAACATTTATGCAGATGCCTCCCTTACAACACTCACTTTTAAACCTCCCTATTTTCATCTACAATAAACAACTTATACCTAATTATGTTTAAATATTTTCAAGGGGCATCTGCAAATGTGTTTTGGTTAGCCAGTGCCTGCTTCACATTAGTGATGGGAGCAGTTCTTTCATACATTTGTTATGTTATAAAGCCCAGATGAATGTACTCTTTGCCTCCATGTATCATCCTTTGAAGGCCGTTTTGAGGATTTTTCCTGGTACCTTAAATGTAACGGATTGTGTACATTATGCTTTGATGTATGGGACTCATGGAAAATGGATCTAATAGCATATAGACTTATACTTCCCCCCAAAATAGACAAAACTGCTTTTAGAAAGGGAAAAATCATGTTTTATTTATTTATTTATTTTTACTCAATTTAGGTCTTTAGCTCATGTTAAAATGTAGATAAGATAATACTCATAATTTTATGTCTATGTCACTAATATAGTCAGATGTTGGAGAAAATTTTATATTTTTGCTGCACGCAGGTAATAAAATACTATTGATTTAATGTGCAACCTCTTCCTTTTCTCCTCCTTTTCTTCCTTTCTTCTTTCCATTTTTCCTCCTGATATCCAATTCCTGTATATTCACTGTATGCAAAGCTCTGCTCTAGTTGCTAGATTAAATAACACATTTCTTAATTAAAAGGAGATGATTTGTTAAAGAGATGTTTAACTAAAATCCAGGTCTCTTTCATCTTCGGTTCCCACAGAGGGATTTTCTCAGACAGGCTCCTCCCAGACATGTGGGCCCGAAGGCCATGCGGTTTCACGTGGAACATGGAGCTCTCAAGCTCTGAGAAATTGTTTATTAGACAGATTGTTTATTAATGCCAGTGGAATGACTGGTGAACAGTGTAACTGTCCTGCCTCCAACCCACCACTGTTGCCGCTTCCTTTCCTTCTGGTAATCACTGCTTTTCTTCTCTTTCTTTTTCTTCTCTTGCTTCTTCCCAGTGACTATGAAACACAAAGATACGTTTAGTCTGCACTCAAAATTGGCCTTGCCTTTTTCCACGCTTGTAAATGTCTAATCCCTCCCAACCAAATCACCCTCCCTATCATTCCCTGTGTCACTCAACTTAAAAGTATGAGTGACAGCTCTGAAGCAAAGAGACTGGAATTGTTCTACCTGGAGAGAGTCCTGCCACTTCAATGCATCTAGGATTGAATATTTCTTTCTCCTACCATCAGGAATGATCCCCTACTTGTAAGTCATGGTCAGTGTCACCATCGTTTCTCTAGTCTCCAAGTTTCAATCTTTTGGCACTTTCCTTGATTCTCCTTATCCTTATATCTCCACTTGCCTAAATATCACAGCTCTGGCCAGTGAATCTTGCTTGATCCTTGGCCTTCAGATTTTATTTCTACTCCTGATACTTGTGTCTAGAATGGCATGGTCAGTATGGTAGATACCAACCACATGTGACTTCTGATCACTTGAAATAAGGCCAGGAAAGCAATAACTAAAATTTAATTTAATTTGATATTTAAATAGCTATTTGTAGTGAGTGCCTTTTGTATTGGACCACAGAGCTTTAGAGAATAAAACCCTAGATTCAAACATAAGATTTTTGAAATAAATGAGGTTTTTACGGAAATAAAGCCTTTTAAAAAACTATAATGATAAATACTTGAAAAACCTTTGTTCTGAAATATGTTTGGAAAGAAAATGGACAACCTCAGTCTTAAGTGACTTATACCTGTACTGTCCAAAATAGTAGCCACTCACCACATGTGTCTAAAATTAATGTCAAATGAAGTTGTGAATACTGTTCTTCCGTCATACTATCTACATTTAGAGCTCAATAGCCACAAGTGGCTGCAAATTGGAAAGTGTAGAATGTTTCCATCTTTGTAGAAAGTTTATTTGAACTTTGCTTGTCTAGAGTCTATTACATCATCTTTTTGTCTGGTACAGACTATTGCCATAGCATTCTTGTTTGTTGATCAGCTTACAGATCCCTCCTTTAAATAAATTATAATGTCAGATTAATTTTACCTAAGGACTGCTAGCTAAATATTGTGGCCAAAAAATTCTTTAAAAATATCCTACTGACTAGGAATTCATGTCGAAACTTTCAACACCCAGTATCTTTTCAATGGACTGTGGTAAACCTCCCTAAATTTACCACCCACGTTCCCAAAAATAAATGCGCTAATGAAAAAAAGTGGACCAGATTCATTCTAAACTCCAATCCACTTCTCACATCACAGCAAGAAGTTCTTCCTTGCCTTTCCTCACACTGTTTATCAAAATTCTGAGCCCCAGTACAACCCCAACTGTCCATGAATTCTCTGTGACTGCTGCTCTCAGTGGTCCTAATGTTTTCTTCCACTCACGCTCCTGCAGCATGTCTGGATCGAAAAAAGGCTTCCTTGTTTTTGTCATATGAAAATGGTTGGTAGTGTCTGCACAGAAAGTAGTGTTGACAGAAGATCAAGCGGCAATTAGAGTAATCAGTAAGATAAGAGGAGGATAACCCCTGTGATTGTCAAGCTATCTCTGGATAGGTATTTGAATCCCCAGGTATTCATTCTGGGCACTTTACTTGTCATGCTCTCCTCTCTCCTCTTTCCATATACAAATGTGACTTTTCCAAGGTTCAGCTCCCATACTCAGCTTCTCGGTGAAACCCTGGACAGACATTGGGCATCCTATGTTTTGTGAGTATGCTTTATCACATTAAATAGATTTTAAATTCTCTGAAAGCAATTTTGCTTCTCTTCATTGGACCTACAATCTTGCAATATTTAAAGGAAATACTATTGCAAACATTTTGTTACATGAAAGAACACAGTTGTTATAGTTGCCATGATTCATTATTTTCATTTAAATGACTTCACTATAAGGACACCTCGGTGGCTTAGTCAGTTGAGACTGAGCATCTGACTCTTGATTTCGAATCAGGTCATGACTTCAGGGGTGTGAGATCGAGCCTCGCATTGGGCTCTATGCTGAGCATGGAGCTTGCTAAGATTCTCTCTGTCCCTCCCCATTTCAAAAAATAAATAAATAAAATAAAATAAATGACTTTACTATAAAGAGAAAAAATAAATTTGGCATAACTTGAAATTTTTCTTTACTTTGAACTTTTGTTCAAATTTAACTCCCTTTTCTTTAATTTCATGAATATATGTTAAAATCTTAGAGGGATATCTGGATGGGAAATGTTCTCTTGTTGATATAAAATGAAAAATTCTGGACTTAGAGCTTGATATCAAAAGATTATATCACTAAAATCCAGATCAAATTTGAATAAATGTCTGGATTTCTGAAGATTTGTAAGTAAAGGAGCCACACTCAAAATCAAGCTCAGTTTATCCACAAAATAACTTATAGAAATTGCACTTGACAAAAATGAAAAGCCAACCAACAGCTCCTATTTGTGATTAATTTTTAGATTTTAAATGGAAACTCAAACATTTCCAATTGTTCATCCCCAAGAAAAACTTGACATCAAGTATTCACTATAGGATCATATTGATCATTCATGTTATTTCTTTTTTAGTTTATTATAAATGCCAAGCACTAAACTTTGCCACAAGTATTCAATAACTACTGAAGGAATTAGCTACAGATCTGCTGTCTTATTTTTCTAGCCACGAAAAAAGACAAATGGTAGGTCTAAATACCATGGTGTCCATTACTCACAAAAGGTTGCTTAGCTATTTAATTCAGAATGCATCTCTATTCATTACTCAGAGAAGAATGTGTGGACAGGAAAAGAAAAATAAAACAGCTTTCAAGCAGTCCATCTAAAATGAGGTTAATGTTATAAGGCATAGAAACCCTCAAATTAAATGTCATAGTTGACTGTAGAATAGCCTAAAACCCATTGATATCCTTGAACACTTGATCCAAAGCATTAGTTCCAGAGACTGAACTCAGAAAGAGTTGCTTAAGACCTGGAGGCTTCTTCTGGCCTGGGTCCAATGCGATTAAGCATCTATAATACTTCTTGACTGTATATCCATTACACACAGTACATATATAAAGCTGTGTGCATTTAATTTTACAATGATTGCTCATCTGTGGATCACTTAAGTTATATATATACAAAATATATAAAGATGGGGTAGTATGATGGTGGAATAATGTTTTCTGTGAAAGTGATTGAAAATTGATTGTTTTAAAGATACGCTGCAACATGCTTCCACTGGTGGCAGTAAGGCTTTTAAAATCAGTCCTTCTCTTTTTCTCTAGCAACTGAAAGTAATTGAAGACTTCTATAGCTATAAAATAAATAATAGTAATTTATCCTGCATAACTAATATTATTTTCTTGTGATGTTACAAAGTCACAATGATGGCTATGTTACATGTGACTTATAGTTATGAAATAATGTCAAGAGTAAAAACTCTTTGGAAAGTACAAAACTTAAGGAAGATGTATGTGCTGATCATGAAACAGTCATATAATAACCTAACAAACACAGAAAAATAGAAAGTGTGAAAATGATAACTTATGTGTAATCTGTAGACTCAAAAAGCTTCACTCTAAAACATTATTTAAACTTGGAGACATTTTGTATGAGGATCATGTCAAAATTTATAAATGATTAATAGTAATAGCAAGAACCTGACATTTCTATAATTAGTTAAGAGAAACTGGTCAAGGCAACATAATTTAAGGACAATCATGACCAGTGATAAAACATGGTGCTTTTTCTATAACTTAGAAACAAAACAGCAAAACACATTGGAAAACTCCAAACACATCCAGATAAATAAGGCATGAACAAAAGTCAGAAAAGAAGACAATGGTGACTTGTTACATTGACATCAATGTCATAGCTCCTGCAGAATTCAGCCTATAATATCAACAAGTCAAGCATGGGCCATAAGTAGAAATTGAGAATTTCAAGGACTTGATATGATGGCAAAGAAGTAGATAGTGATTCCCTACATCTTACTAATACTGCTTTGCCTCAGTATTAGTTTATTAGATAAATATTCATTGAGAACTATGTGCTCGACAAATCCAAGTCTTCATGCATCTTACATTCTAGTGGAGTAGACTGATTATGAAGAATAGACACATGAATAATAAGTGAGGGTGTGGAGAGAGTGGTATTTCGCACAGGCTAATTACTTTAGGCCTAGACTCATGAGCTTGGAGGAAATGATATCTCAGCAGAAGCCTCGTTAAGCTTCTGGTAACCAGATATCTGGTAAGAAGAGCATCCCATGCAGAGAAATGACAAAAGCAAAGACTCCAAATCAAGAACGAGCTCTGTATGCTTTTTAACAAACAGTGTGAGCAAAGGTGAGAGGAGGACAGGAGATATAGATGGAGATAGCGTTGGATTGTGCAGAGCACTGTAAGAGGAGTAAATGGGTTTGTGTTTTACTCTTAGTATGATGACAACCAATTGTGAGTTTTGTTATCTGATCAATAATTTTAAAAGTTCATTCTGGCTGATCTTATAAGAATACACCGTAGCATGGGGGCAGGTGCCTGAGTAGCTCAGTCAGTTGAGCATCCGACTCTTGATTTCTGCTTAGGCCATGATCTCATGGTTCTCAGCATCTCCATCCCTGACCCCTGCATTGGGAGCTTTGTTGACAGTGCAGATCCTGCTTGGGATTCTCACGTTGTCTCTCTCTCAAAATAAATAAATAAACATTAAAAAAAAAAAAAGAATAAGAATACACTATAGGGGAACAATAAGGAAACAGAAACTACTTAGGAATCTTTCAAAATAGTCCAGAGGAGAGATAATAGTGTCTCAGGCAAGGTAGAAGTGGGGGAGGTGATGAGAATCCTTGAATTTAGGCCATTTTTAAAAGTAAAGAAGAACAAGTCTAAACAATGGATTCAGTATGAGGTTTGCAGGAAAGGAGGCAAGAATGACTTTATGTATCCATATTATCCTGTATTCAAATAAGTCTTTCTAGACTAGAGGTTTTAAGATTATGCTGGTTCTGAGGGCCATGATCATAGAAGGATCTCAGATAGATTTTGAAGAGTTGCCACAGATGAGTTCTTTGAAAGCCTTACTCATATGTAAAAATTTAGTAACTCTTGGTAAAAATAACCACACATATGGTAAACCTGGTTAGCTTAGTCAGTAGAGCATGTGGCTCTTGATCTCAGGGTTGTGAGTTTGAGCCCCACAATGGGCATTGAGCCTATTAAAAAAAAGCCTATTAAAAAAAAAAACCACACACATAATTTTAAGTTCAGCAATATTATGTCACCATCAAAGATAAATGTTGCCAGTTGAATTCACCCAAGTACATTTGACCCATGGGTTTCTTTCAAACCAGAAAATGAATGAATAAATGTAGCACTTTAGTTACTCATCCTTGCATCTAGATCTTCAAAAACAATTTGATTTATAGATCACATAAAGAGCAGTTAGATAATTTTTATGTTTAGGGCATAGATCCTTAGGGTCACAGATAGCTTTTTTTTTTTTTTTTCTTAAGAGAGAGGGAAAGAGAGAGAGCACCATCTGGGAATAAAGGCAGACGTAAAGAGACAGAGACTCCCAAGCAAGCTCTGCGCTCAGCTCTATGCTCCACGTGATCTCAGTCGAAGGTCAGATACCACAAATACCAAACCAGGAATTTTTGTAATGTTGGTTAACCAAGGCTATTGATTCTATTTTTTTTTCTTCAACTTGGACAGAGGAACTCCCCGTTATGAGCCTAACATGTCTAAGTTCTCAGCAGAGGAGAAATCTAGTGACACGGTCAGGGAAGCAAAGGAAAATATGGTCAGAGTGCTGGCGCGGCAACTGATAGACCCTGCAGTCCAGTGTAGCTCATGAAAGTTGGCTCTGGGAGTGCACTGAGTGCGAGTATGTATACCCATCTGATACCTGCTCTATGCCAATCACCGGGCTCTTCACTATAATCTATTTTATATTGGGCTCTGGAATCCTACACACAGGTCTAGAATACTTAAGGCTTATGTTGTTTGAATTTTACGACTGAATACAGAAATACCTGTTTCACTCTAGTAATACTTTCCAAATAGTAGATAAATTGATTTAATAGTAATTTCATATTTAGAAATTTCCATAAGATTTTCTTTTCTTCTTATCTTGATAATCACCATTCATTCACATGATTATGGTTTGAATCTACAATTGCCTACTAGTTTTCAGCTTCGTAAGAACACATTCTCTGTCTAGTTCATTGCTATATTCTCAAGCCTAATCACAGTACTGAGAACTGTTTAGTGAATGTATAATAAATATTTCACTCATTTAATAGTTATTTTTTAGTACCTATTAAATATCTACTTGACCTTAGAGCTAGGGTAGAGCATAAATAAATAAAAGTAGCTGCTCTTATAGAGTTCATGTTCTGGTGAATATTTGATGAATGATTAACAAAAAGTTTTTGCTTGATTCACAGTCTCATACCCAGGTGTGGTGGTAGGGTGTTTAAGAATCCCTGGATGTTCATTTTAATAATACCTGAAGAACCATGTCGGAAGGCTTTTGCTCTCTCTGACTCTCTCCCTCCCTAACTCCACCCCCATTTCTGCATTTTCCTCAGGTGGCAGACAGCTACAGGCCCACAGGAGTCACTTTCCTCTTATCCCATAGTAACCAAACCTTAGGAAATGTGCCCCGAGGAAAGTCTGCTGTCCCAGTCTCACTGATGGTTGGACATGACCATGCAACTAACTTCTGGCCAATGAAATTTAACTAGCACTTATTGGTGGTACATCTGCAAAATTCTTCAGAAGAATGTGACATTTTGTAAGGCCCCTTTAGTTAAACCTGAGCTGTTCTGCCAATGAACTCAACATTCTTCTCCTAATGTTTACTATATTATGACAAACAGAAAAATAATTTATTCAAAATACAGAAACGAGTATGATAATTTGATAGGCAAAAAAGGATTTGGTATAATCAAGCTAAAAGGCAAATTTTAAAATTTGGTGAAAACTAATGAATATAAGCTAAAAATAAAGGAACAAGCAGGGAATACACAAATATAAACCAGGCCAAGAGGAGTCTCGTGTGTTATTTCATAGAGATTAGAAGCACAAGTTCTGAATGTAGTCAGGACTAGATATGAAGAATAATTACTAATTGTGCAAACTTTAGCAAATTACTTAAGTTCTTTGTGCTTTCATTTCTTTATTTTAAAATGGCACTAATAGTACTAATTTTACTATAATATTCCAAGTATGTGGAATTTTTAGCATATAGATTAGGATCAATAAATGGAATTTTCTTTTTTTTTTTTAATATTTTTATTTTTTTTATTTCTAGGAGAGAGAGAGAGTGAGCAGGGGAGGGTCAGAGAGAGAGGTAGACACAGACTCTGAAACAGGCTCCAGGCTGTGAGCTGGCAGTCAGCACAGAGCCTGACATGGGGCTCGAACCCAGGAACCGCGAGATCATGACCCAAGCGAAAGTCGGACGCTTAACCGACTAAGCCACCCAGGCGCCCCTGGAATTTTCAATTAAAAAGGCAATATATTAAAAATAATAGTATAGAACAAAACTGATGTTTGGAAAGAATAAAAATTTAGAGACTAAAGTGATAACTTGTAGTATATCTATACATATATGTTTGTGGATATGTATATACATATATGTATATATGTATATATATGTGCTCATATATACATATATATGCACTTAGAGTAAAATGGACCTGATAATATAATCATTAAGGTCAAAGGAAAACTTTTTTTTTTTTTTTTAATGTTTATTTAGTTTTGAGACAGAGAGAGACAGAGCACAAGCTGGGGAGGGGCAGAGAGAAAGGGAGACACAGAATCTGAAACAGGCTCCGGGCTCTGAGCTGTCAGCACAGAATCCGACGCCAGGCTCGAACCCATGACCGTGAGATCATTACCTGAACCGAAGTTGGCTGCTTAACCGACTGAGCCACCCAGGTGCCCCAAAATAAAACTTTTAAGAAGGCAATCAATATACATTTTAGGACTTAATCAATTTTTGCTAAGAAAAACAGGATCATTCGAGTAGTGTTTATCAAAAGAATCCTTAGAGGTAGGGGAAACGGGGAGATGCTGGTTAAGGATACCAACTTCTAGTTGTTAAGATGAATAGTCCCAAGGATGTAATGTATAACATGGAGACTATAGTCACTACTGTATTATAGACCTGAAAGTTGTTATGAGAGTAGATCTTAAATGTTCTAATCACACACGCATGTAAAATTGTAAATATGTGAGGTAATGGTTGTGTTCACTAACCTTATAGTAGTCATCATTTAACAACATATTTGTGTATCATCACTTTGTACACCTTAAACTTATACAATATCATATGTCAGTTACATCTCAGTAAGGCTATAAAAAAATCCATAGACCTCCAATTGGTTTTCCCAGTATTCTAGGATCTCTGGCCAAATGTCTGCTGGAAGAGCTAAGGGTATAGAGCCAAACCCTTGGCCGCTTGCTTCTTACCTCACACTCTTGATTCCCTATGTGTGTTAGTCATGCAGGGAAAGACCTAAATCCAACACTTGTCATGCCTTGTTTATCCCCATCAAGGCAAACTCACACCCTCCGACCTACTAAGAACTAGCAATCCCTTCATAAAGCCACCACTCATGGAATGTCAAACACAATACTGTGTTTGCTGCTGAGTCTCATTATTTTTTTGGTTTGATCTTTCTTGCTTTTATTTCAATGTTTCAATGTCAATTTGCAAATCATCTTGCCAGATTTATAGCATTTGATACACTGTCAGTTGGACTCTACTTTCTAAAACCTTGGAAACACATTTAAGAGAAATTTCACATCCAATTTCAATTTTAACATTTAAAATGGTTTTAAACTTGAGAGTGTTGTGCGGGTTTTTTTTTAAATTTGTTTTGTTTATTTTACTTCAGAGACCACTCACCCTTGCACTCTGATCTAGTTATATTTTAATCTGAGTATAATGAAGAATAATGGAATAAAGATTACCCGAACTTTGGCCTGAATTTAACAAAGGCACAAGATTGAACAACAGGTAATTCTTAGGTTAAACCACACGCAAACACACACACACGCACACACACACGCGCGCGCGCTCACATGCACATGCACATATCCCTCATCCCATTGAATTTCCTAGTGCCAAGGAAAATGTCCTTTTCGGTTGTTTTTATTTTTTTAATTTTAGCTTGTCTTCTGATGTCACAATTCTGAAGATACTTTAAACCATAAGCAGGAACGGGGTCAAGTTGTTAATGAAGCAAAGAACAGCCTCACTATGTGTGTGTATTTTTTAAATGTAAGTCTCCCCAGTTCTTCAAGAAAAATATTATGTGTTAACTGTGGGAAGACAGAATGTTGAGTCTCTTGTCAAAGGGCAGATTGATGTGATATGAACTGAAAGAGAGAGAAACATTAGCAAAACTGTAATCCTCCTGAGACCAAAAAAAATAAAATCCAAATAGACTTTGAAGTTTATTCATTATTTAAGGTTATTTTTGCATGAATTTGTCTCTTTTTATATGTTATCCAAATATCCATATATTTTTCCATAGAGATAAGATAAAAATGCACATAAGACTTTGAACATATTGGTTTCTAAGTTTCACATTGATACAGAAAACGTACCACTATAAAATCTTATGCTGACCACGTGTTTAGGATGGAAGCATCTGGAGTTTGACTAGCCAGTTGCCAGAGATCCCTGAAATTACTTTGAAATGTAAAGTACATCATCCTAAGAAATTAGAAGAATTTCTAACTTCTCTCTCTCTACTCTAGAAACTTATCAAAAGGAACATCTTCCAACATGTTACTTAAAATACATGTTGTCACTGGATGTTTATAAAACAACTGGTCAATTTACTGTTTTTAATGAGTATTTATTATTTTGAGAGAGAAAGAGAGAGACAGACAGACAGACAGAGAGAGACAGAGAGAGAGAGGGTGAGAACACACAGAGGAGAGGCAGAGAGGAAGAGAGAGAGAATCCCAAATAGGCTCTAGAGCCTGTCAGCGCAGAGCCTGACAGAGGGATCTATCTCACGAACCATGAGATCATGACCTGAGACAAAATCAAGAGTTAAACTCCCAACCGACTGAGCCACCCAGGCACTCCTAACAACTGGTCGACTTACACAGGTTTTTTACTGCAAAGTTTCTCAGAACATTTGCTAAACTAATGTGCATGGGGCTGAAAGAAAGATATATAATGTGTAATACGTCAGCTTTCTAGGCTTCTTTGTCCGTGGAAGATAATGTTCTTTTTCCCGAGCCCATTGTCCCTCAGAACATTGACTTCAACTCCGACTATACCTCACTTAGGGCAAGGAAAGGTCAACATGGCTGAAGCAAGGGCAGGGTTAAAAAAGAGGATGAGAGGAAAATTAGTGAAAGTAATAGAGGATGGAAAAGAAAAGAGAAAGTTCCCACAGGGCTTTTACTAGGATTGTTAAGCTTATAGTTCGAGATAATAACCGTTTTCTGAGCTGAGAACAGTTTTGTTACTATTGTCTAGACTCATCCTGTTACAACTTGTAGCAGTATGATATTTTGATATACCAACTGATCGCACTTTCCTGCCTGTCCTTTCTGTTCTCTGTGGGCCTTCCCCGTGCAAATCAGCATAAAGAATCCCCATCGCCTCAGCTGATGGTTGTTACACCAGAACTGGGAGAGATGGAGGCGATTCAGATACTTTGGTTTTCCATTTTCAAACAAATACTTGGAAGGATTCTGGCCAGTGTGAGACAGTGCCCCTTTCTCAGGGACACAACTCTCAGGTTGGAAATAGAGGGGTAAATGAGAGAGGACATAGGAGGCTTAAATGCTGGGGAGTCCTTCGAAAGGCCCTGGTATTCCATGCCCTCTAGCTTCACAAAACCTCTCATAGGTTTGGCATACAAAAGCAGGAAGATCCTGGGTGTCTTCTCTCTACTGGAGAGGAACTTAGGAAAAATTCCCCCAATTTTTCCAGTATGGAAGGTTGAGAGGCAGTTGTGTGATGGGGCTACAGATTTGTGCAGGATGAAAGCCCTGAGGTGGACTAGCTGAGTTCCTTAGAGCCCAGGAGTGAGGGAGCCAAGGTTAGCTGAGTCAGAGAAACCCCGAGGTGAGGCAGAGAAGGAAGCATCTGCTTGCATCGAAGCTGAGGACAGATGGATGAGAGCTCAGCTGTGGGTATGGGGCTGGATGCCCAAGCTGGAGTCCAGGAGGGGATGTCTTTTCCCCTCCCCCACTCTTGTCATTCAGTAAGTATCATTTCGTCTATTTGCAAAAGAGAGTACCATGGAATACGTAGATTATGTATCCAGGGAAAGTTCACATAGCAGGCAAATGGCCCAACAGGAGCTCTCTGAATCCAGATTTGATGCTCCCTGAACAGCTTCATGGCAAATGGGAACACAGTTGGCTTAGGGAGAAAATGATGCACTGAATCTTTTTCTGTTGTTTCTGTTGCAACAACAACAGAAAAGTTTTTGTTTGAAATCTCATTTAGAAACTTAGCAGCTGAAAATTAGAGACTGGATTTCAGAGATAACAGCTCATTTATTTATTTATTTATAATTTTTTTTTTTTTAATTTTAACATCTTCATTTTTGGAGAGACAGAGACAGAGTGTGAGTGGGGTGGGGGGCAGAGAGAGAGGGAGACACAGAATCCGAAGCAGGCTCCAGGCTCTGAACTGAGAGCACAGAACCCAATGTGGGGCTCCATCTGACAGCACAGAGCCCAACTTGGGGCTTGAACTCACCGAGTGTGAGATCATGACCTGAGTTAAAGTCAGATGCTTAACTGACTAAGCCACCCAGACGCCCCTATTTTTAATTTGTTTTTAATGTTCACTTATTTTTGAGAGGGAGAGACAGAGCATGAGCAGAGGAGGGGGAGAAAGAGAGGAAGACACAGAATCTGAAGCAGGCTCCAGGCTCTGAGCTGTCAGCACAGAGCCCGATGCGGGGCTCACCGACTGAGATCATGACCTTAGCTCAAGTCCGGTGCTCAACTGACTGAGCCATCCAGACACCCCACAGAGATGAAGCTTTAGAGAAAAAAGCCGTGCTTTTGGTCATAGGAGTAGGGGAACATGGTGGTGGAGGAGGGCGGGAAGGCGGCTGGGGAAAAGGGATGGGGAACAGGATTGGTGGAAGCCTTAAGGGCAGCAGCTAGAAAAAGCCCAGTCAGAAAAGAGGGAAAGAATGTGTAGATGACCCAGCTAGGAAAGAGGGAAAGAATGTGAAGTCAAAGAAAGTTCCAAGAGTTAATGGAAAGTGAATCACAACGGTTCTCAAGGCCTAATGTTGGGACAGGTACACAGGAAAACAAGTCATTTTTTCACTCATTTTTTGTTACTATATATCCACTCCTACAAGATTATAGATTTATTTAAGAATAGGCAGATGGTTTAGAGTATCAGGAGGAGTAGAAAATGTTCTAGAGTTAAAACAAAGCATAGAGATAAGTAACATGTAAAATCACATCTACAGTACAGAAAGCAGGAAACTATTCAGAAGAAATAACATTCCCCTAAAATGTAGCAATGTGAATAAGGGTACATAAACAGCTTTACAGACTTCCATACTTCTGATTCCATTACCTAGAAAGCAAAGCTTAAAAAAATCAAAGATATTTCTAGTGATGTTCCAGGTTCTGTATAAAAGAATTCTTTTTTTAATGTTTATTTTATTTTACTTTTTTATTTTTGAGAGAAAGAGAAAGAGTGTGCGAGTAGTGGAGGGACAGTGAGAGAAGGGGACAGAAGATCAAAAACAAGCTCTGTGCAGACAGCAGAGAGCCCAATGCCACGCTCAAACTCAAACTCACCAACCAGGAGATCATGACCTGAGCTGAAGTGGTGGGCTAACTGATTGAGCCACCCAGGCTCCCCTGCATAAAAAAATTTCTAATTAATGAACTCTGGCAAAGAAATCAGGAAAGTATGCAGTTTCTTTTAGAATCAATATTCATCAAAAGTATTGGCTACTTAACAGAACATGTTAAAGTAGCAGGAAAATCTCTTCATGTGGAACAGTTTGAAGCCAAAGTAATTCTTCATTTCCCCAGCACTTTGGTCAGTCAGGATTCTTCTTTAGGTGATAAATACATTTGACAAAGTATCAATACAATTTAGTGTCTCTGGAACTTGGCCTCTGGTGCTAGGCAATTTCGGTTAGAATCCTGGATCTGGTGCTCACTGACTATGTGAAAAAATTTAATGAAAATTTAATCTTGAATAAATTTAATGAAAATATCCAGAAGTCATTTCCTTTTGCTGTGATTTATTTTGTATATTATCTTCTCATATGTTTCAGCATAACGGCTTTTATATAACCTTAAGAAAAATAATCCACAATATTATAATTATTGAAGAAAAAGAAAAGACTAGAGTATTCTAAGTACTATATATGATAATCTTAGATAAATGTCTCTTAAACTCTTCTATCAAATCTGAACTTCTGCCCTAGGGAAATCAAATGAACATAGACTTGAAATTTTTTGTGCATTTACCATGTTACTGCATGAACTCCTGGACATAGGTAGAAAATTTCACCACATAAATTTGGGCTGTCCTGTACATAGGTAAAATAATTCTATTGTGGACTGAGGTGGAGACAGATGGAAAGCTCAGCTGACGCAGGTAGGAATGAATGAGTACGTTCCCATCTGGGGGGACAGCCAGGCTTTCAGAAAATGAACCCAATAGTAATTTTTAACAACATACGTCTTTCCTTCTGGAAGCAATACACCAATCTGCAAATAATCTTGTTCCTTTTTCAGTTCTTGGAATTTAAACAACTTTAGGTTTTTGAATCTGACAAGGATTACTTTCCAGTGGAAGTGGTTCTTGGAATTTTTAAAAAATTTTCTTTCTTGATGGTTCTCCTTCGTGAAAATTCACACCTGTTTCATATATAGACAGATCTAGTTATGGGCATAAAAATAGATATAGATAAACAAATCAGCTCTTTTTGATTTTTGCTAACATTTCCTTTAATTTTGCTCTGGCTTAAATAAAATTCCTTTTTAAAATTTTTAAATGTTTATTTTTGAGAGAAAGACACAGAGTACAAGCAGGAGAGGGACAGAGAGAGAGGGAAACACAGAATCAGAAGTAGGCTCTCGGCTCTGAGTTGTTAGCATCCAGAGCCCGATGCAGGGCTCAAACTCACAAATCGTGATATCATGACCTGAGCTAAAATCAGACACTTAACTGACTGAGCCACCCTGGTGCCCCTTAAATAAAATTCTTGAAAACACTCCTTTCATAGTTTCAAAATGGAAATGGGCTTGTAAATAACCAGGTGAAAAAGTACCAATTAATAGTTTAGTCCTGGAAGATAACTTTTAAAATTTCATGTATAGTTTTTTCTGTAACTTTTCTAAAATTAAGCATTAGTGATTCCCCCCCTTGAATTTCTTTTGTTTACCTTTATGATGTGAAAGCTTTCAATCTGAAAGGTAACTAATGATTTTCTAGCCCTTCCTTTTATTGTGTCTTTAAGCCAATACAATTTCCCAGTAATTAGAAATCCATTATATTTTTTTTCAAGGGCATTTCTTCTATGCTAAAGACATTCTTGAAGGAGACACCTTAGCCTCACAGGCTAGTGACTCTGGAAACCGTCCCTTCTCTTGAGACAGTGTACTTACTGGATTTTGGAACAAGACTAATCTAGTTCTAAATTTCTGCCACACGTTAACTTAATGATTAGTTGAAAGATATTTTACCTTTGTGAATTTCAGTAAGATTCAAAATTTTTAAAAAGTTAAGGATAATCATACTTTCTTTAAATATCTCATACAAATTAAATAAGATCCATTCCTTCATTATTCAAATATCTACTGAGTACCTAATTATGTATTAAGCTCTATTCTAGGGCTTAAGGATATGATGAGGAAGCTGGGGACAGATAACCATATTCACAAATAAAATTTAAAAAATCAGTTAGTGATGATAAATGTCATAAAGAAAATACAACTGTTAAATGTGACAGTCATTGGACTTTTTTAAATGAGGTGGTTAGGGGATCCTTCTGAGGAGGTGCTATCTGAATTGAGATCAACAGACAAAAGGAGCAAGTCGTAAGAATTTTCTGGGTAGGAACTTTCTGAGCAGAAGGAAGAGTAAATGCAAAGATCTTGAGAAGGAAATAAGATCAGTATATTTGGGGAACAGAGAGGAGCCACAACAGCAGGCATTTAATGATCAAGAGAGGGCCGTAGCACAGTACTGAGATCAGAGACATTGCAGGTAGAAGCTAAGCACCATTGCTCAGAGTCAAACAAACTTGGGTTCACATTCTTTCTTAACCACCTGCCAGATCTGAGACAAGGAGCAAAGTAATTAAAGGATTTGATCACTGATTTCCTTATCTAAACTTATATACTATTGAGCTGTTATTATAATCATATTATAATACATTATATTTTATATTATAATTTTCTTTAAAGTACAGAGTACATAAAAATCCTCCCAAAATGGCAGGAGCCATTATTATTATTATTATTATTATTATTTTTATTTTACTACCTTTCCTAATGTACTCCAGTACACCTAAAGGCATAGATGTATAATCCAAGTGCACATCTATGTGGAATAACTATTTCAGTATGTAGCCAGCTAGTACAATATTTCAAATCCATTTAGGATGAAAGATTTTTAAAAAAAAAAAATGCTTTTTCCAGTCTTTCCGAGTTCTGAGAGCTTTGTGCCTTAAAGCATTATTTTTTGCCACACAAGCATAGCAAGGTTAGATGCTGACTGGAGAAGGGCAAAGTGATTTATAAAGTCACTTTCATTTTTCAATGGTTTTTCTTTCCAGTGATAAGTGAGGAAATGTCATTGGGAATGTCAGCTGGGAATAACTAAAATATTTCAGTTGCTTGTGGGTTCACTTACTTATTGTCTATATCCTGTACTTTGACATTTGATCAAAAGCCACATAAATCTTGGTTTGTTTCCTCCAAACCAAGTTTATTTCTTCTGTATCCTGAATTTGATCCTTCTTTCCCATATTGTATTTCTTTATCACTCCTGTCATTGTTGGTTCTTCTAATGATCCATGTTCCTCTGCAGCTGTATTTCCATTGGAATCATTCTTTCAAACCTGTTTTGAGCCCTCTCATTAGTCCCTCAACATTTGGTCCCCCAATATTTACATACAGGGAAGAAATTTTATTAAAAAGCTAATAGCAGAGATGTTTTTGAAAGAGTAGAAGTCACCATTATTTCCAGATTTGGCATATGAGAAAAACCATCAAAAACATGCAGCAACAGGCTTTATATTCAAATCACAACTATTCTATTTTAAAATGTCAGATATATGGATATTTAAAAACTTATGGAATACTGTCATTCAGATAAATCATATCAGTGCTTCACTTAATTTCTCATTATTTATTCTGACATTTTATTACATATATTGTTGAATTGCATTTTATGATTTGTTAAACAAAGGCACTTTTGTGTGACATGAAGACACATGAGCTGAACTTAAACTTTTTAAATGGAGAGGTTATTTTTTGTTTCTTTTAAAAAATAGAGTTTTTAGAATATTAAACAAAAATACATTTGAATTACAGAGAAATTCATCCATAATAAAAAAAAATAGAAAGAAGAAAATGGAACCCACTCCTGAACTTGGCTTCATGTCCAAACATATTTTCTCAGGAGGTGGCCCAACAGGTAAAAGCAGATGAAAGTGTGTGAGGGGCTAAGTAAGGGAGCGGCTGGCCTCTCTAACCATATCATTCAGCTCTGGCCATCGTAACAAACTACCACAGACTGGAGGACTTCAACAACAGAAATTTATTTTCTTGGTTCTAAGGGTTAGAGGTCCAAAGTCAGGGTGACAGCAGATATAGTGCCTCCTGAGGCCTTGCTCTTTGACTTACAGATGGTACTTTCTTCCTGTATCCTCTTGAGGTCTTCCTCTGTGTATGCACATCCCTGATATCTCTCTATGTGTCTAAATGTCCACTTCCTATAAGGACACCAGACAGATTGGATCAAGAGTCACTCTAATGGGTTCATTTGCTCTTAATCACCTCTTTAGAAGACCTATCTCTAAATATAGTCACATTCTGAGGTATAGAGGTTTCGAGCTTCAACATATGAGTTGGGGGAGCATATAATTCTGCCCATAACACTGTCCATTTTTAATCCCCAGAGATTTTCTCTATTTTGTGCCTGGGGTGATCACAGTCTTAGGGACTGGCTACCAGAAAAAAAAAAAAAAAAAGATCAAACCTAAATCTGAGGAAGATACTAGAATGCTCATTGTTTATTTATGATGAAAACTAAGAATGTTACTCAAACTAAAAATTCTATTATTTACATCACAGAAAATGCTCCCTGTGCTCAAGCTACATTGGGCTTAGAAAGTTGCCCTGTCTGTTGTGTGTTTTCCAAAATCACTAAGCAATTAACTCAATTCTAACATTCCCTATGTAGAAAAAGCATCAGTCCCACAGGTAAGAGCTCAGTCCCACAAGACTACTGTTCTACCCAGATCGCAGCATCCTCACCGACCAGAGACCACCAGGGAGACCGAGTCACACATGCAAAGGCAAAGGGCTTTATTACAGGCTAAAGCTAGGGCTCACAGACTTCACCAGCAAGTGGGTCCGTGCTGAGAGCCTCGAACAAGGGCAGAGTAGGGTTTTTATGGGGTTTGAGACGGGGGAGTTACAGAAGTTGTGACTTGGGAACAGTGATCCAATCATAATTATTCAACATCATTGACAGCGGGTTTGACCATACACATTGTCTAGAGTATTAGTTACTTTTGGCGGGATCCAATTACAACATTTAGAGTACCTTTAAATTCAACCAATCACAGAGCCAGCCTAGGGTCTTGTTAGGCGACTAACAGGTTAACTTTAACATTAGATAACAGGGTCCTATCTATAGTTTCTATCTCCAGGCCTCTCCCTTAACAATGTGGAGGGTGGTCGTTGGCCTTTCCTGATTGGGTGTTGCAAGGGTGGTTACTCCTGCCTTGGGCAATGTGTAACTACCTGATAGTTTCGGGGAAAGCCAAAACTCAGGCCTTCTAGTTTAGAGGGGAAACTTAAAGCCTGTCATGGAGTCAGTTTGGTTTAGACGTTTAGACTTGTGGCCTTACAGTACAACCACTTCAGATGTAAATTGCAAGTCAAGTGTTTTATCTGTGCTTCTGACAAATCAGCTATAGATTGGATGTTTCTACAACCTTCTCATTGGGTTTGATTAATTTACTAGAGGAGCTCACACAACTCAGAGAAACATTTACTTATGTTTACCAGTTTATTATAAAGGATATAGATGAAAGCCAGAAGAAGAGGTGTATATGGTGAGGCTTATAAGGGTCCTGAATGCTGGAACTTCTGTCCTTACAGCACTGGGACTTACCACCCTCCCAGGAAATGGATGTGTTCACCAACCTGCAACCTCTCCAAACCTGCCCTTTGGGTTCTTTTGAAGGTATGATTGACTAAGTCATTGCCCATTGTCAATTGAACTAAAATCTCCAGCCCCCTCACTTCTCCCCAGAAGTGGGGTGGGGTTGGAGGTGGGACTGAAAGTTCTCTCTAATCCTTGATTGGTCTCCCTGGTAACAAGCTCCCATCCTTAGGGGCTTTCTGAAAGTCTCCTCATTAACATAAACTCAGATGTGGAATAATAAAAGGGGTTGTTATGAAAAGGGACTTGTTATGAATAGCAGAAGACACTTCTATCACTCTTGTCATGCAGGAAATTCCAAGGGTTTTAGGACTTCTGTGTCTGAGAGTGAGTCCAGAAGACTGTGAGATGAAGACTGAATAATATACTTCTTGTTATACATCACAATATACCTTCCACTCAGAAATATGCTTAACTAATAATTATCCATTTCACTTTTGATCAATATCTTTTTCTTTACATTTGTTCATGAATATAAAAACTTCCAAATATGAAGTTTTATTGGTATATGAATCACCTGATCTCCTAGACTGATTTTACAAACTGACTCTGACAATAATTGATTTCTCTTTGTTTTTGTTGGTTAGTTCAGGCGTCACAGTATGGCCCAAAAGAATAGGATTTAATAAAGACCACAAGTTAGATTTTGTTATCTTTCATTTTCATACATGCAAATGAATCAATGATTACCTTTTCCCATGAGGTTAAGTATTCTATTATCATAGAACAGCAATTTTCACTTTTACAGATGTACATTTGTTGAACGTTGATATTGTTTACATCTTATTAGTGAATGTACCACTTAATTATTATAGAGTAGTTAATGGTTAAATAACATTCCATTATTCACTTATAGTTAGATGGTGACTTTATGTCAATTGTTTTTCAATATAACTACCATTGTGAAGAGCATTTGTTTGATATGAGTCTTGGGATACTTTTAATCATTGGATAATTTATAAATAAAATTGTCCCCCAAAATTTACCATATGAAGGGATGTGGTGCATTTTTAAGGTTGTTGATACATACTGTACAAACTATCCTATATAAGTGTGGTTCTAATTCATACTTCCAGTAACAGTGTTGGAAAGTTGTTTCTCCATAGGTACTGTTTAGGAGTAATTTGGTAGAATATTTTATTTTAAAAATATTTTTATTTTGGTATATTAATAACTGGCATCTCATTATTTTAATATGCATTTATAGTAAATAATTAGGTAATCTGGCTTTATATATGTTTAATGCATATTTTTTGAATTACCTGTTTATGTCTTTTGTTCCTTTTGCTATTGAATCATTTACATTTTTCTGATTTATATGAGTTCTGTATTTTAATTATACAAAGCATTTGTCTTAGTTTTAAAAAGGTATCAATATTTTTGTACCTGACATTTTTGATCGCCTGAGATTTTTATGTTTGTGTATTCAAAAATTAGTATTTTTTCTAAAACAAATACTCAGGTTCTTCTTTTCTTACCCAAAATTCATATCAATCTTTATATATGTTGTGTACTGTGTTTTCAAATGAAATACACTTTATTTTTTCAATAAACTGTGTATGCTGCACAATGTCCAACATTTTTCCAGATTAAGCACCTGCAACTCAGTTACTTGATGATTCTTTCTTTTTTTTTTTTTTAATATTTTTATTTATTTCTAGGAGAGAGAGAGACAGCGTGAGCAGGGGAGGGTCAGAGAGAGAGGGAGATACAGACTCTGAAATAAGCTCCAGGCTCTGAGCTGGCAGTCAGAACAGAGCCCGACACGGAGCTCGAACCCACGAACCGCAAGATCATGACCTAAGCGAAAGTCGGACGCTCAACCGACTAAGCCACCCAGGCGCCCCTGGATGATTATTTCTTATCAGAGGCTGGTAGTGTGGTAAAAGAACCATGAGCTATATGATGTTGCCCAAAATTACTTGTTCTCACAGAAACCTATTTCCTATAAAGTGAGGATACTAAATTCCTCACAGGGTTGATGTGAGGCTAAAACATTATATATGTGAAAACACCTGAAAAACATTCAATAAATATTAGTGACTTTCATTTTGACTGATATGTTACAATTGAACATCAATATTGTTTACCTTTCACTGGTGAACTTATTACTTGGTTTACCTTTATCTTCAATATAATGTAGCCCACTCTCTGAAGCATTTTGACATTTTTTAATGTACTGATATACTAACATGCTAATACAATTGTTTATATGTTTATATATAACTTTACTACTTAGAATCCCTTGCTACCATTACTTCCTTTTATCCCCCTGCGAGTTATGTATTTCACTATATGATATCTCCATATAGCCGAGGAAATTGAATACTAAATCACTACAAATTACTTCAGCAATATAGGAAATATCAGCTGCCAAAATAAATATTCTATTTCTTTTGTATGAGGCTGCTTTCAGTAATTTGTGATGTTAATTAATTGTAACATTAATACACAATACACAAATTGTGTACATTAATACGCAATTAATACACTTAAACAAAATGAATTTATTAGTTTTTGAAGTTGGATGTCTAAAGATGCAGTTAGCTTCAGGGACTCCAGGGACTCAAAGATATAGTCAGAAAAAAATTATCTTGCTCTCCTCTCACTGCTTACCATGCCCTGCCCCGCCCCCACTACCGTTACTTGTTTCTCTGTCAAAAGACATATGTCTCCAATGACTTTAAGCCGTTTTCGATCCTTATTGATTTAGCTATCAGTAATACTATTTCACCACCTTTAGCTCAGAAATGTGTTCGGGAAGACTTCAACTGTCCTTCATCTCGGTTTGGGTCACATGCTTCATCTGTCTTCAATTACTATGTTGGCAGTAACTCAGCAATATGATTGGCCCAACTGGGGATACGTCAATTTCATGACCAATCACTTCGCTGCCTTTTGGCTAAACTGAAATGCGATCTCAAAACCAGCAGGAAGGATACTGTAATTGGGAGATCCATCAAGACCACAAGAACAAAGAAGGAACACTTCCCCAAGTTGCATTGTGTTTTTAGAGAGGATGTGACTGGGAAAACCTGCTTGGCAGGATCAAAACAAGGGCTACCTCAACATACTGCTCATTTTATCAAACCACACTGCTTTTGTTAGGACATAATAGAAGTTGCTACAAGGAAATTTTCTTTAATCCCCCCAAATTTATCCAAATGCCCAGCAATGCTGACTTCATAGCACTTTTCACTCATAGAGAACTGGGCTTAATCTATAGGATTATTATTCAAAGTTTCTTATACCCAGATTTGACGGCCCTTCACAAAGGCATAAGAAACAGCAATTATCTTAATTAAAATATATTTGTAACAAAAATTTTCAGTAGTATACACCTTAATTCTTACAGCCTCAAATCAAGTTTACTTTAGCTCCTGGAGTTTTTGGTGTGATTTTTTCCCCCAGTGTTTGTAAGTGCCTTGCAAATTTCTGAGCAAATGATCCATTTGTATGTTATGTTAATGGCATAAGTGACTAATAATTGCATTCATAATTATCTTTACTTTAGCATGGCATTCCGAGCCTCATGAATTCAAAAACATCCAACCATGAAAATAGACCTTTAGTGGCACATGATACAATCTAATTTCCTTCCACCCAAAGGGTAATTTAGCAATATTGACCATTTAAAGGGCCAAATCAAACAAGATAATGAGGGATAATTCACTTTTCTCTTCCTGGCTTACCAGCCCAGATTTGGACAATATGGACAACAGAACAATGCCACCATAATTATTATTTGGCTTTCAGAGCTATACAAATGAATAATCTTTTTCAAAGCCGCTTCCAAAAAAAAGTTCTAACGTTGTTATATAACTACACTTTTTCCTTGCCTTGGCTATTTTGGTCTTGTTAAAATGTTGTTTTTGATCAAATAGCCCATACACGATTAGCTGCAGTATTATAAAATAAATGAATCACAGCTGCACTGAAAAATACATAAGCAAGAACAAAGAATGATAAATGCAAAAACAATTCCATCTCTAGCTGGAAGTATCCTGACAGCAATAATTATAGAATGCAATAGAGCCAGTTTGTCCATCATACATTAATTTGACTACATTCTAAAATGCTGCCAGAAATTTAAGGAATAACTTAAAATGTGTTTTCGTTATATTGATCTCCTGTATCTACTTCTGGAAAACTGAAACGCAAGGACATATCTAACATAAAGAGAGGTTATAGCCTTTGAACGTGGTGACAAGTGGTAAGAGTTTTTATGTAAACATGTGTATGTGCTTTGTTGATCTTACATTATGCCCTCCCCTGCCCAACAGACTTTTTTTCAGACCTTGTTGCTTTCTGACATTCAGAGAAAGATTCCTGGTTATTCTAGCAGGAGTATAATCAGTTCACCACCAGATATATTAAGTATAACTAAGCACAAATTGCTATATAATAATGGAGCCCAATTATGAGATTAAAAGCAAAAAAAGAGAGAGAGAGACGAGACAAGAAAAATCTTCAATAAGAACAAGAGCAACAGTGGAGGCAACACCAACAGAACTGACGCTTTTTCTCAGGAATTTCTTTTTTTTCCTAAGAAAGAGGTGAGTCAATAATGTGAATGATAAATTAATTTGTATGCTCTAAACTTGATGAGAAAAAGATACTGACCACCTTCCCTTAAAAAAAGCAATGGAGAGAAGAAATGAAAAAAGTTGGAGAATAGAAAAATAGAGGTCCCACGTGCAATGTTCCTGAGAGAGGTACAAGATCACGTACGGCAGCTACAAGGAAGTTCTCATTCAGGTAAATGCTGAATTGTAAAATGTGCACTCAGGTCAAAGCACCTAGATTCAAACCATGGCTGTGTGTTTGCCAAGCTGAGGCACCTGGAACAAGTTACTGAACATTTCTGTGCCTCAACTTGCTGATCTGTAAAATGTGAATACTTAGAATACCTGGCGTGAGGATATAACAAGGTTTAATTCTAACAACCTGACACATAGAGAATCCTCAAAAAACATTAGCAATGATTGCAGTAAAACTCTAAAACAAATTTGTGTTATTCATTTCCTGTTTTCCCATTGCCCACTACTCTCTGTTGATTGAGTGAAAAATCAAAGACAGAAGGAAACATTTCTAACTTGAGAAAAGACCCCCATATGCAGAATAAGGTAGCTCATCATTTTCTAGGCAGAAATCGAGAGACATATTAGACATATTCTGGCCAGATTTTGGAACTGCGTATGTAAAGCAAAATCTCTAAAAAAGCATGAAAAGCAGAATATTTATATTATGTACATTTTAATCTTTCACATTAGGCAGTTTATGTAATTATTCTCTGATCTGCTTTTTTAACCTGCCATATCCTGGAAGTCTTTCCACGTCACTGCATGCTTAGCTATCTTATTTTTGAAAACACACATAATAAAGTTTGATATTTTTAAAAAGTATTCTGAATCATTGCCTTTGCCAGGGGAGAAAACATTGTATTATTCTAAATGAGGACCTGATAAAATTTGTTTTCTCAGACTACAATATAAAAATGCACTTCTTACCTTCTTCCTTTGTTATACATTATTTAACTGGGTGTACTTGTTAATGATCAATTTTGAAGAAATGGTTTGGAATTTGGACATAGCATTCTTAGTCATTAAAAAAGAATTAGTTTAATTGCTCCAGGATGTATGCCATTTTGTTTGCAAATTGCATTGCACTTCTCAATGTCATCCAAAAACTGGAAGGCCATATGGCTCTCACATCAATATTATAACAACTTTTTAAGGAAAAGGGCACCTCTTGTAAACACACACACACATACAAATATATAGAAGTGTTAAGGTTTAGTACATTCTAGCAGAGAAAGTTTGTCTTTTGAGTCAGAAAGAACAAGAAAGATCAAGAGGTGCTCACACCAAGAAATTCAAGTGAACTTAGAGCTAACATCTCAGCTCTCTAGTCATATCTCTTGCCCTGTGAGTTCCATGGCAGAGCAGGGTGGCCCAGTTAGATCCTGTGCAAGCAGTGGGTTTGTGTCACAACAGAGGTACCCCAAGCTTAGGAGTCCCCATTTTTTATAATTGCTGCAAGAAAATCTGCCCGAACTTTACCCTAGAGGGATATATTATGTTTATTACACTGTTCAACCAACTTCTTCATTTGTTGCTGAAGAAAATACTGTCTTCCCAGGCTGTTCGCTATACAAACATAGGTTTAACAGATAGTCTAGAACAAAATGTTGAGAGTGCCTCTCTCAATATGTGCAGAAACACAAGAATGGTCTCTCAACAGTTACAGAGTATTATCCAGATTTTTAGTCACTAGCTCCCTGGTCACGATGGTTTTTGCACTCCCAAAACATTGCTATGTAATAGTCCATATACTTCCTCAACCTTGTCAAGGCATTGTGATATATTGGAAGGAAAATGGGCATTGGTTTAAAAGAGATGTAAGTTTTAATCTCAATCTATTACTGTGTTTAGAGAGACAGCAGAATTAGTATTCAAAGATTGTTAACAATGAGATTTTCAACTATAGACTTTGGGATCATATTTTAAATGTTATATTTCCATATCATTTGCATATTTAATAGCAAGCAATACCATCATCTCATAAAACATATTATAAGTATAATTTTTAGATAGTAATCTATCCCTTCCTGAAATCTCTTTCATTTCTGCAGTAATTCATTCAGCAGTTTGATAATCAGTATTTTGGTCAGGAACTGAGATACAACCCAGCATGGCTTCAAATCATTGGAATGACTTATGAACAACATCAGATTAATGTTTTTGGAAATATTATGGTGACAAAATTCTATTATTGTTCCTTAAAAGAGAAACAAGTTATATAACTGGTGAGTAAAAAAAAATGCTTATAGCCTTTTAAAATGAGTGTCCAATTGTTATGCAACACTATATACTAGTTCTAAATAAAATGTTTGATTTTTTTACTTCAAAAGTGGACTTTTAAATTTAAAAAAAAATTACTATCTTCTTCATGCCTTTGAAATGGTTTGAATTCCTTCCAAAAGAAATGACAAAATGACAAAAATCATTTAAAGATGGATTTCCAGTTATGTCTCCCAACAACCATAGTCAAAATTTTTCTAAACTTTCAATGTAGAATGTGCTTGTACCATGTTTCACATAGTTGAAATTGCTGAAAACATGAATTTTTGAGACCTAAACCCCCCTGACCTTTTCTATATAAAGTGGTACTAGAATTCATTGGCTGAAGAGTTGCATTATTGCAAAATAGTCAACAGGATAATATAGCAAAAACTATAGTGCACACTGATAAGTGAGACCAAAATTGCCAGGATACTCTGCAGATATATTTCAGTTTGATAGAATAAAGTAGGTAAGTGCAGTGACCACAGCATTCCTCACAAAACACTATATTCATCTCAAGAAATACAGTTCTACCACAATAGAGGCTTGCTGTCCACAATATCTGTTGGCAAATATATTTACTTTGGTGAAAAACACTAGTATATAAATCAAAGAGTACATATAATTTGCAGAAGAAGAAGAATGAATATGAAACACCAGAAATTTCAACTATTTTCTAAAATGTGGCAATCTATATAATTCATTCATTCGACAAATAGTTGTCAAAGGCCAAAAATGGAACAGGAATTTGATAGACACTGGGAATTCAAATGGAAAATAATGAACAGAATTTCTGCCCGTGTTAAGCTCACAATCTGTACTTCATTGTGGAATAACATATAAAAGGAGGGAAACATAATTTCTGTTTTATTATAATGTTGAGAATAATGGTAAAAAATGATTCCATGCTATACTGGAAAAATAGTTTCATTGCTAGGGTGCCCTGTTATTGAGAAAAACCATCTAAGTAGAAGATGAGGGGATTCTTATTCTCAGTTTTGCCAGCCTAAATGATTTCCCTATAATATTTAAAGAAAACTTTTATAAGTTTATCTATTTTGAAAGAAGCATGCACACAAGGGGGAGAGGAAAAGAGAGACTCCTAAGACGGCTCCAAGCTGTCAGCACAGAGCCCATCACTCGGCTTGATCCCACTAACTGTGACATCATGATTTCCGTCAAAATCAAGAGCCAGATGCTCAACCAACTGAGCCACTCAGATGCCCCAAATTCACCTATACCATTTTTGAAGTAACAATTTAGGTGGCTAAAATGAAAGTGCTGTAAAGGAAGAAATAACAATCTTCATCTTTCAAAATACCGAAAAACCTAATTAAATTATTATAGTTTAGTGTTCCTTTTTAACCTTAGGCTTACTGATAGATATAATGTTTAAATAAAATAAAATCCTTTCACTAATATTAGTTTTTTATGCTACTTTGAAAATAGGAATAAAGTAGAAAGAATTCATACAGCTTCAAGAATCCTTCTAATGTTTTGAAGACAATATGAACTGTATTTATTATTATTGTGTGGAGACATCAACATGGGGCAAAATGTAACTGTACTTGGCTTTTGGAAATCTCCAGACTGGTGTGTAATGTTGAACATGATTAATGTTCCAGAAAAATTATTTTCAAAGTAATCCTCCAGGGCCAAGGACAAGGTTTATACAAATTAGATAAATTGTGTCATATTGTGTGTAATTTAAGAGTGGTCCAATCCAGGGGAGCCTGGGTGGCTCATTCGGTTATGCATCCAACTTGCACTCAGGTCATGATCTCAGTTTGTGAGTTCAAGCCCCCCAGTGGTCTCTCTGCTGTCAACACAGAGCCTGTTTCTGATCCTCTGTCTCCTTCTCTCTCTGCCTTTACCCTACTGGTTCTCTCTCTATCTCTCTCTCTACTTAAACAAATACACTTTATTTTTTTAAGTTTTATTTATTTATTTTGAAAGAGAGCGAGAGAGAGAGAATGAGAACAGGGGAAGGCAGAGAGAGAATCCCAAGCAGGTTCCATGCTGTCAGATTGGAGCCCTGATGCAGGGCTCAAACTCACAGACCATGATTGCATGACCTGAGCTGAAACTAAGAGTTGGACACTTAACCGACTAAGCCACCCAGGCGCCCCATTAAACAAACTTAAAAAAACGAATTGGTTCAATCCAAAAGTAAAATGAGGGGTACCTGGGTGGCTCAGTCCAGTAAGTGCCCAATTCTTGATTTCGGCTCAATCCCAGTCAGGATCTCACAGTGTAAGAGTCCTGATAAGGCTCCACATCCGTCATGGACCCTGCTTAAGATTCTGTCTCTCCCTCTATCAGCCCCTCCCCCTCTCTCATTCTCTCTCTTTCTCAAAAAAGAATAAATAAAAAAGTAAAAGTAATATGAGAGAATGACTGTCACATGTAACTCATGATGCTTAGCTCTTCTTTCTAGTTTGACTTCCTTGCAAATCTGAACAAACTCACTCTAGCGTAATCAATATGTTAGGCTGAGGAAATGTTCATAAATTAGATTCCTGTTTCCTTCATTTTCAGTGGAAGGGTCCTTGTGAAGACAGAAGACCTCACTTATTGCAATTTCACTCCGCCTCTGCTCCATACATATTTTTTAACCCCCAGAGTACTTTAAAAAATTACACTTCTGGTTTAGATGAACCACAGAAATATTACTTAAGAATGTGAACTTTATATGCCTAAATCTCACTCCCCATGGTAACACACTATTCTCAATTCCATTACACTGCTGACTGCTGAACAATGTGGGGGTGAGCAGCACTGACAAACTTCTCTCTGCCCCCCCGTGCTGTGTAATTTCCAAATATAGCTTTTGACTCCCTCAAAACTCAATTGCTAGTAGCTTATGGTTGATCAGAACCCTTACCAATAACAAACTGTCAATTAACACATATTTTATATGTTATATATATTATATACTGTATTCTTACAATCAGCTAGAGGAAGGGAAATGTTATAAAGAAAAGCATAAGGAAAAGAAAATACATTTACAGTACTATTTTGTCTCTATCAAAAAATGTCAACATGCAAGTGGACCCTTGAAGCTCAAATCCATGTTGTTCAAGGCTCAATATTACTTGTTTTTCTTTAAAGGACTCAGAAATAGCCTTAACACCTCCTTTTTCATTTGCCTCTATGTTTAGTATGATCTGAGAAGACTTTGTCTTCTTATATATCAGTACATACTAACTTCACCTCTGTAAGCCACTTAAGAAGATAACAGAGAGTATTAACTAAAAACGGAAACAGAGAGCGCTGAACAAGGGAAACTATCTTTAAATCTAAGTGATTTATCAAGGCACATGGTGCAGATTTCAGAAAGTTTGGGTTAGTTGCCGATGCTGCAGCTAATAGTGCAAGAGGGTAAATATTATTTCACCTATATCACAATTGTGTCCAAGTAGGTGAGCAATAATGTTTAAATAAGGCAGACTAAGACCCTGTATCTCAGCTTTATCATCTACTACTTGTATGAACTTGAACAAGTTGTTAAATTTCTTAATCCTTTTTATTTGAGTATAGTTGACATGGAATGTTACATTATTTCCAGGCGAACAGCATAGTGGAAATAAGAACAGCATACTTCTCTATACAGTATGCTATGCTCACCACAAGTGTAGCTACCATCTGTCACCACAGTGTTATTACAGCACCATTGACTATACTCCCTTTGCTGTGCCTTTTCGTCTTGTCACTTCCAGTTATGGAGTTTTGTGATTTCTCTAAACTGGTTTTGTTATCTTAAAATTTATATTATAAAATTTCTTAATCATGAGTCTATATTAACTATTATATTAGATAGTGCATATAAAATGTTTAGGGCAGTGCCTGTGGCTATTCAGTAAATATCTTAAAACTTAATATTATCAATAATTACAAATTTATGTTTCTTCCAATAACTAGAGTCCCATGAACATTTAGTTTTGTGTGTATGTTTACATATTTAAATGATCAAAAAGAGGGGGAAAAGGAAGGAGCATAAACACAGTCTTTTTTAGAGATGTCATAGTATAAGGGATGTCATTCTGTTCTACATTTTGTTTGCTCTCCACTCTACAGACTTCCATTAAGTGACCATTATATATTCTTATGTCTTCAACTACCAAGACAATTGTGCAGAGAAATTTATCTCCAGTGCAGACCTCTCTTATCAGGCTTACACTCTGTAAAAAACTACTCATTGCATATTTCTTTTTGGATGTCCCACTGCAACCCTAAACTCAGCATATTTTCAAAATGTTATTCTGAAAATCTGTTTCTCCTCCTGGATTCATTAACAGCCACTGAGCTACAAACAACTCTTCTCTTTCTTTTTGATCTTCACAGGTCATCACAACCCAAGTTGTAGCAAGCCTACCTCTTTAATCTTCATCAATCATGTCTCTCTTCTTTGTCTCCAGCACTATGCCACTTCAGCTGAGGTCCTGATCATCCTCTGTGCATAAGGAGACTATAGCCTCCTCACACATCTCTCTACCTCCATTCTTGCCTCCATTGTTATCCCAAGGGAATTTTTGAAATTTGAAAACAGATCGTGAAAAGATCCCCATCACCTTCAGGATAAAATCTGAAGTCTTTAGCATGGCATACAAGTCTCTCATTTACATTCTCTCATATTTCTAGCTCTTGCTTCATCCTATCCCATGCACTGTGCTGAGAATTACTTGAAGTGTATCAAATATTCTATGGTTCCGTCATACCTTTTATTTTTTTTTCATTTTCCCCAAGTGGTTTATTCTGCCTACAATGCCACCCCCCATTACATATTTTTAAAATCTAGATAACTCATAACTAGCTGCATAACTTGGCTTAGATGCCTTTACTTCTAGGTAGTCTTCCCTAGACCTTCTCTCTACACGTCTTTGCCTTTACAGCTGCACTTATTCTGTGCATGGTGATGGGTTTCCTTGTCTTCATCCCAACATGAGCCTGAGTTTTCTGATGGAAGGAGAAGTGGCTTGAATCTCCATATCCCATGTAATAATTCCCACCATCCCACACACCCAGAAATGACCATGTATTAAAAACAGTGGGCTACGTAGATTTGAATAAATGATATTATAACCTTCCTCAATCACATATCATGCTTTTGTGTCCTCCTTTATGTCTGTTTATATGCTCCCTATCTTCTCCCAAAACTTACCCATACCTGAAGTTCTGTATGAGGCCAAAAGGAAATAAGACAATGAGCTTCTTTCTGTAGACTATTTCCCCCAAATTCACTCTTATTAATAGCTGCTAACTTGAAGCATGGGGTGTAAAAGGAAACTGGTTATTGTCTACTGTCTTAATATTGGCCTTGTCCACTAAATATGATCCTTTGTACTTTTATGATCACTTTAAGATAGTTAAATTTATAGATATTTTATGTATACTAATTAGAAAAATGTTTTTCGAATGATTGGAATTAGACTGGGTTACCTCAATTTACATGTTCAACTTTCTAAAGAATTACTTTTATTCTCAGACTCACATGCAGTTTAAGGGGATACCAGCCAATATTAGAGACAAAATGTCCTAACCTTTGAAAATGTTCCACTTTGGTGGTGTGACTGTTGCCGTGACTGACACATGGATGCTAGGCTTTGAATGGGCACCACAACTCATGCTGAGAATCTTCAGGAAATCAAGTTAGTGGT
The DNA here is from genome assembly GCF_003009895.1 of Hyaena hyaena. Classification (NCBI taxonomy): domain Eukaryota; kingdom Metazoa; phylum Chordata; class Mammalia; order Carnivora; family Hyaenidae; genus Hyaena; species Hyaena hyaena. The sequence goes on from NW_024081349.1 coordinate 941,814, forward strand.
ATTTTCTGCTCAGTTTTATAAAAATCAGGGTCACCAAAAACTATAAATGCTTAGGTGATATTTTTGGAAATGATTTCCTTTAAACCTCAAGTACAAGGTGTGCATTCATTTGTATGCTGTGCTTAATTTGAATGTGTGCTGAAGAAACCAAAATATGTTCTGTAAGCAAATGAAGGCAAATATCTTTAGAGCTTAACCTCTCTACATATGCACAACTCCTGAGCAGTGAAATGAAATCATGTTGCTTGCTGGATTTGTGTAGACTTTTTGTGAATATCTGATATTGTTAACTTTATCACTTTTGTCGACATGGAGTCTTTTGTCAGTGAGCCATCATCCCAGCAGGCTCAGTTCTGAGGGCAGGCATTAACTTTGCTAACGCTGTGAGGATCCTCAAACATTAGTATTCTAATGAGGCACTCATGTGTCTCCTTCTATATTAAGAGCATCTGTATACTAAACCTGCTGCTTCTATATCTACACCAAAGTCACAGATAGTGGATTGAAGAAAAATAGACCTGAAACCAGAAGTTAATTTTTTGTAATGCTTTTTACAGCTTGCCATTTATAACACCTAAAGTCACTGACAAAGTAGTTCAGCCAATTAGTCATCAGTGGGGGACCCCAAAACACTGTGCCCCTCTTTAAAAACAGAAGCAAATTGTGATCTAATGTCTGCCTATTTTATTTGCTTGTTTGAAGAGCAAGAAAATATGGAGCTCTCCTTGATCCCAGGACTTTTGAACCAGGAGTGTTTTAATGGTAAAATGATGAAACTTTCCTGACTTTTTCCCAGCTCAGTAAAAGGTAAGCCAAGCTGTGCTGTGAATACCAAAGCCTCAGGCAGATTTCCACCAAGAGGGCAAAGTTGTTTTTCTTTCTTTGAAGGAGTACATGTGGCTCCTGCAGAACCATGAAACTAGGGGAAAACTGAAGAGGAAACAGTAAATCTGTAGGGAAAAAAAAAGACGTGGTATAATATATACATAACAAATCACTTCAAAATTTGCTCCGAAGATCTAAAATAATTAAAAGGCTTTGGAAAAAATGGGCATAACTTTCCTGCCAAAAAGTTACTTAACATACCCTCAACTTTTTCCCTCTTGGTTTGCTGAAAATTGATATCCTTATAGATGTCATTTGTAGAAACTGAGTTAGCATTTATAAGTAGGAATATTCATTATATTCCTTACACGTGCATATATTTAAATTTGCAGTTCCCCTTATTATTATAAAACTTTTGCAAAACTTTAACAGAACAGTGTTGAACAATGTATGCATTTTAAGATCTAATATTTGTACTAAGCCTGAAATAATGAGGACATTTTGGAATAAAGTAATAATGATCTCTTGAGGTGCCAGAAGAGTTTCATATCAGCTTGGACTTACAAACACCAGTGTAGGGATTTTGAGAATTCTTGTATACAAGAAATAAAGCTGAAATCAATCAGCATACCTCCTGAGTTCTCATTCCAAGCTTTCAGACTGCACTCACAAAGGCTAATTTTAACTATAATTTTGGGGTTTCCCCCATCTAAAGCTTCAATTGATTAACAACATTATATGGACAAAGGTCCTTGACTCAAATACAACTCCTTCCTCCTGCAATCACCACTGTTGACGTCATGGGGAAGAGTGAACTGTGCAACCATGTATATACTGCTTTCTGAGGTTGTTGCTTCTTTATCTTTGGGTTCCCTAGAATAAACTCTGTTACACAAATTTTAATACTGTCATCAAATTGGACAAAAGGAGAAACATCCAGTCAACATTTATGCTTAGACATTTCAAAAATATCCACATCAATTTTTTTTTTATTTTTAATGTTTATTTTTGAGACAGAGAGCGAGTGAGAGAGAAAGAATGTGAGAAGAGCAGAAAGAGTGGAAGATACAGAATCCGAACCAGGCTCTAGGCTCTGAGGCTCTGAGCTGTCAGCACAGACTCCATCATGAGGCTCAAACCCACCAGCCGTGAGATAATGACCTAAGACAAAGTCGGAAGCCTAACCAACTGAGCCACCCAGGCACCCCTCCATATCAATTTATATAGCTATTCACGCATTCATCAAACATTGGTCGAGCCCCCATCATATCCATGTACAGACCCTCTAAGAACTGGAAATAAAGGCATCCTGATCCAGGCTTGAAAACTTTATGAGCTCGTATCAGGAGACAGCCACGTATACAATAAGCGGAACAATAGGACATAGAATTCTGTGTGCCTTTATGTTACTGACGAATTCCACAATTAAATAAAAATTCAGGAAACAAATACTTCTTTGATAAATTTGAAAGTCTGAAACCTAGTTTCAGATTAAGTTTTTTATAGCAATCACAATATACCAATAATATTTTTGACTGTTCAATCTAACTCAACCAAACTCAACTTTCTAATTTAAAAAAATTATTTGAAGTGTTTATTATTTGATATTCAAAATCTTTCTTTATTAAACAAATCATCGTAAAAGTCTTAACATTAACTTCAAAATTTAACAATAAATCACAAGATATTTTAAGAAAGAATTCTGTTTGTTAAGGAGATATAGAGACAAGACAATAGTACGGTGTATGTGTAATATAATGTAATAGACATTTTGAATAGCATACTACTTGAATATTCATGTGCAATAATGGCAATTTCTAATTAAAGGGCTATAGTTATTTTAAAGCTGTAAACCATGGTTTTTAAAATGAAATATTAAATGATTAAAATAGATTTCTCCTATTTCATGCAGCAACTGTGATTATATGTAAATTTATCTACAATTAGATAAAATGTGTGAAAAGCTATAAAGATTGCTCTACACTAGTTGATCAAATGAGTCCGGATTTTATCCAGTGCAGACCATCTGATTATGTATGCAGACACTTATCTTTCTGTTTGAATAATGCATGGGAATGATAAGATGTTTATTTTGAGATTTCAAAATGAACAGTGACTGTGCTCTGGAAACAAAGCATTTTGTTTGTATATTTATTTATTTTAAATGTCTCTGTCTCCTGAGCCCACAGCGGGAGAGTTTAGGACCTCCAAAGAGTCCCCTGATCTCTATCTGCTATCATATTTCAACTCATTTGACTTTGAACAACCACTTCAAAGTAAATTGCTTAAGAAACAATTCTCAATTTAGGTCAATTAAAGATTTTGGGGTATGTAAGAACTTAAAACTTTTATAATTTAAAACTAAAACAAAGAAAAGGAAAACAAAAGGAAAACTGTAGCCTTACTTTTTGAAGTTGAAGGGAGTATGATAAAAAAGTGACACTCATAATATATAAAGAGAATATGCTAACAAGTACAATGTGCCATTCTTTTACTAATAGATGTGTGGAAAATGGAAATGAGCTGATATTTAAAAAATTATACAGATGTTTAAGAAAAATATGAAAAAGATTTCAACATCATTAGAAATAAAAACATCTTAAACATATATATATGCATATACATTATATATCTTTTTACATATATCTATATTCCTATACCTCTATATTATATAAATATAAACAAATATTTTATATATACAGAGTATATACTCCTATCAACTGAACAAGGCCAAAAACCATGTAAGCATATCCAACTTATAGATGAGTTTTTATACATATTAAGAAGAATGGAAATTATTATTTTTTTAATGTTTTATTTATTTCTGAAAGAGAGAGAAAAAGAGAGAGAGAGACAGTGTGAGCAGGGGAGGGTCAGAGAGAGAGGGAGACACAGAATCTGAAACAGGCTCCAGGCTCTGAGCTAGCTGTCAGCACAAAGTCCGACGCGGGGCTCGAACCCACAAACTGAGATCATGATCTGAGCCGAAGTCGGACGCTTAACCAACTGAGCCACCCAGGCACCTCAACAACAATAGAAATCAGATGAAGAATTATTCTCATGTGCTCTGTAAACATAATTTTGAATGAGCTTAACAAAGCATCATCTTTTGACACCAAAAAAATTTTTTTTTCTAACATTTGCATGACTAGTCAAATATTTACTTTTAATGATGGGGTTCTGTGCTTTTCAAGGCACATAATAGATTTTTATACCAGGCAATTATTTTCAGGTTCCAACATTCAGATGACAGGGGAACAAAAAGTCAATTAAGTAACCTCCTTAAAGTCTTCAGAGAAAGGCAAGAATGAATTCAAGTTTGAGCTCACCTCCGCTGATTCTACCTGTGTGTGTGTGTGAGGGTGAAGGGGAATTGGGTTGGACGTTTGTTCCAAAGTTTCTGAGAATATTTTCTTTAGAATGACTTTCATGTAAAAATTTCTCTGAAATAGTTCCTATTCCACCTAAGGTATTTATCTTATGCATCTTAATGCCAAATCTGGAACATAGCAAGCAGTCAGAGATAGAAGGGTTCATTTCCTTTCTCAGGTAAGTGAAGATTTAAATAAAATTGTCATTTCTTTTAGTGATGAATATGTGTAGACATTAAAAATCATTTGCATAGAGCAAAACTGTAATGTAGATGCTGCAGAATCCCTCCCTGTTGAAAAGTAAGAATAAGTTTTTATTTCTAACATCTTAAAATAGTTCATTACAAAATAAAAAAGGAATAGCTATAGTCCAGTGTGTCATTGGGGCATCTTGTTTTCAGTTTGTGTATTTATAAGACTAATCTTAAAGCTTCAGTCTGGTGTAGAATCAAAGTTAAATAAAAAACACTTCAGATATTCCATTTTGATGAAAAAAATTTTTTTCTTCTGAAACCTAATGCTTTGCTTAACTCTAGGAATTCAGGCTGAAAGACCGGGAGTGATATTTGTCTTAGGAAAGAGTTGCTGAGGAAATCAAAAGTGTTATGTAATTTATATACATTATATAGGTAGGGCTGTTGGGACTGACCCTAAGTAATTTGCTTCCAAGCTGTCTTTCCTAACTTTCTTGTTTGGAATCCCAATCTTGTAGTTTCCCAGGGCTGTTCCATTCTCCCATGGGCATGGTCCCCACAGTTGTGCTTCATGGTTCAGATTTCCACCTTCCCCAGATGCAAACTTTTTATTCCAATTTCCTTGGGCCCCTGCGTCATGATTATTTAAACACACACACACACACACACACACACACGAACTAGCACAAATCTTCCTTTATAACAATGCATTACTTATTTCAAGGGACACGTTATTTTAAACTTTTCTCACACTTAATACAAAGACATGCTTCTAACTTTTAAAATTCAGGCCCCAGGGGTGCCTGGGTGGCTCAGTCAGTTAAACGTCCAACTTTGGCTCAGGTCATGATCTTGTGGTCTGTGAGTTTGAGCCCTGCCTTGGGCTCTGTGTTAATAGCTCAGAGCCTGGAGCCTGCTTCAGATTCTGTGTCTCCTTCTCTCTCTCTACCCCATCCCTGATCATGCGCTCTCTCTCAAAACTAAATAAAGATTTAAAAATTTTTTTCAATTCAGGCCCCAGGTGAAGTCATTGGTGGAAATAAGGACATGGAAGGTTTCTGATGTGTGCAATTCTTTTAGTAAATAAGGTGGAGCCTGAAACCAATATGGAATGTAAAAACTCATAGTGTCATGGAATAAGTGGTCAGTTTTTACCTCCTCACTTCACTCCATCCTCAACTTCAGGCATTGTCAGTGCTCCTCAAATGCCAATGTACCTGAGATCTTGGTAGAATGAAATTCTGATTCAGTGGGTCTGGGGTATGACCTAAGGCTCTGCATTTTTAACTAGGTGTCCTGTGATAGAGATGCCTCTGGCTCACGGACTACATTTTGAGTGGCAAGATGCCATGAGACATCAGAATGTTTTATGTTTGGGAATTAAACACCTGGGGCTTATTTAAATTAATGTATCAGACTATTAAGGGTATTTTACCTCCTAAGTATTAAGAAAATAATATATCTCATGAAAAATTTAAATACTTATATGTATATGTATTTTTTCTATTTACTCCCATCCTTCCCCCAGATACTTCATCACAACAAGATAAATGTCTCATTTGGAATAGAAGGTTCTTCGTGGCTTGCCCAAACAAGCAAATCACTCCTAACTTCTTTCTAACCATGTAAAATTGTGCTCATTTGCTCAGCACCTAGTATTGTTTTCATACAGTTCAGTACTTTTGTGCACACAGAGTCCCTCTTTCTGGGCTTTATTATCCTGACTTGCCTTCCTACTCCCTCTGGAAATGTCCTTCAAATCAGATCATACACAGCCACCTTACGTTACACATAATCCTGCGTAGCAGATATTAAACACTTAACATTAAAGAAATTCTCAAGACAATTCTGAAAAATCAGGAGAATTTTTTAGAGAAGAAAATATTATTGCAAAAAGTATTAACCTATTATTACATTGTTTATTAATTTCAGAAAAGTTAGGATTTTGACTGTCAATTATGCTTTCTTTTGGTACACTGAAAAATATATTCTCAAAGTAATATACAGAATTGAGGTTAAGATGGACTGATTTCATAGTCATCGCCTCTGATCACATCCCATCTTTATTAGCTTCCCCATAAAATTATTATGTGATCTCAAAAGCAGATGTAAATCTGCAACTGTGCTAGAAACTACGACTATTGATAAAAGATACACTAGATTGCAGGAGGAATTTCCAGACACAAATACAAATGAAGCCCTGAGTCAGAGCAGCAGGACAAGATATACTGGGAAAATGATAGTCTGTGTCCTGAACACTGCCCCACATTCATGGACAAGACATCAAGCCAAAGGAGGCAGCTGTCATCCAATTCAGGAAAGTAGATTTCTTCAATAGCCACATATACATTTTTTTCTCCACTCAAGACGCAAACTCCAATAGCATTCTGGGACTACAGCAAGCCTACTTGTACATTGCCTACTACAACAGCAATTTCCTTTCTCTCCTTCTTTAGTGCAGAACTTGCATCCCTCCATTCTAAACTGTTAAAAAATGTAAGCCACACCTATTCCTGGGCTTCCTTGCGGCCAAGGGTGGTCATGTGACCCGATTCTGACCAATGAAATAGAAAGGGACTTCCAGGGAACGTTTTTTACCTGGGAAGAGAAGAACGATTATCTCTCACCACTCCTTTCTTCTTGCCTTTGTAAACAGCTCATTTGTAAGGCTGAAAGTAACCTGATGAAGGTGATGAGCAGAGGAAAAAGAAAAGAGCTGACCTGCTAATCAACCTTGGGGTCCTCTAAGAGTGCCCTGAGTATTGTGTTTATTATAAATGAAACAATTGAAAGTGTATATAAAATAGCCTCAAAGAGTGAGGAAAGGTGCAATCTGTGATTTATGAATATTCGATTTACTGTTGCTTACAGACAAAATGATTCCAAGATTATGGTTTATGGAAAATCATTCCCCTTTCCTGAGCTTTCAACCAATCTATCTTGAGTCCTAGAGTTTTGGAACCTCTCTGCGTTTTATTTTGGATCTCTTAGCATGGAGACACCTAAGGCTAGTATCAGGAACCCCAAGCCAAGACAGAGAGTGGGAAATCCTGAAAGGAGATTTCTGGCTACTTAAGGTAGCTTTCAGTTCTGCATGAGGGATCCTCTCACCCTGGCCTGCCAGAGGCCAATAGGGCTTGTGCCTCAGTGATCTCTCAAAGATCAAAAAGACCACTAAAGGAGCCCAAGAGAGCTGGGTAACCAGAAAATTAAGAAAGCAGTAAAATAATAATGCACAGCTAGTAAAACAACTGCTAAAGTAGACAGGTGACATTTTGATTACAAAAATAATAATAAATAGAACACTTACCAATGTTCTAGTGAAGCACTAAAGAGATACCTCAGGGTAAAAATAATAATTTCCTGAATAAATAATTCAGTAGATAAAGTGAAGAAAAAAACCTGTGTTAAGAACTGAATTAGACTTAGAGATCAAGCATAAATATGTACTGTATATTTATAATATATTTTATGTTTATAGAGCAGTTTTTATATTTATATTTTAGAGCAGTTTTAGGTTCACAGCAAAAATATACAACCCTAAGATAGCATAGCCTTCCCTATTATCAAAATCACCCCCACCTCGAGTGGTACATTTATCAAAATTGATTAACTGACATTGACACATACAATTATTCAAAATCCATAGTTTATATTAGGACTCACTCTTGACTGTACATTCTATGGGTTTGGACAAATATGTAATGAACATGCAGCCATTTTAGTGTCATACAGAGCTCATTGCCCTAAAAATCTTCTGTGTTCTACTTATTTATCTCTCCCCACCCATCCCTGGCAACCATTGAATCTTTTTACTGTTTCCACAATTTTATGTTTTCTAGAATGTCATATACTTGGAACTATACAGTATGTTGACTTTTAAGATTGGCTTCTCTCACTTAGTAATATGCACTTGAAGTTCCTCCATGTCTTTTTTAATGGCTAAATAGCCAATTTCCTTTCAGTTTCTTTCTACTTGTATTTCTTTTTAGATGTTAGCTGTCTGGTTTTTGTACATAGGATTTGTCAAATTTGGTGAGTTCCCCTCTATTTTTAGATTACTAAGAGTTTACCATGAATGAGTGCTGGACTTTGTCAAATGCTTTTTCTGCACCTATTGATATGATCCTGTGGATTTTCTTTTTTAGTGTGTTGACGTGATGGATTACATTAATTGGTTTTTGAGTATTGAATTGCTCTTACATGCCTGTGATAAATCTACTTGGTTATGGTGTATAATTCTTTTTATACATTGTTGAATTAGATTTTGTCGAGGATTTTTCTGTCTATGTTCATGAGAGATATTTGTCTAATGCTGGCCTCATAAGAAAGAGTTAGGAAGTGTTCCCTCTGTTTCTATAGTCCTAAAGAGATTGTGAAGAATTGATATAATTTCATCCCTAAATATTTGGAAGAATTTACTAGTGAACTCATCTGGGCCTGGTGTTTTCTCTTTTGAGAGATTATTAATAATTAATTCAATATCTTTAATAGGTATAGGTCTATTCAAAGTCTCAGTTTCTTCTTGTGTAAATTTTGGCAGAGGATGTCTTTCAAGGAACTAGTCCAATTTATCTACATTATCAAATTCATGGGCCTAGAGTTGTTCGTAGTATTTCTTTATTACCCTTTTAATGTCCATGGGACTTTAGTGATAGTCCTTGTGTCATTTCAAATAATATTTGTTTCTTATCTTCTTCTTAGATATCGTGAATAGAAGCTTATTGATTTTACTGATCTTTTCAAAGAACCAGCTTTTGATTTCATTGATTTTCTCTACAATTTCTTCTTTTCAATTTCCTTTATTTGTGTTCTTATTTTTGTTATCTCTTTCCTTCTGGTTACTTTGGATTTAATTTATTCTATTTTTTAAATAATTTCCTAAATTCAAAACTTAGGTTATTGATTTTAAATCTTTCTTCTTCTCTAATATATACATTAAATATTATAAATTTCCCTCTAAGCAATGTTTTTTCTGCATTCTACAAATTTTGTTATTATCTTTTCATAGTGTTGGCGATATTTTTAAATTTATCTTGAGGTTTCTTCTTTGACCCATGTATTATTTAGAAGTACATTGATTAATCTTCTTGTATTTTAGTATTTTCCAGTTATTTTTATGTTATTGATTTCTGGTTCAATTCCATTGTGGTCTGAGAGCAAATATTGTATGATTTCTGTTCTTTCAAATTTTTAAGTTGTATTTTATAGCCCAGAACGTGGTCTGTCTTGATGAATATTCCATCTGAGCTTCAGAAGAATGTGTAATCTGCTGTTCTTGGGTAAAATAGTCTGTAAATGTTCATTATATCCAGTTGATTGATGGTGTTGTTGACTTAAACTATGTCCTTGTGCTTTTCTACCTCCTGGATCTGCCCATTTCTAGTAGAGGTGTGTTGAAATCGTCAACTATGATAGTGAATTCATCTATTTCACCTTATGGTTCTATTAGCTTTTTTCTCACACAGTTTGATGCTTTGTTGTTAGGTGAATACACAAGACATGATTTCTTGAAGAATTATCTCATTACTTATCATGACATAATTCTCTTCTTTATTCCTGAAACCTTCCCTTGCTTTGAAGTCTGCTCTCTTTGAGATTAATAGTTATCCCTGCTTTCTTTTGATTAGTGATAGCATGATATATTTTTCTCCATCCCTTTATTTTTGATCTATATGTGTCTTTATATTTAAAGTGGGTTTCTTGTTGTGCTCTGACAGTCTCTTTCAGTGGATACATTTGGACCATGAATGTTAAAAGTTATTACTGATAAAATTGGATTAATATCTGCCACACTTGTTACTGTTTTCAATTTGTTGTCCTTGTTCTTTATTCTTATTTTTGGCTTTCATTCTTTTTCTGCCTTTTGTGGTTTTAACTGAGCATTTTATAAGAATCCATTTTCACTTCTTAGCATATCAATTATACTTAATTTTATACTGCTTTAGGGATTTGTGATATACATTTATATCTTTCAACACTATACTGCATCATGGCACAGATAGTATGAGATACCTTTTAACAAAATAATCCTAACTCATCCCTCTTGTCCTTTGTATCATTGCTGCCATTCATTTCATCTGTATATAAGCATCTATAAATACATAAGCAAACATAAATTGAAAACACTGTTGCTATTTTTTTGAAGAAATTTTTATCTGTTAGATCCATTAAGAATAAGAAAAATAAAAACCTTTATTTTACCTTCACTTATTTCCTTCTCTGATTCTCTTTCTTTTCTCTAAAGAACTTCTTTAAACATTTCTTGCAAGATAAGACTATTGGCAGCAAATTCCCTCAATTTTGGTTTATCTGAGATATTCTTTATTTCTCCTTCACTTTTGAAGGATAATTTTGCAAATACAAGAACTCTAGGTTCCTATTTTTATTTCTCTCAACTCATTAAATATTTCACTCCACTTCTTGCCTCCATGATTTCTAAGGATTCATATATGATTCTTCTCTTTACTCCTCTATGGTAAAGTGTTTTCATCCTCTGGCTTTTTTCAGGGTTTTAAACAAATTTGATTTCTATAGTTAGAAAATGATAGACCTGGGCTATGATATGAAAGGCAGTGCCTTGGTTCTTTCTTAGGATTTCCATTCTCTGGTTACATTGTCTCTATTTTGACATACTGTCTACTTAATCTATCCATTATAGCTCTTTATGTATTAATCCTAATATGCTAATAAATCATAGTTGCTTTAAATTCCCCATCTGATAATTTTAACATCAGTGCCATGTATTAAATCCAATTATATCAGTAATAACTAAAAATATATATGGTCTAGATGTATCTATTGACAGAGATTGTCAGAGTGGAATCAAAAAACAATACCTAACTTGATGTCTATGAGAAACTTCAAATTGGGGTTTTTTGTTTGTTTGTTTTTGTTTTTGCTTCTTAGTATCCCTTGTAATTTTTTCTCAATCATCAGATGTAATATGTCTGATAAAAGGTACTGCTGTAAATGTGTTTTTAAGAAGCAGTGAGGGACAGGAAGAATTCTAGTCCTATGATTACATCACAGTCTTTTAGTGAATCTATGTCTATGGACTGTCAACTTCACAAGTGTTTCACAGTTCCTTTCTCTTTTTCCTTAGGTGGGACAGGATGACTACAGTGGCTAGAGTAGGATATTTCCTTTCTCCCACATGGAGAGTGGCTATAGTTTCATATTTCCCACTCCCCCAGTCAGTTACATTCTGATAAAACCCCAACAGGATCGGCCCTAGCTAACTAGGTTTTTTTTGTTTGTTTGTTTTTATTTGTTCCTTTTGTGGTTTTGTTTTTAAAAGGCAGACCTTGGTAAGAAGAGCAGAATGGTCTGCTTTATTTCAAAATGGTTTCTTTTCCCTAATATTTATTGTGAGGATGTGGTTGAAATCCTGGAGTTAAAAGTCACAAAAGTGTGGGGATCCTCCAATGAATGAGTGCCCCTGGAGTTTTACTTCTGGGACTTAGCCACTCAGGGCCTCCAAATATTTGATGAAAACAAGCGAAGACTATTAATTCAGAGCTTGCTATACCAAGGGAGGCAGCCACCATTGTTTGTGTTTGGCATAGACCTGAAAGCTGGTAGAGTAGGAAAATGTTACAGTGAAAAAAAGAAAGCTTCTGGTATTCCCTGATTGGAGGCTGTCAGCATGGGGAAGCAGTATGCAGTCTGACTAGACGCAGGGCATTCCATGTAACTGCTTATGGGAACATATTTGGCCATCTTCATATATTCTTTCATACTTGGAAACAGGAGCAAATATCAGGAAAACTGTCAGTTATTGATGAAGTCCTGGTCATTTAGGGCCAATTGCTGCAGGAGCTGTTGTTTGGCTTCCTGGACTGGTTGTTGCAGGTAGTGGTGCAGGCGGATAGCACATTATGATAAGTGAAAGAATCCAGACACAATTGATCATATATTTAATAATGCCATTTTCATGAAATACCCAGAAGGTAAATCCTTAGAGGCAGAATGCATATTGGTGACTTCCAGGAGCTGGGGGAAGGAGGGAGGAGAAAATGGGAAACATTGTTACATGGATATGGGAATTAAAGAACATTCTCCTCAGCACTCAAATCTAAAGAAAAATATGACCTATATTATTAGAGGGGGAAAAAGACACAAAAAAATCTACTACTCATGTAAAGACCTTATAAAACATAATATAAACCAAAAGAAAGTAGGAACTGAGAATCAATAAAGATAAAGACTGAAATTAGTTAAATAGAAGACTAAATCTGGCTTGAGGAAAGACAAAACAAACTTTGAGATCCTATTAAAGAAAGACAGAAAAAATATATATGATTAGATATGATAAACAAGATGTGTTACATATTCAGAAAAGTATTTTTTAAAAATTAAAAGAGAACAGCTCATGAAACTTGATAACAACATATTTGAAAATATGTGAAAATGAGACATTGGCTGGAAATAATTGTTTCTCAGCAAGATGACCTCCCCAAACTAGACAACTTTAGTAAACCAGTTCTACAGAAAAAAATGTACTGATTTGTTTATTTAAAATTTTTTTTTTTTAACATTTTACTTATTTCTGAGAGAGAAAGAGAGAGCATGGGCAGATCAGGGTCAGAAAGAGAGGAAGACACAGAATCTGAAGACAGGCTCCAGGCTCTGAGCTAGCTGTCAGCACAGAGCCCAATGCAAGGCTCGAACCCACAAGTCGTGAGATCATGACCTGAGCCAAAGTCAGACGCTTAACCGACTGAGCTACCCAAGCACCCCCTGATTTGTTTATTTAATGTATATTTATTTAACACCTAACCCTATGACAGGCATTGTTGCAGAGAAATAAAACAGACAAAAACTTAGAAATATGATTTAAAAACCCTGAGACTACTTGGGTCAACTTCACAATCCATAGGGCAGATTGTCTAAGAGACAGTGATCTCATCCAAGGACTAGAATAGAATGCTTCCTGTCCCCCCTGCATCCTAAAGGCACAGGTACAGTAGTTCCTTCTAACTGGAATATCATATCCGGCTATTAAGAAAAACTTCCACGGGAAACTAAAAAGCAAAAACACAATTTGAAGCTTTTTCATAAAATTTTATGCCACATTTTTAGTTTTTAAAATCTTAGTAAAGTATAAGTAGATGTATACTTCTTCAAAATGGTAAGAACTTCTATGTAAAGCCAAAAGACAAAACTGAATTTAATTATAAAACATTAGACACATTCCATTTAATTCAGGATTCACATAAGAATCTTAACTGGAATCAATCATTATGACTCAATATTACTCAGGAAGTTCTGGTCTATTCAATGAAATTAGAAAAATAAAAAATGTATAACTGGGGAGACTAGGTGGCTTAGTCAGTTGAGCATCCGACTCTTGATTTCATCTCAGGTCATGATCCCAAGGTGGTGGGATCAAGCCCCAAGTAGAGCTCTGCACTGAAGGTGGAGCCTGCTTAAGATTCTCTCTCTCTCTTTCCCTCTGCTCCCTTCTGCTCCACTCACATTCTTTCTCTCTCTCTAAAAAGATGATAATAAATAAATAAATAAATAAATAAATAAATAAATAAATAAAATGTGTGACTGTTATAATATTAAAAATATGCTATTTTCACAAAGGTAAAAAAAAATCAAAGACCACTTAAATGTACATAAAATGAAGATTGGTTACATGTAAATATAATACAATCTCACTGTCATAAAAATGGTACTTAAGATATATTGAATTTGAGGGGCACCTGGGTGGTTCAGTCACTTAAGCATCAGAGTCTTGATTTCAGCTCAGGTCATAATCTCGCAGTTTGTGAGATAGAACCCCAAGTTGGGCTCTGCACTGAAAACAAGCAGCCTGCTTGGAATTCTTTCTCTCCCTCTCTCTCTGCCCCTACCCTACCCTCTCTTTCTCTCTCTCTCTCAAAATAAATAAACTTAAAAAAATCTTTAAAACATATTGAGATTGGAATTTTATAAAATATTATAACATAAAAATGTTAATTATGAATTAACTCACTGAATAAATATGTGCAGGGCACTCTTTTAGGCAATAAGGACAGAAGGGTTAAAAAAATACACACAAATTCCTGCCTCCATGGAGCTTACCCTCTAGCAGAACACAGAGTGACAAGTAAGAGTAAATGTCTGTTTCTATTCATATTCATGTTTATCCTTCTTAGAAAATAATATGTCTTCAAATCTAAAATATAATAGTCAATTTGACTTTGAGTTTTATTATTGACTTTTTTGTGGAGAAATATATTTGAAAGATTAGAAACTTAAATATCAAAATATAAACTGTGGTCATCTTCGAACATTATAATTGTGGATGATTTCATAGTTTGCATGCTTTTCTTGTTTTTCAAAAATTATTTCTACAATGATTGTAGAAAACACAAAAGTTAGAATTATAAAATTTATTTTAAAGCCCATTATAAGACATCACAATTTTTTATTCCTTTTCAATTCATTTATAATCCAGAATATTAATGATCAAATGTCATATAACAGACTAAACTATAACAATAAAGACCAATTATAGTATGATTTCTCCTATTATGTTGTGTTGAAAGCTACACTAAAGTTAAATTTGAAGTCTGTGCTTCTCTGCAATTAAGATAAATTATATATAATCAAAAACACTAAAGATTAAGATCGACTGCCAGTTACATCGGCATCCAAACCGTACTCTGCCCCCAAATGCCATGTTGTAATTTGCTAAGCTGAAGAGCAAACATACATTATTGTAGAGCCAGACATATGATTATCTGGATAAAAGGATGTGTACCGTCCCCATAAGCATAATCCACATCATTACCACAGAGCTAAAAAGCCAAATTCAACTCGTTCTTCTCTTACTGACTCATGCTTATGAATAAATTTCAATAAGCATTTTGTGCAACCATAACCTTGGAAAGAGTATATGATGCATTATTACCCATATGTAAAATACAGAGTTCCATCGAAATGCAGCTGTTCCTTCCTCTTGCTGTATATTCTAATATTTTGTAATGTTACAAAATGTTACCAAGAGTGACTAACAGCATTGTTTCAGAAGAAAGATGGAAATTTATGTACCCTGAGCTATAATAAAATACATTAGTTATGTGACAAAATGAAGAAGGAAGACTGGACTTGGCACCTATAAAGACAGCAAACATTCAATAAAGTTGTTTAATGCTTACTTCTACCAACAAAGTAAAGGCAATTATCGAGACAAATCATATGAAAACAGTTATATTTCCTGATAGGAGACACTGCAGAGGCAGACCGGCTAATTGTCAAACATTTTTCATATTTAGAAGATTGTGCTTTTTATGGAACTCATAAGAGTGAACAAAAACTCTTCTTCTAAGTTGATTTCTTCTTTCTTCCCATCCCTCCATCCACATCTCTGGCACTGATATATTGTGTACAGACTATATCAGACAAGCATTTACTGAGCAGTAACAATGATAGGTTTTGGTGTATACAGATGAAAAGAATATGGTCCTAGCCTTGAAGTATTTCTTCTGTTTCCAGAACTAGGATTACAAAATGTAATAAATAACTACATATTTAAGTACTTGTATATGTACCGAGTAGAAAAAAAGGAGATAGAAATTAATAATATTCTTGGGTGTCAGAGAAAGTTTTATACAGAAGTTGTCATAAGCACGACTTTTCATAGTTCTGTCTTTTTTTTAATGTTTATTTATTTTTGAGAGACTGAGACAGAGTGTGAGTGGGGGAGGGGCAGAGAAAAAGGAAGACACAGAATCTGAAGCAGGCTCCAGGCTCCAAGCTGTCAGCACAGAGCTCCCCACGGGGCTCAAAACCATGGACCTCAAGATCATGAACTGAACTGAAGTTGGATGCTTAACCAACTAAGCCACCCATGCACCCCATAGTTCTGCCCTTTGATGGAGCAGAGAATAATGCCCTTTTTGACAGAATAGGTACCATATATTTGATTGTGCTGTATGCCTTAGACTTTCTTTTTTCTCAATTATTTAACTTCCAGCTAGTGAACATGCAGTGCGATATTAGTTTCAGGGGTGGAATTCAGGGACTCATCACTTAAATACAACACCCAGTGCTCAACACAATAAGTGCCCTTCTAAGAACCCATCAACCATTTAACCCATCCTCCACCCATCTCCCTCCTTCAATCCTCAGTTTGCTCTCTATTCTTAAAAGTCTCTGACAGTTTGTTTCTTTCTCTCTCCCCCTCCATATGTTCATCTATTTTGTTTCTTATATTCCACAAATTACACGTATTAGTGAAATCATATCATATTTGTCTTTCTCTGACTTATTTCACTTATCTTAGGCTTCCTGGGCACTACTTCATTTGGGAAGTCCTCCTCCAACTTCAAATCAATCCATGGCCTATTCAGTATTTACTGTCAAACATGCTGGCCATTGTTCTGAGCCCCAGAGTGCAGTATGCCCTTAGGCAGCTTCTATTCTAATAAGAAGGATGATAAAAGCATAGGTCAAGGAAGCTAAAATGACAGTGACTTTAATATGATATAAAAGGCATTAAATCAAGGGGCTTGGAATGGTCTCTGAGAGTAGGAGTTGGCAAACCTGTATTTACCACCTGTTTTTCTACATAGAATGTGTTTGGAACTTAGTCATGACCATTCATTTACATATTATCTTTGGCTGATTTCCTGATATAATGGCAGATTTGGGTAGTTAAAACAGAGACTGTATCATCCACAAAGCTTAAAATATTTACTATACATCCCTTTACAGAAAAAGTTTGCAGACCCCATCTTAGAGGAACCCAGATATTAGATCTGAGGCCCGAGTGAAAAGAATAAGTATATTAATTGTCTATGACCACATAAAGAATTACCTCAAGACTTTGTGACTTAAAACAGCAGATGTTTACTGTCTTGTGGTTTCTGTAGGTCAGGAATTCAGATGTGGCTTAGCTGGGTCCATTGGTTGGAGTCTCTGGCAAAGGTGTCAGCTGGGACAGCGTATATCTCCAAGTTCAACTGGAGGAGAATCTGCTTTCAGGCTTCCTCACAGGCTGCTGTAGGTCTTACTGGCTATTGGAGGAATCAGGTTCTTGCCATGTGGGCTTCTCCAAGGGTCTACTCATTATATAACAACTGGCTTTCCTCAAGTAAAGGATTGGAGGGCATGAAAGCGAGAAATTAAGAGAAGCCATCATCTATATTGTAGTCACAAAGGTGATCTCTCACTAATTTTACAGTGTTCTATTCACTAGATATGAGCCTATAGGTTTAATACATGCACAAGGAAGGGATTATAGGACTCAGGTGTCAGGGTAGAGGGATACTAAAACCTGCCTACCACAAGGGGTCCTGCAGGTAGGAAGAGCATTCTAAATGAATTGCAAAGCCCCAAGTTAAAAATGAGCTTGGTTGCAATGGTAGAAATAAATTTTCCAGGAACAACAAAGCTAGTGTGACTAGATCACATGGAAGGAAAGGCAGATAGGTATCAAGGAAATAAGGTCTCAGAGGTCAGCCCTAGATTATTTAGGGATTTACAAATCATGGGAAAGATGTCAGATATTTTTCCACCTATAATGAAAGGTCACTAGAAGACTTTAAGTTGGAGAGATTACATACTTAAATTTACGACTTCAAAAGATTTATTTAGCTGAGTGAATGTAAAATAAACTTTAATAGCTAAGTTCATATAGTTAATTTTACCTGTCACGGGAATTCCTAATAAAATTGATACTGAACATATTGGGTACTGGAAGATCCTCTGTATTTACTGATAAAAGTGGATTAAGAATACAGAGGTGGCTAGAAGGTAACTTGATAAATATGGTTATGACAATGCAAGTGTTTGAAAGTAACCAAATTTGGGCGGAAAAAACTAGTTTTTGAAAAGTTACATTTTAATTATTTTTAATGGAAATATATTTTACAAAAATTTCCAGTTGGCCATTGTGGTTGATATCATCCATTACTATAAATGGAAAAAGAGACACTTGATATATAGTCTGACCAAGAAATATTCCATTTTGTGTTAACTTCCACAACTTATGTCCTTCACTTCATTTTGGTATAGCTTTTTAAGGTATAATATGCATACCATATAATCATACATGTAATTTAAATTTTATTTTCCATACATTATTACCAATAATTAGTGACACCTGGTGGTAGAGCATGTGACTCTTGATCTTGGGGTCATGAGTTCAAGCCCCTCATTGGGCACACAAACAAATAATAACACACTTGTTTGGGAAATAGAATTACATAGAAGAAAGAATATAGAATATGTATCTATTTCCAAAATTCTACTAAAAGTTTCTATTAATTTTTATCAACTTTTTATCAGTTAGAAGAAATACTTTTCTTCCATGAGTTATTTTCTGGCCACTTCTAAAATACCTGCAATTCTTGGGGAATCTGGGTGGCTCAGGCGGTTAAGTGTCCCACTCTTGATTTCAGCTCAGGTCATGATCTCACAGTTGGTGAGTTGGAGCCCCACTTTGGGCTCTCTGCTATCAGCACAGAGCCTGTCTCCCTCTTTTTCTGCCTCTTCCCCCTCTCTCTCTCTCAAAAATAAACATTAATGCAAAAGGGTTTTAAAAAAATAACTGCAATTTGCTGTAAAAAAAAAATGCCTCTGACTAATTCAACTGAGTTAAATAGTCTAGACACAACTCAAAAAGCAGTAGAAATATAAATACAGTTAGCTTAACAATGTCCATTCTGATTTCACTCAAAACTAGGAACTGAGCAATATGTGATTAGTGCATGTTCACCATCTCTTGTTTTTCTGGCTCATTGCTCTTTACCTTGTTTACAACCATTTGGGGACCATTTTAGAACATCTAATCTATTACATGATCAATTTGTTACTGTCATATTCTTCATCCTGTCCTTAGCTTCCTTAAATTTTCTTTACTTAAATTCCCTCTTGCCTCGGTATAACCACTATCCACCCTTAATTTTCTTGCCCTTCATCCTCTGTCAAAGTTACATGGTTGAATCCAAATTTCAGTCTTTTCTGTCTACATGAGAACAAATGAATACGGCTGCAGAAAAATACACAACCTTGATAACTTACCTCTCTTCAATTTCATAGCCTCAAACTTTATTGTTACCCAGCAGGCCTATCATTTTTAATTGGCCCATTCTTTCTCCTACTCTCTGAAATTAGTCTACCCATTCTCATCTCTCCCCAAACAGGCAAAATGTCCTCACTGTTCATGAATCTCAGCTCATCACTTTGCATTTTTTTTATTGACTAAATAGGTGCAAACAAAAGAGGGCATTCAGATTCTCCCATTCCCAAATCTGATGACAATGAATAGATCATTGCTATTTTTAAGATCAATTCTTCTTTCTGTGGACTGGGTCTTTCCTACTCATGACCTTTGCTTTTTACATCATCAATTTCATCCTAACTGGACCATTTGATCAATAGCCTCCATTGATTCAGTACCCTCTCCCAGTATTTTTCCTTTTCTTTTGAGCAAAACTCATGAAAAAGAGTTGCCTGTACTCTATTTCATCTACTATTCTATTCCTATTCTCTTTCAATCGATTCTATCATTTTACTAAAAATGTTATTTTCTTTGTCATCCTTTACCTCTATATTTATTCTCATTTTTATTTTATTTAAATATAAGCTAGTTAACATATATTGTAATAGTAGCTTCAGGAGCAGAATTTAGTGATTCATCACTTACATATAACACCCAGTGCTCATCCCAACAAATGTCCTCCTTAATGCTCATCACCCATTTAGACCTTCCCCTACCCACCTCCACTCCAACAACCCTCAGTTTATTTTCTATGTTTAAGAATCTCTTGGAGCACCTGTGTGGCTCAGTTGGTTGAACATCTGACTTCAGTTCAGGCCATGATCTCATGGTCCATGAGTTCAAACCCCATGTGGGGCTATGTGCTGGCAGCTCAGAGCCTGGAGCCCATTTGAGATTCTGTATCTCCCTCTCTCTCTGCCCCTCCCCTGCTCATGCTCAGTCTCTCTCTGTCTTTCAATAATAAATAAACGTTAAAATTTTTCTTAAAAGAAGAATCTCTTATGGTTTACCTCCCTCTCTATTTTTGTCTTTTTTCCCCTTAACTTCCCCTACGTTCATCTGTTTTGTTTCTTAAATTCCACATATGAATGAAATCATATAGTATTTGTCTTTCTCTGACTGACTGAGTTCACTTAGCATAGTAGGCTCTAGTTCCATCTATGTTGTTGCAAATGGCAAGATTTCATTCTTTTTGATCACTGAATAATATTCTCTTGTGTATATATACCACATCTTCTTTATTCATTCAACAGTTGATCGATATTTGGGCTCTATACTTTCAAATCCAACTAAGAATTTTTCAGTCCTTATCTTTTCCAATTCCTCAGAAGCATCGTTTGTATCGATCAAGCCTTCCTTCATGAAGCATATATTTATTGGCCCCTGGGCATAGGTATCTATGTTCTCAGGGTTTTCCTCCTATTTCACTGGTAGCTCTCTCATTCACCTCCTTTTCTGAATATTCTGACTTTTTTATGTTGCCATGACATAGGGTTCAGTGATCAAACTTCTTCTCTGTCTCTGTTTGCCTTAGTTGAATTTATTCACTCCAGGGCCTTTAAATACCGAACCTATATTGATGTCTTCCACATTTGTATCTCATCCTTAATCTATTTTAAATTCCAAAATTCAGCAATATCCAATTGCCATGTGGTATTTCCATTGGAATGTTTAGTAGACATCTCCAAATGCAACAGGTTCAAAACTAGCATACTCCCTTGAAACTTACCCTTGCTATGCTTCATTTTCCAATGAATGGAGCCTCATTTATCTAATTGTTAAAATACTTGGAGTCTTCCTTGACCTGAGTTCTTCCTTTTTCACATATCTATCTGCATATCCTGACAGTTCTACCTTCAAAACCATTCTCCCATTCAGCAGATTCTCAACAGCTCTTCCTCTACCACCTCTGTCCAAATGACCAGCACCACCCACAGGGACTATTGAATATTAATGGCCCTGCACACACTCTGTCACCCATATAATGTAGGTTTGAGCTAAGAGTTCAAATTTTGAATGCACATTGCAAAGATTTAGACCCTAGATCAGCTAGTTCCCTTAGGCAAATTACTTAATGTCACTGTGCCTCAATTTCCTCACTTGTAAAATGAGAAAGATAATAGTATCTACTGCATGGAATTGTTATCAGAACTTAACAACATAATGTATGTAAGGTACTTTGAACAGAGTATGGCTAATAATAAGCAATGTAAAAATGTCAGCCATGTTATTACCCTTTAAAATAAAAGAGATTAAAAAATTAATCTCTTCTCTATATCGCTACATAAGTAATTCCTTAAAAACAAATCAAATTAGGAGCGCCTGGGTGGCTTAGTCGTTAAGCGTCCGACTTTCGCTTAGGTCATGATCTCGCGGTTCGTGGGTTCGAGCCCCGCGTCGGGCTCTGTGCTGACTGCCAGCTCAGGGTCTGGAGCCTGTTTCAGTCTGTGACTCCCTCTCTCTCTGACCCTCCCCTGCTCACGCTGTCTCTCTCTCTCTCCTAGAAATAAATAAAAACATTAAAAAAAAAAAAAAACCCAAATCAAATTATGTGAACTCCTTGTTCAAAATGCTCAAATGACTTACTTCTCCTCATAGATTGAATAAAATGCAAAAGTCCTACAGGTCTATGTGAGTGGTCTGTCAGCCCACCTCTCTCAAATCTCACCCTCTGTCAATGCTTCCCTTACACATTGCCTTCACTCAGATGTTTTGCTTTTGCTCAAACATTCCAAGCACTTATTTTCCTTAGAATTTAAAATCTTTCTCTCCAAATATTTAAATGACTTTGTAGCCCACTTCCTTCAGTTCTTAACTCTAAGTCATCTTCTCTGCATTACCTTCTCCTGCCACTCCATTCGCAATGTCATTCCCTTTTCCTACAAGTTTATAAGCCCCTTCCTAGCATGGTTCCCATATAAGGACTTTTTATTATCTAATGTATTATATGTTTTAATGGTTAACCTCATTTTTTGCCTATCTCCCCTTCCTGAATGTAAGTTTCAAGAACTCAGAGATGTTTATTTGCTTTGCTCTCTCCTGTTTTCCCTATGCTTAAAACAGTGCTTGGCACTTAAGTACTGAAGAATATTTAATTCATTATAAATAATATTAATTAATATTTAACATATATAGCAATAAAAGCCTATCTTATTAAAATGAACAACTAAACAACAAAATATAGTTTTTACAGGTGATCCCACAAAACAAAAAATAGAAGAGTTAGAAGATATATTTAAGGAAATTATAAATCTTCTAGAGAAAAAGAAGCTAAGAAATTTGGAAAAACCATCTTGGTGTGAATATGAATAATAGAAATGTCTAAAAAAGAATGGAGAAAATAATGGAGAAGAAATTATTAAGAAAAAGATTAAGAGAACAAAAGATATAGATTTCTAATCCTAAAAAGCCCATTGAGGGCAAAAAACATCATCAACAACAACAACAACAAAAACAACAAAAACCGACCATAGTTGAAGGAAACAGCATATCAAAACCCACCATTGTGAAATGACAGAATACTAAAAATAAGGTATCCTAAAAGCTTCCAGACAAAATAAGTTCAAGTTATAAGGAAATGATTAGAAATCAGAGACCTCTCCATAACAGCAATAGATATTAAAGCAGTAAAGAATATTCTGAATGAAAATAATTACTATGTTCAGTAAAGAGTAGAGGTCAGTGAGAATAGAAATACATTCCCAGGTATACAAGTTTTCAAAAAAAGGTATCCACAGGTAAATCTATTTCTTAGAATGTTACCCAAGGTATGTACCACTAAAATGGGAATAAACCAAGGAAGGATAAGCCATGAGATCCTGTAAACAAGAGAACCAGAGTAGGAAAAAAAGCATGAAATGAATACTCTGAGGAGAAAGGGGTATCTCACAAACACAGCTAGTAAATGAAAGCAAAGGAGATGGGTCTCGGGAAAAGAGCCCCACATAGCCAAATGTGGTGAGATATCTGCTGTGTTTGAAGTTACTGAGAAGAGGATTACACTATGGGAAAAAGTCTGAGAATGAATTAGTGATGAGTATACAGAAAACGAAGCGAATGAATATACCAGATAATTAACATCAGGGAAAGTAAAAACTTTGTACAAAAACATAATTGTAAGCATTAGTCATGGATACTATAACACATTCATAATAGCTTAAAATTTTTATTCTGTCAAGATATATGTTATAACTACATTAGGTTGATGGGGAGATGAGACAATGCATGTGTGAACTAGGGAGTGTGTGTGCATATACAGATATACATGTGAGTGTGCTTCATATATATATTTGTTTATATATTTTTAAATGTTCATTTATTTTGAGAGAGAGAATGCATGTGTTTGTGTGAGTAGGGGAGGGATGGAGAGGAGAGAGGGAGAGACAGAATCTTAAGCAGCAGGGCTGGAACTCAGGAAATCTGAGATCCTGACTTGTGTCGAAATCAAGAGTTCGGCAGGCACTGAACTGACTGAGCCACCCACATACCCATTTATGTACTTTATTACATAATAAATATCTTGCATTTCCTAAGAAGCAGCAGTAGCTGAAGATAGGATTATTCTGATAATATTAACCATGATTTTCATCTTTTCTTTTTTACATTCCAGAGTGTTGTCAAAGAATCCATATATATCATAAGTTATACTACATAAAATTGATTTAAAATAAAATATTCAGGGCGCCTAGGTGGCTCAGTTGGTTGAGCATCTGACTTCAGCTCAGGTCATGATCTCACAGTTCGTGGGTTCCAGCCCCATGTCAGGCTCTGTGCTGACAACTAGCTCAGAGCCTGGAGCCTGTTTCAGATTCTGTATCTTTCTCTCTCTCCGACCGTCCCCTGCTCATACTGTCTCTCTCTCTCTCTCTTTCTCTCTCTCTCATTCTCTCTTTAAGAAATAAATAAAAAATATTATCCACCATAGAGTAACATTTTGGATTTTGAGCAAGAAACAGATGATTGACAAGAAATCTATGTGAACTATAAAGCCATGTACCATAAAATCTAGGATGACCTAATCAATGTCTTGACATAAGATAATGTGGTTTGGCGACATTGAGATACCACCTCACGCCAGTCAGAGTGGCTAAAATGAGCAAATCAGAGGACTCGAGATGCTGGCGAGGATGTGGAGAAACGAGCACCCTCCTATACTGTTGGTGGGAATGTAAACTGGTATAGCCCCTCTGGAAAACAGTGTGGAGGTTCCTCAAAAAATTAACAATAGAACTCCCCTAGGACCCAGCAATAGCACTGCTAGGAATTTACCCAAGGGATACAGAAATGCTGATGCATAGGAGCACATGTACCCCAATGTTCATAGCAGCACTCTCAACAATAGCTAAAACATGGAAAGAGCCTAAGTGTCCATCAACGGACGAATGGATCCAGAAGATGTGGTTTATCTATACCATGGAATACTACATGGCAATGAGAAAGAATGAAATCTGGCCATGTGTAGCAACATGGATGGACCTTGAGAGTGTTATGCTTAGCGAAATAAGTCAGGCAGAGAAGGACAAATATCATATGTTTGCACGTATAGGAGGATTAGGAGGAACTTAACGGAGGACCATGGGGGAGAAGAAGGGTGGAAATGGTGGGGGAAAGGGAGAGAGGCAAACCATGAGAGACTCTT